>NC_062565.1:82364320-82676265 GCF_022837055.1 Prionailurus viverrinus
GTGTGGTCAGTCGTTGGAGTTTTATTTTTGTTCCTTTGGTGGGTGTCATGTTTCCTTGATTCTTCCTGTTCTTTGTAGCCTTGCACTGCTGTCTGCACACTTGAAGAAACAGTCTTCATGGACTGGTTTTGGGAGAGAAAGACCCTCAGCAATCAGTCCAGCTAGATAGGTTGGAAAGCTTTCAAAACCTTTTAAATAGATGTGTAGACTCCACTCCGGACTCTATGTCAGGTGTGTGTGGCAGGAATTTAGGATTGTGTGTCTGCTCTCAATCCTGCAGAGTCACACCAGGTCCTCAGATTCCTCCTACTCTCTTACCCTACGGCAATGCCCTGAAATGCTGAGCTTCTCCCCCTCCCTCCCGAAGGAGATGACTTAAGTTGTGTACCTTTTCCCTACCCTGCAGAGCTTGCCAAATGCCACCTGCCCCTTTGCCTTAGGGCTGTGTGCAGGGATGCCAGGATGAGAGGGGAAAGCTCTTCTACCCCCATCCCACGTGAAGAAGCAATCTCAGGGCTGCGTGCTTTCTCCCAATCCCACAGAGTTGCACTGGCTGCTGACATTTCTGCCAGCTGCTGAAATCCACAGGTACAAGCGCCACCTGTGGGGGTGTGAGCTGCAGAGGTGTGCACCAACTGCAGGGGCATACTTGGGCTTGCTGGTGGGGTCCATGGACCAGTTGTTAAGACCTACATACCAGTTGCTGTGAACCCGTACCCCTTTTCTTAGCTTCCCCCAGATAAGCTGGTCATACAGATTCTCTGCTCTGGGTGACATGAGATTGAAATGGGTCTCAGGCAGCATCCCAAAATTCTGAGGAAGCCAGAGGCTCATTTTTTCTGTGTGGGAGAACTCATCGACTCAGGGGGTCTGTCAGCTCTGAGGTGTACTGGTTTGGGGTAGGGGTAATGCAGATAAAATCTTCTTTCCTTGACTGTGGCTATTCTTGGATTTTGTGTTGTCTTGGAATGCTGGAACCCCTCAACTGGATTCTGGAGCTCTGATAAAGGTATCCTTTTCAATGGATGGTTGTTAAATTGATGTTTCAATGGGGGAATATGGGCCAGGACTTACTATTTCAGCATCTTGTTGATTTCACTCTCTCAAATTAATTTCTCGCAACCTCAGATTCCTTGCATTTCACACACCAGAGAAACAGAAAACTATTAGTCACTCTGAGAAAAGCCTGGGAAGACCACAAGGTCGGTCCTTGGGCTCATTCCATTTCTAAATGCCTTATTTTCTTCCTTTACCTCCACTCATGCCAGAAATATCCTATGTATCTTTCAAACCCTGACTTTGTATCTAACACTTGGTAATATTAGTAATAACTAATGTTGTAATCTTGGAAATGACATATCACTGTGGTACTTAATAATTTAAGAAACATTTTCACATAAATTATCATATTTACATTACTATGACACTTTGAGATGGGCAAGACAGGTGTCATTTGCTATGTACACTTGAATAAAAGCTTCATGAGGGCAGGTACTTTTATTCTATTGTTCACCAAATCTCTAGTGCCCAGCAGGATGCATAGCATGTAGCAGGTCTCAATGAATCTTTGTTCAATAAATGAAGAAACTGGTAGATTAGAAAGTTTCATGATTGTTCAGGGATATACAGCTAATAAGTCAAAAGATGGAGTTGTATCTTAATCCAGTGAAGACCCAGCAATTATAGTAAAAATTCTCTACTTACTTAATACACACTGTATAATACATATGAAATTTTCTTTTTTTCAATGTTTATTTATTTTTGAGAGAGAGAGTGCTTGTGGGGGAGGAGCAGAGACAGGGGACAGACGATCTGAAGTGGGCTCTGAGCTGACAGCAGCGAGCCCGATTTGGGGACACACTCACAAACTGAGAGATCATGACCTAAGCCAAAGTTGGACTCTTAACTGACTGAGCCACCCAGGTGCCCCCATATTAAATTTTCTTTACATGGTAGTTGAACTAACATCTTTCCTTTCCTGAATCAAGACTTGCTAGTGGTCAGGTGGCTTATACTATTTATTTATTTATTTATTTATTTATTTATTTATTTATTATTTTTCTTTATGCCCAACTTGGGTCTCAAACTCATGACCCCAATATCAACAGTTGTATGCTCTACTGCCTGAACCAGCTAGGCACTCCATATATTTTTTTAAGTATTAAATAGGAATTTAGGAAGTGATTCTGAGATCAAGATCAAAGCCCTTCTGTGAGAAGTGACAATATCTATCTTTTATTTTTATTTCTCCTCTGAGGATCAAAAAAGGAAAAGCTGGGAAATGAATAAGATATTTCTGGATGTTACCTAAATTATGTCAGGCAACATCTAGTTGTGATTAAATTATTAAATTCCTGCATAATTTCATAATTTTGGAATGATTCTTTGAAATAAATGATGCTATTTTTAAGTAAATGCTATCAGAATTTCAAAGGGAAAATGGAATAATGCATATTTTCAAATAAGGCGGTTAAAACAATATGTCAAAAAAGATTTCTTCTACTTCTGGTTGTTTACCATAAGACTCTGCTATCACACAAAACACACACACACACACACACACACACACGCATGCACACACACACACACACACACACACAGACTCATTTAAATAGGATTACACCCATGGGATTGTGAATGAATGCCTTCCAGGTTCTGATTTCTGCCTGCTTGATTGCACTGTCTTCTTAGAGTGCTCTGTGATGACTGGATTGCTCTATGCCTTTGATCACCTATCCATCAGTCCATAAAATCAATTCAAACAAACAAACCCTTTTAATGATGACCAGGAGCTTTGTGTACTTTCCTGTTGACCTTAGTTGCTTGTGCTAGTACTTTGTTTAGCAGAAAAGCTAGTGTTATATTAAACCATGGGGCTCTGTAACTATTATTATCAAGCATTTAGGTAGCATTTTATGGCCAGCAAGGTATTTTACAGCCGCTGCACTAGTTTTTTTTTTTTTCCTACTCAATCCCTTTGGGTGGTAACCACAATGTTGTCATTACCATTTTTATAAACTTGAGAGAGGAGGCTATGCGAGGGTAAGTGACTAGCGGGAGGTCAGATGATAAGTTAATAGTCAAAAAGGTATTAGAGATCATGATCTTTGAATTGCCAGTTTATTTCCCTGCTCACACTGCTATACTGATTCTTTACTAGCTTTCTGCTGGTTTGTCTGTGAAGGATTTGTGAAGTTCAAAAAAGGATGAGTTTGTTAAATGATAGAGTGCAGCATATGTAAGAAAGCAGCAATAATAGTATAATTTATTGTGAACAACTGTCATTGAACTTTCAAAGTAAATGCATGGTTACTGTAGGAAAAAAAATTATTATATCCAGAAATATTGAAACCGCTTCTACACTGTTAAATTTAAGTGCCCAAGATGAATTTATTTGGAATGGTTTTAGTTTGAAAAGCCTAATAGGCTTGTGTTGTCAAAGCTGTTAGATTGCCCTCTTGGTCAGAATCATAATATTCATTTTGGGGGAAAAAAGATGAAATAGAATGCAATTTCATGATTCCAAATTACATAAACAAGAAAATGAAAAAAAAGAAAAACATTGAAAACAGATAAAGCTGATCAAAGAATTGGTGAAAGCTTAAGAAATGTGAATTCAGTATTTCTCAAATAGTGGTGTTAAGGCAGAAACTATTAAGTTCTCTAGAATTAAGAATATAAGGGGATGTTTGAAATCCTCCTTTTTAGTTGATGTCTTAAAACACAGTCTGGTTAAAATCATAGTCTCTTAAATACTTTCATGGTTCAGATGCTTTTTAAAGGCATTCACTCACAAAAGAAAGTGCTCGCTTTTGTTATCAGTTTGCTGTTAAATTGGAAGACTTGTATTTGCATGAAATTCTTTCTTAGGAAGATGTTAATAAGAACCAGAATGTAAATAAGAGAAGGAAGCTGCTCCAGATATTTTTCTGTGGTTCTCCTTGATAGGAAAATCTTATGTACATATTCAGTGGGTGAGTCTCACTTGCTCCTGGGCTCAATATTCAACTAATTAATGTCATTCAAGCATTATATGCCTTTGCATTGGCATTTGATCGAATTTCAAATCCTTTATTTGAATGAATAGCACCTTGAGAAGAATTCATTTTTGTATTTTATTTAGCCTAGGCTGTGTCTACATTTCATCTCCATTCACTTTAAATATGTTTTTTACTACTCTTTTGGAACAAGACAAAGCTTCTCTGGCTGTGGTAAATCTATCCCTTTATTGCCCCTTACTCTACATATGTTTGTGTGTTTCAGTGTATGTTTGTGTCTGCGTGCACGTGCACTCGTGTGGTAATTAATCAATAGATGCACAGAAATCGATTGCAAAAACTATATTACCAACGTGACTCTGAAACCTGTAAAAAATTATTAACTTTGTTCATATTCAGGTCATGCTAATATATTAATAGAGTCATAAGATGTTGCTCAGGGTGTCATCTTTGCTGTTCATTTTCATTTTGTTTAAGTGCCATGTTTCCCAAATTTCCAAAAATAAGGGAGAGGCAACAAGAGCTAAAATTCATCAAACACTTTCTATATAACTTTATATTCATTGTCACATTTAATTCTTTCAAAAACTCTATTCATTACTATGGCCAATTTGCAGATCAGGAAACCAAGTTCCAGAGAAAACAGAATACCTTGTCCAAGGTGACATAGATGGGGAGTGATCAGTCCTTTGGCAGGGTTGATAGCCTGAGATCTTAATCTGAATACTGCATTAAATAAAAATTATTTTCTAAAGGGGAAAAAAGCAAACCTATTTAAAACATATATATCCATGTGTTTAGTGAACAATAATTATCCACAGAAAATGCCTCTTAATTTTAGGTTCTCTATCTCCTCTATGGCTCTCCCTTATACAACTTGGGGCTTGCCTCAGCAATGTGACGTCATCACCGTTTTCTTGGGCTATGGCAATTATCTCCTAAGAGCATTTCCTGATTTCACTGCTGCTCTCCCATGGTCTTGTCTCCACCTAGCAGCTTAGATGATGACACTCCTCTCAGAACCTTCCAGTGGCATTGCACCTTTCACAGAATGAAAGACGAAGTGTATGATGGCCTTCTATCATCTGTTCCCCGTGCCTCTGCCTTCATCTGCCACTATTCTTCCTCTGGTGCCCATTGGCTCAGCCACGGTGGAACCTACCTTCTTCTTTGAACACGCCTAACATACTCCCCACTCAGGAATGGGCCCTTGTTATTCTCTGTGCCTAAAATGGACTTACCCTACAAACTCACATTCCTAACCTCTTGCTTTCTTCATGCCTTTGCTTAAATGTCATTTTATAGAAAGGTCTTTGCTGACACTATATATACCATAGACACCCTACCGCTCCTGTTTATTTTTCCCATAGCACTTACTGCCACTTGAAATACTATATATTTATTTGTTAGTCTGTTAATATCTATCTCTTTCCCATGGGTTGGCATCCTTTTGGAGCATATATAGGCTTCCCTCCATGAGGAAGTTTGTTTTATTCAGAGCAGCAATCCAGTTCCTAAACTATGACTGAGACAAAATGACTATTCAGTAAATGTTTGTTGACTGAATGAATTTGAGCTGCAAGAGTTATTTTATTTATTTTTTAAAATGTTTTATTTATTTATTATTGAGAGAGAACGGGAGAGAGAGAAGGAGGGGCGGAGATGGAGAGAGAGAATCCAAGCAGGCTCCATACTGTCAGAGTAGAGCCTGACATGGGGCTTGATCTCACGACTGTGAGATCATGACCTGAGCAAAAATCAAGAGACACACGCTTAACCAACTGAGCCACCCAGGTGCCCCTGAACTGCAAGAGTTAGTTTAAAAAGTTACTGTCTATGTTCCCTGGGAAAAGGTTTTGTCCTTAGACATTACATCATTAGGTACAATTTTTATTTGACTCTGTGTCTAGTTGTACCTTCAAATTTACTTGGAGACAATGGACATATAATGCATTTAATGATTTTAAGAATACATTTTATATCACATTTATAGAAAATTACGACGAGCGTTCCTCAGATCATCAGGAGAAGTGTTGGCCAAGTTATACAGGAAAATATATTATGCACAGGCTGTGGGGTACAGATTTTTGAAAAAGAAGGAGAACTAAGCACTCAGTCAAGGTGTCAACAGCTTCTTAATGAAGGGCAAGTGAGGTATCGGGGTGCAATTAGGAATGGGGGCTTGACACGTGCAAATTATTTAGCTCTTTTGTGCATCAGTTTTCTGGGCTTAATAAAATACAAGTGTAAAAGGAGATCACTATTTTTCAGAAATTCATTTTACTTTTTACGTATTTTGTTTCAACTTCTCAACATTAAGCAGGAGACTGGTATTTTAGCCCCGAACACAACAATATGCTTGAGCCCCGGGCTTTGTGGAGAGAGATTTGCCAGATTCCTTTAGCAACACCTTCCCCTCACTCACTCCCAGCCCATTGTCCAAACCTGGAGGAGACCTAGGTCAGAATGTCCTACCAAAGTGTAGAGAAAATGGCTTTTCTGCTTTTAATAACAGAGCCATAATATTTGCTGTTCTAGGATACACAAAGTATATGATATGGGAAAGGTAGACTAGAAGCTCTCAGTCCTGAAGGATTATGGAAAGAAGGAAAAGAAGACCATAAGAGGATAAGAATGTCAATGAAATTTTAATCTCCTTTCTTTGGGCTTGAGAGGACATGTGTTAGACAAATTGAGGAGTATATTTATCATGGAAAGATCTATTTCCCTGTTCTTTCCTTGGAATTCTAGAAGGAAGCTGTAACATCATCAGCAACCCAATCTAGTTAAAAGAGTAGTATATTATAATTAAGATGGGAGAGGACCTGGTTGGCCTTCCCCAACCTCTCAGTTCATGTGTGGGGTACATGCTGATTGGAAAGTCAGTGGTTTTGCCAGATGCCTGCAATTCACTCTGCAGTGGAGGTTGGGTGGACCAAGGGGCATGGAGGTAAATGGAGGCCAATGAACCTGTAATCAGGAGAGCTGAAGGGAGTCCAGGTTAGTCCAGAAGTGTTGTCCAGTCCCAAATAAAGGACCATGCATGCCCTAGCCAGAGATCGAAGCCTCCATAGATAACAATGGACAGAAAGCATTGCCCCAGAAATCAGTTGACAATAAGTAATGTAGACCCAGTGGCTAGCACAAGATCAGGGCATTCTTCTACTCTCTCAAAGTGCAAGATCAGGTCACCCACACACTTCTTCTCTGGTACCTCATATAAGAGAAAAGACAGGAGGAGAGGGGATCTCTGAAAGACTGAGAACTTTATCCCAGCTAGAAACCAGGCCCTGCAGCAGCTGTTTATATGATCCGATTAAATTACATTTAAATTGGGCATTTACTTAGTTTTTTTCTGCTAACCAAGTGGTGAGAGTTCACCAAATAATTATCAAAAATAAGTTACATTTTCTCTTCACATCTAACTTTTTATGATTTTTCTTCCTCGTTGCAGAGGATTGTTGAGAGAATTTTAAATATTTGAAGCACTTAGAATAGTGTTTAATATTTAATAGTTGCTAACAAAATGGTAGCTATTTCTATTTACAAGTATAGCAACATTCTTATAAGGGGAGTAACCCAATAATGGCTAAAGGATTAAAGCTGTCTGCTCTGATAGGACAGTGACTTTGGCTTTCAGGAAGCCTAAACTTCGTATGTTCATGTCCCACCCATTTCTCCTTCACTTTGTTGTAATATTTAAAACATAAACACAGTCCAGGGGCGCCTGGGTGGCTTAGTCGGTTAAGTGTCTGACTTCAGCTCAGGTCACAATCTTGCAGTTCATGAGTTTGAGCTTCCCGTTGAGCTCTGTGCTGACAGCTCAGAGCCTCAAGCCTGCTTCTGATTCTTCCTCTCCCTCTGTCCCTGCCCCTCCCCAACTCACACTGTCTGTCTCTCTTAAAAATAAATAAAGATTAAAAAAATTAAAAATAAATTACAAATAAAACAGTAAACACAGTCCAATAAAAAAGCAAGTTTGGGGAAACTTTAGCCTTTAAACATAACCTGAAGATATTATATTTACTATCCATTTGTTCCGGATACTTGCGGACCTCATTTAATTTTGTATTAATAATGTATTTATCGTAAATGTAGTTAATGTAGGTAGGTTTAAAAAATGTTTTTATGCCAATGTTTCCAAATCTAGTTAAGGGTAATACTATACAATGACAACATCCCTAAAATTAGTGACTTGTTGCATTGCTGGAGTGATTCCATAAAAATATTTAAAATATCTGTACAGTACTGACCAGAAAATTATTATACTCATGATGACAAAGGCAAAATTTTGAGCACCTATGTGCCATGAACTATCCCAAATGTTTCACATGTATCATCTTATCAATCTCCACAAAAATTCTATTGGGTAAATGCACTTTATGTCCCCCGTTTTACAGATGGAGAAATTGAGGCACAGAAATATTGCCTAACTCTTCTAAGTTAACGCAACTAATAATCATCACTGGGTTTCGAGTTCAAGCAGTATAATTTCACAGTTACTGTTCTTAATCACCATGCTGTAGAGATTGTTGCTTTGTTGAGAATAATCTGCTTTGTGTCTTACATTTTACAGTACAGTAGTTGACTTTGGTACATTTTTACCAAAAAATATACCTGCTTTCAACAAGAGAATGAAATATTTTAAAATACCCCACAGATAAGGTTTCAAAAGATAGTCATTTTAATTCATCATTCTGTAGATAATATATCACACAAAAGTGCTTTTGGTATGGGCATTTGAAATAGGATTTTGAAAAAAATTTTAACAAAGTTTTATCAGCAGGTTCTTTGCTTTAAAAACATTCACTCATCAGAAGACACTGTAGATATTGTTCCGTTAATGTAAGTGGACCAAATTCCTTATACAAAGAGTTTGAAGGTGCTTTTTTCCCTATGGTGTCGACATCTATAATTCCATTTCCTTATTAAAGGTGATTTGACACAATGAGCAACATTCAAAGCTGTTAGAGAATAACCGATACACTTCCCAAATGAGAGCACCCTTCTGAATATTTGAGAGAGTTTGTAAAAAAAAAATAATAATAATGTATTGCTTCATGAGAAGAGTTAATAAAGTCCTTCTGCAGTAAGAATGTAATATTCATATGCAAAAAACATAATTTTCTTTCTCTCAGAATTCTGAAAGTAAAAGAACTGAAAAAAATATTAAGGTAAGTTGTCCATTTTATTTTTACACTGCTTCTCCTTTTCTTTTTATCATTAGAGTACTTGGAAATATAAAAAATGAAAATGACCACAAATTGGAGATTTATCAAAATCTTACTGTATTTGAGGTACTCTTAAAGACACTTCACAGATATTTAATTATTTAATCATCACAGAAGCCCCATAAGTTCCCCATTTTATAGACAATGAGACTGAGGCAGAGAGGTTAAAAAATTTGCAGAGACATGATCTAACACTATATTGTCTGGCTCTAGAATTGTGCCACTTAACTGCTATGCTGTTTTGCTTTAACAGTAGTCAAAACTATTCTGTTTCTGATATGTTTTCAAATTTCCACGATTTTCCCACCTATTGAATATTATTTTGTCAAGAATAAAGCCCATTTTTGCATGGTTTTTAAACAGAATATAAAACACAACTATCTCAGATATTTTGTGTATTATTTCTCAAGAATATCCTGTGCTTGAAATCCTAACTTTCCCCTACAGAGAAGTAATTTGTTTTAATTAGGTCATCTAAATGTCAATTATTTATGTTGACTACAGCAATTCCTAATTTTGGGATTTCACAGGCCTTCACTCTTGCCTGGCACTCTGGGACTCTTCTCTGTTTTGCATAATCTTAATTATATTACTTTGTGGAAGAGATGCAAGAAAAATGACATTCTTCTAGAATGACTTCTCAATTAAATCAAAGAGATCTGATAAGATTAAAGAAAATGCTGGCAAAGCACTGAGTGGTAAGAAAGAGAGACTCTCCATGTTAAATGAGTTACCAGGAATAAAGTACAGAATTATATCAGGACGCTGTTCACTTAGCATAATTAGTAGTTTTTGTTATAGCATGCTAAATGATTTATTAGCTGTCAATGATAAGTTGATGTGCTATAATAATTATTCCAAAATACCATATCTCGATTTATGCAGCAACTATATTTCCCAAACATTTTAACCCTATTTAGCCCTTACCATGTTTTGGTAAAAGAAACAAGACCAAGCATTTTAATTCCAAATTGAAAGATAGAGACAGAGCCACACAGACGCTAAGTAACCTGAGGAAAATTTCACAGCTACAACAGTGAGTCTGGAGTTTTTCAAACCTCTAAATTCCCAGCCATTGTTCTCTGCATAGAAATGCTTTCAACTAGAAGAGAAAACAGAGAGGAAAAAAAGGTAGGGAGAGAGAAAGAAAAAACTAAAAATTTTATTATTTGCTTTATCCAAACACTGGGAAATATAGCATCTTCTACAAAAATAGCACTGGTTATAGATAAAAAGGGAGCATAAAATGATTTAGTGTCAAACACCAAATTATTTTCTTTTCCCTGGCTATGTGGGGATAAACCCTTAAACACAGCTTTTCTTGAAGGAATTTTGACATACACAGACAACATTACAAATCACAAAAATGTGCAAACTCCTGCTCCTGAAGATTTTGACTGCCACGACATCAAAATAATGTGAACTATAAAAAGGACCGCTCTAGTTTCTCCAGGTCAAGTATGTTTGTTAGGAGTACAAAGGCCGTGGCATACTGAAGAGCCGATCAGATTTACGGGCTAATGTCTGTGATGCTGCACGGTGCGTGAAAGAATTATGGAAGCGCTACATCTGCTCCTAGGAAGTCATCTGTGAATACTTCCTAATTTTTTAATGCCTGTGTGTGTGTTGTATGAATCACAATGAAGTACATCTCTGCTCTAACTCTAGCTCTTTTGTATGTGGGGTGAGCACTTCTATCACTCAATTGGATGCTCTGGGCTAAAAAGTCCACGTGCACTAACTACTTTACATGCTTCCACAACATACAGAAGATAGGAGTGGCGTGAATTAGAATTAGCCCTGCATTTCCTTAAATATTAGGGACATCTGATTAAATGTAATGTAATTATAGAATCAGAGATTAGCCTGACTTTAATTTCTGCTCTATGCATGTGGGTAGTAATTGTTATAGGTGAAAGGATGTCTCTCCAAAGATAAGCTGTTAAGAAATCTATAAACTTTTAAACCGTCTCTTTTAAAACTAAACTCAAACTCAGCTTGAGAAGTTAGGAAAACAAGTGGGAAATTCCTTCATTTTCTTGCTTTCTAGGTAAAGATAAGATTAAATATATTTATTTATCATTTTTTTTAGGTAATCTATTCTGGATGGAGGTTGAATATAATCTGGTGTAATGGATTATCATCATTTCTTTCTCAGGATATTGAGTATTTTCATCTGGGCTTGTTACAAGGAAAATATTGCTTTCTGGATCTCTTGACTAAAAGTCTATTCCTTATTATCCTCATGAATTTGATAACTACTTATAGGACATTGCCCAATCAATTGTCTGGATTCCAGTCATTCAGGGAGAGCACTCATTTAAGTTTGCAGAAAATTTGGCCTGACAATAACCTTTCACCAATATTTCCAGGGGCTGCCAGTTATTTTAATTTTCTTTGAATATCCTTAACAGTGCTGCCGAGAACAGTGAGGAAGCGTTATTGGATATGTTGTTAGTGCAGTCTTATTTCATTTCTTTCTATATATCTATATTTAAAATGACGACATGGGATGGGGCGCCTGGGTGGCTCAGTCAGTTAAGTGTCTGACTTCGGCTGGGGTCATGATCTTACAGTTTGTGAATTCAAGCCCCACACCGGGCTCTGTGCTGACAGCTCAGAACCTGGAGCCTGCTTCGAATTCTGTGTCTCCTCCTCTCTCTGCCCCTCCCATGCTCATGCTCTGTCTCTCTCTGTCTCTCAATAATAAATAAATGTTAAACATTTTTTTTAAATAAATAAATAAAATGACAGCATGGGACTAAGAAGTTGGAAACAACGTAGGTTTGGACAAGTCCACATATTATGACTTAGAAAGAGTTTAAGCTTCATCAAAAATTAAGCATATGGGGGGCGCCTGGGTGGCGCAGTCGGTTAAGCGTCCGACTTCAGCCAGGTCATGATCTCGCGGTCCGTGAGTTCGAGCCCCGCGTCGGGCTCTGGGCTGATAGCTCAGAGCCTGGAGTCTGTTTCCGATTCTGTGTCTCCCTCTCTCTCTGCCCCTCCCCCGTTCATGCTCTGTCTCTCTCTGTCCCCAAAATAAATAAACGTTGAAAAAAAAAATTAAAAAAAAAATTAAGCATATGGAAGTTGTTGTAAATGGGTGGAGTGGCTTTGGTGCATACATAATGAAATGTATGTATTTAAAAATGGGCGTCTTTGTAGTTTTGGTGCCACCAGTTAAGCTTATTGAATCTTGTAGTTCAGGGAAACTATTCCCAGCCTAAGATTTCCATAAGAAATCCACATCAGCAAGCTGTCAGTTTGTTCTGCTCCTTGGGTGGTCCACTGTGTAGAGAACACAGATGTAGAGAACACATGAACAAACCAAAAAGTGCATCCTTCTAGAGGGAGATGGAATATGGCACCACGCTGGTATCAAGATGAAGGCCAAAAGGGGTATCTACATGTCAATGAAAAATATATTCTGCTTTTCCAAAGACTGTAGATTCTCAGGGTTGGAAGATGCTTTAAATATCTTCTAGCTCTGTTTTATAGAGAATGGTCTTCAGGGCAGGCTTTGTATGTAGTTTGGTAGGATGCAAGGACCTATCCCAGCAAAGCCTGCTGTGTCGAATAGGTAGCTGCATACATTTGACTTAAAGCAACAGCTGCTCCTTACATTTCATGAAAGGGAAGGTACTTTAGGAATAAAAAAAAAAAAATTTATTCACTAAAATAAATGGCACCTGGAGCCATAATTGTACATAAATAAGTAGCCTTTTTAAAAAAATATGTGTCCTTCAAATAATATAAAGGATTACCCTTCCTCCCACTGTGACCTCATAACACTTTCACATAAAATATAACTTAAGGAGGTTATTAAATAAATATACAGTCTTGGACATTTCTTCTAAGTAAAAGTCTGATGGTTGAAATAAATTATCTTTTTTTGTGTTACTTTTTACCTCTCTTGACTAATTAATTCCTCTTGCTCACTTCATGGCCTTGCTGAAATGGATACACTTTGGGGTATGCTTTACTAGTTTCTCATATATACTAAATTTAGGGAAAAAAAGCATTATTTACTAATATTTAGAGACTAATCAAAACTAATTGTTAGTTAACTCTTAATTTACAGGTTTCCAAAAACAATGGGAAAATTTAAAGCAATGGAACACACAGCATGAAGTAATAGTGAAATTCTGTCTTTAAATTGCAAACAATAAAAATAATCATAAACTTTCATTTGCATTAACACAATACTGTGGACTATGAAATACTTTGCATTCTTCCACGTATTTCTTCTGTAATAAGAGGGCAGAAGCCAAATTTACCGAATTTGATAGGCATGACATTAAGATACTACATATGGTTCCTCAGGATTTGGGGCTACAAAATCATACTATTATTTTCTAGCTGTTAATATATTTATTATTAGAAAATTTTTGCTTAGAAATAAATCAACACATTAGCACATAGCTCTTCATTATAAGATAATTTGCATCTAACTCATTGTAAAAACATTACAGAGCATAAATAAGCAACATAATAAAAAAACAAGGAAATTCCTCAAATGTACACCGCCCAGAAGTCAGCTGCATATGCATATCTTCATTATTTACTTATATTTTTTTATAAAATGGAACTAATAGAATACATGATACTCTCCCTGTGCTCTCTACCCTTACAACAATGTATTAGGAAAAATCATGTCACTGAATATTGCTTAACATCATTATTTTACTATCTATCTAGTCATTGACTGTAAGTGTATATTATAATTTATGTAACTAATCTTCCATTGTTGGACACTTAAGCTGTTTTCAGGATTTGTTTTTGTTTTGATAATAAGGCTGTAGCTAGCTATAATTTGTTTTGTATTCATGATGTGTATATTTAGACACATTATCAGATAATTTCTCAATCTGATATTCCGAGAAGTGGGATCGTGAAAGGAGATGTAGAAAAACTGAATAAAATGAACATTTGTAAGACTTTTGATGCAACTGCCAAGTATATTTGAGACAGATTAAACCAATTTATATTCTCACAAGTAGTTTATGTTTCTGAAATAATGAACTACTAGGCAAGGATAAAACATTCCACTAATAAATACTTTAAAAATCCTGGATAATATACGCATACATAATCCATGGGTTATCTAGCAAGAAATGAAGGGATATTTATAAATGTTAAAATCAAAGTAGGAGTTGAGAGCCAGGGACATAGTGAATGAGATGGTGGCCAGGAGATGTAGAAAGTTATCTGACTAGTGGATCTTTGTTCTTGTTTCTTTATTTGCTTTTTATGTTATTAGAGTGTAAGGTACTTAGTATAAAGTGCATAAATTGCATTTGTAGGGATTGGTGAGTTTTTACAAAGCTAACATAGTTAGACTGTCCAGATCAAGTTACAAAATATTACAGCACTCCAGATACATTCCTCATGGTCTCTTCTACTTTTTATTTCTTTTCAAATGACAAGTACTTCAAAAACCATACTTTCTTTTATTACTACATGCATATTTTTGCCTATTTTTCAACTTTAAATCAATGAAGTATACATGCCTATTTCTTGTGAAATGTATGCATGTTGTTGAATATCTAAGTTGTGATTTTTTTTCACTATGTAGTATTTTCTTGGATGAATAAGCCAATTAATTTACTCTTAAATTACTGTGTCTCCACAAATAGGACATAAGTATTCTGGTTGTTCATTATCCTTTTCAAAATGTGTGTGTGTGTGTGTGTGTGTGTTTTCATTTTGCTTACTCTAATAGGTATACAGTCGTATTTATGTTTTAATTTGCCTTTTTCCAAATATATGATTAGGTTGAGCACCTTTCCATATGCTTATGAACCATTTGGATGATTTTTTAAATGAAGTGCCTTTTTAAATATTTTGTTTACTTTTTAAAATGGGTATGCTTTCTTTTTCTTATATACTTGTATATATTTTTACCATAAGTCCTTTGTGATATATATGTATATATGTATTTATGTGGGTGTGTGTGTATATATATGTGTGTGTGTATATATATATATATATGTATATATATATATATATATATATATATTTATTTATATAGACAGAAAGAGAGAGAGAAGTCTTTTCCTACTTTTTCGTTTGCATTTACTTTTTAATTTTAATGAAGTTAAGTTTATGAAATTTACCTTTATGGCCATATTTTTGTGTTGTATTTAAGAAATCTTTGCCACTCCAATGTTTGTCCTAGTATTATTATTTTATCTTTTATATTTATAAAGTATTTTTTAAAAATTTTATTTTAGAGAGAGAGAGTGTGTGTGCAAGTGGCAAAGAGTGGCAGAGGAAGACAGAGAGAGAATCTCAAGTAGACTCCATGCTCAGGGCAGAGCCCAACATGGGAATTGATCCCATGACCCTGGGATCATGACCTGAGCCAAAATCAAGAGTTGGATGCTCAACCGACTGAGCCACCTAGGTGCTCCACCTTTTATATTTATATTTAAAATTCATCTGTAATTAATTTCTATGAATGCTATATGGTAGAGGTCAAGATTCATTTTTTTTTCTTTTCTATATAGATAACCAGAGACTTCTGGTTCTGGTCCTGATGAAATATCAAAAATGGGATTTATATCACTGTAATAAACCCTAAAACTGAACAAAATACTAGAAATACCAGTTTTCTGACATTAGACAATAGATGGCTCTGATCCCTATTCTTGAAAGTAAGAAACAAACAAGATGAACTCTGTAATTACCCGATATTTTTTGTAGAAGTTACTTTCACATTGTGACACAGAGAAGATGAGCCCAAACAGATAGTGGTGATTATGCTTAGGAGGCTGAAATTTATGAGACAATGTACTAGAGTGAAGGCAGTCATGCAGGGAAGAAACATCTCCTCGAGTGTTTGGCTAAACTAGGCCACACATATACAGATTCTATGGGTTTCAGAAAGAAGAGCTCTCAGGGAGGTGAAGGACGGCTATGAGAAGTTGGAGGTGCAGCTAAGTAGAGTTGCATCAAACACCAAGGCATTACAAAGATACCTCAAAAAGTCCATATTTTAGAAACAGGGCTACTATAGCCTCAATGTAAGAGCTACTCTAGAGCAGTACTTATCAACTATGGGAAATTTTGTCTCTTGGGGGCCATGTGTCAATGTATAGAGACATTTCTGGTTGTCACCATTAGGGGTTAGTATTATTGACATGAGGTGGGTAGAGTTTATGAACACTGATAAACATCTTAAAATGTACAGGACAGTTCCTCACAACAACGAATTATTTGGTCCAATATGTCGATAGTGGCAAGTTCAGAAACCCTGATGTAGATCCAACATAACAAAGCTTTAAAGTCAAATTTCTACAAGATCAAGTCATCAATCAATTAACTGTCCATCAAAACATATCACCCTTTAAAGGAAGACAACTTAATCCAGATTCTTAAGAAGGTAGTATTCACAATATCCAAAATACAATAGAGACTTACTAGACATACGAAAAAAGCAAGGATATTTGATCCTTAAACAGAAGAACAGCTGATAAAAGTAGACCCTGATATCAAACAACAAAATGTGATACAGATGAAAAAGTCAGTATAGTATATAGCCATTTATTTAATGTCCATGTGGATATTCCATTGTTCCTGAACTATTTATTGAAAATATTATCCCTTACCCCAGGCAACTATGTATGTACATGTGGGTTTATTTCTGAATTTACAACTTGTCTATATATCTACTCTTGTGTGAATTCCGCACTATTTTAATTTGTACAGCATAATTCTTAATGTATGAATTTTAATATTGAATTTTGAATTAAAGCTATTAACAGAATTAAATATTAAATCCTTGAAACTGTGATTGCTTTTTTTTTAAGTTTATTTATTTATTTTGAAAGGGAGAAAGAGAGAGAGCAGGGGAGTGGCAGAGAGAGATGGGGACAGAGACTCCTAACCAGACTCCCTGCTGTCAGCATGGAGCTCAATGTGGGGTACCATCTCAAGAACTGTGAGATCATGATCTGAACTGAAACTAAGAGTCAGACATTTACCCAAAACTGAGCCAACCAGGTGCCCCTAAAGTATGATCATTTAAACATTTATTTAGTTCTTCCTCAATTTCTATCATTATTGTTTTCTTTTTTCTGCCTCAAGATCTTGTATATATTACATTAAGATTTATTTCTAGGATGCATGGGTGGCTCAGTAGGTTAAGCATCTGACTTTGGCTCAGGACATGATCTCATGCTTCATGTGTTCCTACCCTGCAGTGGGCTCTGTGCTGACAGCTCAGAGCCTGAAACCTGCTTTAGATTCTGTGTCTCCATCTCTCTGCCCCTCCCTGTCTCACTTGCATGCTCTCTCTCAAAAATAAATAAACATTAAAAAATTAAAATAATTAAAACAAGATTTATTTATAGGCATTTTTGTGTACTAATTAGAAATAGTAACTTTTAAAATGTTTGCTTTTCCAATAGTCTGTAGCTAATATATATAGATGAAATAGAAATTTGTACGTTGATTTTTATCCAGTGCTTGCTAAAAATCACTTAAAAATTCTAGTAGTGTCTATGTGAATATTTAGCACTGTACATACACATGCAATTTGAGAACTCTGGCTTTGTTTCTACTTTGGCAATTTATACATTTTTTTATTTCCTTTTTTAAAATGCTTATTTCTTTATTTTGACAGAGGGAGAGATAGAGAGTGAGCAGGGGAGGGGCAGAGACAGAGAGGGAGACAGAGAAATCGAAGCAGGTTCTGCGCTGTCAGCGCAGAGACCCACACAGGCCTTGAACTCACGAACCGCGAGATCATGATCTGTGCTGAAATCAAGAGTTGGATGCTTAACCAACTGAGCCATGCAGGCATCTCTATTCACTTTTCATCCCTAACGGGACTGGCTAGAACCTCCAGTGTAGTGCTGCACAGAAGTGAGAGTACTTATTCTTCTCTTAATCCATAAGCCATACAGAGAAAGACAGATACCATATGTTTTCACTCTTATGTGGATCCTGAGATACTTAACAGAAACCCATCGGGGAGGGGAAGGAAAAAAAAAAAAAGAGGTTAGAGTGGGAGAGAGCCAAAGCATAGGAGACTCTTAAAAACTGAGAACAGAGGGTTGATGGGGGGTGGGAGGGAGAGGAGGGTGGGTGATGGGTATTGAGGAGGGCACCTTTTGGGATGAGCACTGGGTGTTGTATGGAAACCAATTTGACAATAAACTTCATATATTGAAAAAAAAAAGGAAAAAAATCCATAATAGATAGGGAAATCTTTTCCTATTTCACCACTAAGTGTGGTCCTTGTTATTTACATGTTATTTTAGTGGCTGACATACTAGACAGAGAAACATTCTATCTTCAGTTTATTAATAATATTTATAATGGCTACTTTTGCTTTTTCTGTACCTTTTAGGTAATTGTATGATATCTCACCTTTATTTGGTTACTATGATAAATTACATTGACTAATTTATAAATTTTAAAGTAATATTACATTCCTGATTAAAACAATCTTCCTAGTGCTGCATTATAAGTTATATATATATATATATATAGTGCCTCAATTTGTTATTATTTAGTTTAAGATTTTGCATTTATGTTTATGAAACTTTTACTATATATTCTCATTATGTCTTTACCAGGTTTTGATAATGAGATAATATTTTTATCTTTCTATTTTCTGGTACAATTTTTCTAAGATTGGTATTGGTCTTCCTTAAATGTTTGAACAAGTTAACCTATGAAGTCGTATAGCTATGAGGCTTACTTTGTGAGAAAGTTTGCAGAGAAAAATTCAGTTTCTTCATAAGCATAGGATTATTCATATTTTCTATTCTTGTACCTGTTTCTTAGTGTTTTTTTTCAAAGACCATGTCCATCTCATCTAAGCTTTCAAATACATTGACATAAAGTTGTTCATAAGATTCTCTTGCTAATTTTATAATCGTCGCTAGAATTGAGTAATATACTCCTCATTTATGATAGTGTTAGTTTCTGCCATCTCTATTTTTCTCTAATCATCTTGCCAGTATATGTTATTCTTAATGTTTGTTTATTTTTGAGAGAGAGAGAGAGAGAGACAGAGAGAGACAGAGAGAGCATTCAGGGGAGGGGCAGAGAGAGAGGGAGACAGAGAATCTGAAGTGAAGCGGGTTCTGCACTGACAGCGCGGACCCTGAAGCAGGGCTTGAACTTACGAACCGCGAGATCATAACCTGAGCCAAAGTCAGATGCTCAACGGACCGAGCCACCCAGGTGCCCAAGAAACTATCAAAAGTTCTGCTTTTCTTTTATAGTCTCTTTATAGTCTCTTTCCTTTTATAGTCTCTTAGCAGCTACTTTTTTGCTTGTTTTTTTCAGGGCCTTTCCTTGAATACTCATAGTTTAGGAACCATCACATACCTTACATGGAAATTGTGAGCTGAATGTTAGACTCGTTTCTGTGTGATTGTGATTGCTTTTCTCGGGCATTGTGCATTTAGAAGCCCTAGACATTGTCGTAGTACCAGATTTATATTTGTTTCTCCAATCTAGTGATGCTCTCACAAGTTCAAAACTGCACATTTATATATGCTTACATTCCTGCACTTCAGATGTAAAATGTCTTAAAGTGACCTTGAACGTAAGTTTATCTCAGAGCATTTTCCTTTTCTCCAGTATGCTGGCCCTTTATATCTGCCTCTTTGGCTTTCCAGTCTTCAAACATCTGTGTCTTCTCTTTCTCTCTCCTTCTCTCTCTCTCTTCTCTATTCCTCCCTCCTTCCTTTTTTTTTTCTCTTTCTCTTTCATTATCCAGCTACTATAGTTAGCTATCACAGTTTTATTATCCAGATATCATAGTTCTGATACCGGATACTCCATCATAACAAGGAGTTCAAGTTTTTATCTGGGGTTTAAAGCCCACATAAGAACAGGAAAGAAGCTTCAAAGCTTTGCGTGTTGGACAACAAAACTGAGGGTCCTTCGTTAGTGAGGGTTCCTGGAAGGATCATGATACCAAGGAATGCTTGAGAAAATAAAGAATCTCTTCTCTGTCATGCTTTAAGTGATAATAAATTTCTGAGAAATATGTGCCTGAAATTGTATCTGTCCTGTTTTTATTGTGTGTGTGGCAATAGTAATTAAGAGATACACTGAACTACAAGCTTAGAAATTACAATAAAATTGGTCTTGATCTAGTAATACTCTGTGATGGTGCATAAAAGCAAATGCAAAGCTTCTAGAAAAATGTTTCATCAATATAGGCCTCAAGAAATTCTCACATTAGGAAAACAACCCTATCCTAACAGGAATTTAAAGTTGCAAAAGAGAAGAGAAAATAGTTCACCATGTGAGTCAGAAGATTTAATGAATTGAAGATTAGCTCTAGGAAGTTGAAACAGTGGAGCACAAATCTAATAGATATTATAAGAAGTATGTTGAAAAATATTCATAAGAGAAAGTATTGAAGCCCTAACATCAGAGAGTAATACCAAGTCAGAACAATCAAGCAGACACACACTATGGTAATTTTAAATAAACATAAAAATCAAACACATGTACCCACACAAATTGCTACTGAAATTGAGAACTCAATGGGCAGTTTTTGCAGTAGATTGAGGAAAGCCAAAAAAGTTAGTGGATTATTATATAGATCTGACACAATTACTCAATACACAGTAGAAAGAGAAAAAGATGAAAATTTGGCGGGTGGGGGGCAACTGGATCATTCAGTCTGTTAAGCATCTGACTCTTTTTATTTTTTTTTTAATGTTCATTCATTTTTGAGAGACAGAGAGAGACAGAGCACAAGTGGGGGATGGGTGGAGAGAGAGGGAGACTCAGAATCCTAAGCAGGCTCCAGGCTCTGAGCTGTCAGCACAGGCCCTGACACGGGGATTGAACCCACCCACCGTGAGATTGTGACCTGAGCCGAAGCTGGACACTTAACCAACTGAGCCACCCAGGTGCCCCAAGCCTCTGACTCTTAATTTCGGGTCAGATCATGATCTCACGTATTGTGCGATCAAGTCCCATGCTAGGTTTTGAGCTGATAGCATGGGGTCTGCTCGGTATTCTCTCTCCCCACCTATCTCAAAATAAATAAAATAAACATTTTTAAAAGATGAGAATCTGGGAAGCAATTTAAAAAAATATGGAAGACTAGGTAAAAATTTACAACATATTGAAAAGAAGAGTTTGAGAAAGAAAAAAAGAGAATTTTTTTGAGTTTTGCAGTATCATAGGAAGAAAATGTGAGATGAATAAGTAGAAATGAATCCACATATGTTCATACTGCAGTGTAACTACAGAATATAAAAATTTTAAAAATGAAAAGACTTTTAAAAATAAGATAAAGAAGAGAAAATTGACTCTAGAAGACCATTATTCTAATGGTTAGCCAATTTCTCAATAACTAGAATAAAGGTCTGAAGATTTTCATTTTAAATGAATATATTATAGGAGAAAAATGGAAGCTTAATGATCAAGTGTCAACTTATGAAAATAATAGCAACAAATGAATGAGTTATTTAAAATATACATGCAATAAAATAATAAAAATAAGATCACAAATAAATTTAAAGGATATAAAGGGAAAATTGAAAAGAAATATAAGACGAAAGCTATTTTTAATGTAAAAATAGGCATTCATCTGGCATATGTTATCAAGAAGTTAAAGTTAGAGTAGTGTTTTCTTTAATCATAGAGAGAACTTTGAATACTTTTATGTGCAAACAGAAAATTTTGATAAGGCAGAAAATTTTATATAGTATAAAAGAAAACTAGCCCCAAAAGGGAGAACAAAAGACAAGTCACAGACTGGGGGAAAATATTTGCAAAAGACACATCTGATAAAGGATTGTTATCCAACATATACAAAGGACAATTAAAACTGAACAATAAGAAAATAATCTGATTTAAAAATGGGCCAAAGACCCAAGAGACATCTCACCAATGAAGATATACAGATAGCAAATAAGCATCTGAAAAGATGCTCCATATCATATGCTATCAGTGAAATGCAAATTAAACCAAGGAGATATCACCACACACCTGTGAGAATGGCCAAAATCTGGAACACTAACATTAATGTTGATTTTCATTCATTGCTAGTGAGAATGTGAAATTGTATAGCCACCTTTGAAGGTAGTTTGGAAGTTTCCCATAAAATGAAACATATTTTTATTCTATGATCCAGAGATCACACTCCAAGGTATTTACCCAAAGAAATTGAAACTTATGCCTACCCAAAATCCAGCACATAGATGTTTATGGAGACTTTATTTATAATTGCCAAAACATTGAAGCAACTAAATGATGTAAGCCAATGAATAAATAAACTGTAGAATTCCAAACAATGGAATATTATTCAGTAGCAAAAATAAATGAGCTAAAAAGCCACGAAACGACATGGACATATCATTAAGTGAAAGAAGTAAATCTTGAAAGGCTACATACTCTATGCTTCCAAGTATATGACATCTTGGAAAAGGAAAAACTATGGAGACAGTAAAAAAAGAAAATCAATCAATGGTTGCCAAGGGTTTAGGGAAAAGAGATGAATAGGGTAGAGTAGAAGGGATTTTTAGGGCAGTAACAATACTCTGTATGAGACAATAACGTAGATATACACCATTATACCTTTTCCCAAACCCAAAGAATGTACAGTATCAACAGTGAACTTTAATGTCTATGGTAATCTATGGACTTTGGATGATAGTAATGTGTCAATGTACGTTCATCAACTTTAACGAATGTACCACTCTGGATGGGGGATGTAGACATTGGGGGAGGCTATGCAGGTCAGGGGGGCAAGGCTATACAGGAAATCTCTGTCCCTTCTTTTTAATTTAGCTGCAAAACTTAAACTGCTCTAAAAATAAGGTCTTAATGAAAAGGAAGAAAGAAAGAAAGAAAGAAAGAAAGAAAGAAAGAAAGAAAGAAAAAAAGAAAAAAAGAAAGAAAGAAAGAAAGAAAGAAAGAGAAAGAAAGAGAAAAAATGAATATAATCATTGTCAAAGAAATGGGGGGGAAATTCTGCCTTAAGAAAAGATGATTTTAGAGGCTAGTTGTTAATATACTTACAAGAAAATATATATTTTTATTTCCTACATAAATTATTTGGGAGAACAGAGATAGTGGGGGATGTCTCCAGGTTGTTTTTTTTTTTTTTTTTTAATTTTTTTTTTTTCAACGTTTATTTATTTTTGGGACAGAGAGAGACAGAGCATGAACGGGGGAGGGGCAGAGAGAGAGGGAGACATAGAATCGGAAACAGGCTCCAGGCTCTGAGCCATCAGCCCAGAGCCTGACGCGGGGCTCGAACTCCCGGACCGCGAGATCGTGACCTGGCTGAAGTCGGACGCTTAACCGACTGCGCCACCCAGGCGCCCCTCCAGGTTGTTTTTTGAGGCAATGCAATTTTGAAACCTACCCTAGATGAAGACAAGACAAAAAGTTAAAGATCAATCTCCCTATCAATCAATTAGAAACATTCTAAGTACACCAAAGGTAAACTGAATCTGCAATGTACTATATTACTAAATTTAAAGGCAAGACAAACTAAAATAAAGCATCATATCCATGAAAGATTTTCCCATAAATGCAAAGACAGTTTAATATCAGAACTCTCTTCTTTCAATTCACCATAATAATATATTAAGGAGGAAATAACATAAGCATTCAAACAGACACATAAAACATTTATAAAATTCATCAGTGATTGGTGATTTTACAAAAAAAAAAAAACCCGTTAACAAATTTGGAATAAAAGAGAGTTTCCATAATCTATAAGTGCTTGTGTTCAACATCATGTCATGTTAAAAGCATTTCCTGAAAATTTAGTTCTTATTCAGGGTTCTTAGTAAAACTCTTGGTGTTTTAAGCAGAATATGAGTTCTTAGAAAAGATTATTACCGAACTAACAAAATATTGGGTCATCTTGAGTCATAGGCCATTGGCCATGCCACAGAAAGCAGAGTCCACCACCATGGAGCACCGCTACCATGGTTAAGTGCCAAATGCTTCTAGTTCACATAGCTTCCCTTTGTGCCCCAGGAACTCAGAGTTACAGTGGAGCCCCTGCTACCTGCTCCACTATCACTTCTACACAGTAAACTTGATTTTGTAGCTATTATTATCTGTGTCGGGACCACAAAAAGAATGCCCTGATGCTCCTACTGCTGCTTGTTATTAGCTAATCCGTTAAAGTTGGCTCAGGTTACCTCTGATTGAGGAACCTGAGCCATGTGGACCCTGCTGTCCTGCAGAGGACCAGAAAAGAAAACATCCCTCATTTTTAGCTTTCATTTTTAAGGGTAGTCTTTGTCTCTCATAAAATTTTTCATAGGAAGGGTGCTAGTAGGCTAAAAGAATGACAAATAGCTATCACAAACAGCAACAAGAAAGACTGGCCACTAGAAAAGCTTCTACTCTACACTTACCAGATAGATATAGTAAGATCAGGAAAATAACCAAATGGATTAAAAAGGAGGAAAGAAAGCCCTCCTTGTACACAGATATTATGATTTTCCAGACAAATATTTTAGACAATCTGTAGACAACCATTTAAACTAATAAAGCTAAGAAGCTTTGCTGGAAACAAAGCAGTATTAAAAAAATAATGTTTTTTTTAATATCCAGCAACATTAATAAATTAAAAATGGATTTTGATAAACATTTCATTTACAATAACAACAAAACCAATTAAGTGCCATACATAAGAATAAATCTGGTAAACATTTCTTAAAAACTTTAAAATATAACATTTTCAGGGGCACCTGGGTGGCACAGTCGGTTAAGTGTCCAACTTCAGCTCAGGTCATGATCTTGCACTTCATGAGTTTGAGCCCCACGTCAGGCTCTGTGCTGACATCTCAGAGCCTGGAGCCTGTTTAGGATTTTGCGTCTCCCTCTCTCTCTCTCTACCCCTTGACCACTCACACTCTGTCTCTGTTTCTCTAAAAAATAAATAAAAATTAAAAATATTTTTAAATACAATATTTTCATAGTACGTACCAGAAGATCTAGAAAAAGTGGAGATTTTTCCTATTCATATTCAGGCATGATGAATATTGGAAAGATAACAATTTTTATTTACTTTATTTTTTTAATATGTTTTTAAAATTTTATTACTTATTTTGAAAAAGAGAGAGAGAGAGAGAAAGAGAGAAAGTCTGCTCGAGTGAGCAGGGAAGGAGCAAAGAGAGAGGAAGAGAGAATCCCGTGCTAACAGCGCAGATTCCCACAAGGTGCTCGAACTCACAAACCGTGAGATCAAGACCTGAGCTGAAACCAAGAGTCAGATGCTTAACTGACTGAGCTACTCAAGCGCTCCAAGGATAACAAATTTTAAATGAATAATTATACTCAGTGCAATTCCATTTAAAATGTCTAATGTCATTTTAAAAATATAAACTCAAAAAACTGAGTCTAAGACTCACATGAAAGAGTACAGGGCCAAGAGATGATTATAAAGCAAAATTAAATTGTTTGGTGATTGCATCCAAAGAGTTGTGCTTATCCTCACACTTGTTATTCATGTAATGATGTAGCATTAAGAATAAAAGTTGCTGTAGGCTTTTGATAACCTTTTTCAGATTAAAGAATCCATTCTATTCCTAGTTTGCTATTTTTTAATCATAAAAGGATGTTGAATTTTATCAAAATGTTGGGCATCCATTGAGATGATTACAAGCTTTTTATTTTTCTCCTTTATTAACATGGTGAATAAGTTTCACGTCATTAACCTTTCTTGCATTCCTTTGATAAACTCTGCTGGCTTGTAATTTAAAAAATAATTGATAGACGCAGTTTACTGATTTTATTATAGGCTTTTTTTCATCTAGTTTGGGAAGTGATATTTGTGACATTTTTCTTTCTGGTATAGTATTCATGTAGACTTTGGGGAGGGACTTTCTTCTTTTTGGCTCTTTGGAATAGTGTTTGTTCCTTGAAAGATTGGCTGAACTGACCTCTAAAACCTTCTGGATCTGATTTATGACTACTGTTGTTTTGTGGGCAGATTTTAAGCTACTGATTCTATTTTTCTTTTAATGGTTTTAGATTTCTTTTGTGATTTAATAGTTCCATATCTTCCAGATTTAATTCTAGTCTGACTCTTGACAGTCCCTTAAGTAATTCCAAACCCACCCTTTCTGGTTCCTAAAACAACCTCACTGGATGTTCTGGAAGTCAGTCAGTAATTAGCAAAATCCCCTAAATCTTCAACTATCTCCCTGAACATTCTTTTCACATTCTTCTTCCATGTGAATGCCTATCTAATCCCTGGATACACTGAGTCATGTGCAACCTTTTCAAATCCTTTTAATACCTCTTCCATACTTCCAATCCCTAAAATAACCCAATGTGCTCTCTTGGAGGAAGAGTCAATTATTAGTACTTCAACTCTTTTACCTGGCTAGCCCCTGGAATACTGCCTACTGCGAAGCCCTCCCAAGTGATCTCCTCTATACACCTCTTCCCATTGTGCTTAAGGGTGATAAGGGCTTTTTTTTTTCAGTCCTTACTGCTGCTTCTGGAAAATTTCCCTACCCGTAGGATCACTAAACTTCAAAAAATTTCATATCGCCAATATGAACTGCACACATTCTGAGATGTACCAAGGCAAGTGGGTGTGCAGTCTTCTCCAGGTTCAGGAAATTAAAGTGTTTATTGTAGGCAACTTAAAAACAATAATAAAACCAATACAAATGTTAGCATGTTTTCTATTGCCACCATGCTCATGTAATTCTAAACAATGTTTACGACTTTGAGTATATCATTGCATACTGTCCTTTTTGCTATTGGCATCTACCAACTCCTAGGGCACTCCTTTAATTTATTTAAAGATTTTAGCTCCTGGGGCACCTGGGTGGTTCAGTCAGCTAAACGCCTGACTTTAGCTCAGGTCATGATTTCACAGTTCGTGAGTTTGAGTCCCGCACTGGGCTTTCTACTGTCAGCACACAAAGCCCGCTTCAGAGCCTCTGTCTCCCTTTCTGCCTCTCTCTCTCTCTCTCTCTCTCTCTCAAAATAAATGAACAACAACAAAAAGATTTTAGTTCTTGGCTCATGTCTTTCCAACATGACTCATAATTTTTTGAGATTTCATCATTCACACAGATAATCACTCAATACACTGGATTCTCAGTTTGGCCTCTACTTCAAATGTCTGGTCACCCTGCCTACTTTAGCCTCCAATTCCATGGAACTACCATAGTCCTTTTCCTTAGTGACAATGGCAACATGCCCATAATCTTAATTGCAAGCACCCACTCTCTCATAACCATGTCCTTTGTTTCCAATGTCTTATAATAATTTTACCCAGTAATGTTACTTTTTAATTGTCCTTTATATCCCTTCCTTCCTCAGCTTAAAATGTCTAGCCCCTCTGTGTAACTACTTCCTTCAATGCAGGGTATACATATACAGAAAAGTTAATCCTCAGAGGGGTAACTCTCAACCAATAGAGTATGGCATGTCCTAGCTTTCCTGTCCTTCACTGGGACCCTTTTGTTGTCCATTTTCCATGGATTTTTAGAAGATCCCTAGAGAGACTGAGCTCCAGTTTCTCAAATTGGTAACTGGGTTAATAGCACACTCTTTATTGGATTTTTACAACCTTCCTTGTTGCAGTATTCTTAATTCCTTACTTGTGCTTCCTTGGATTCCTAACAAATAAAATACCTGCGTGAAATTCTTGTCTCTGGCTTTAGGGGAACCCAAATCAACTATAGATGAACTGTCTTTACTTCTAGCTAAGGTCAGCTCCTCCATGTGGGCACTAGAACCCATTCCCCTTGTCTACTCAGGCACATTGCTTCAGCAATTCTCTTATTTCCTTTATTATGCTCCCTCTTCTTAATAGCTATTCCTTTCCCTTTCTAGCTACTGTCTAATTTATTTCTTTAGAGTCACACTGAGGGAGAGATCTTTATTTTAAAAAAAATAATTATTATTTATCACTTAAATATTACCAAATAATTATAATTTAATTCTCTCACTGTTCTTTCTTAAATATAATCAATCAGTTGTTATCTGCCTCTCTACCTGCATACCTTAGTGCTGTTTCTATATCCCCTCCAAATAACTATTCTCCTGAAGATTACTTCTGACTTCCTTGTTGCTAAATTCAAGCTTGAGTTATTCAAACCCTGCACTTACAAATAAAAGCCTGACTTCAGGAGGAGTAACCTACTCTGGGATCTCTGAGCTCTTAGAACGTCCTGCCCGATCAGAGTATCTTAGTATGCCTCTGGCTTTGGGCCATACTGCATCTGTTTGACCAGATAGTTCATGCTAACAAAAAGACTTCGGTGAATGCCTGTTTTTGTTCATTTCAGGCTCTGGGCCACACTGTATCAGTTTGATCTTTTGGGGCTGAACACTGAGTACCTAAAGTTAGTAATGCTGCTGTTGCCTGCCTGTGTGACTAATCCTCAGTAAAATCCCTGGATGCCACGGTTTGAGTGAACTTCCTGATTGATAATACTTCCCATGTGTTGTCATACCTCATTGCTGGGAGAATTGTGTCCCCATGCAACTTTACTCGGAGGGGACACTTGGGGGTTTGTACTAGGTTTCCCCTGGTCTTTGCCTATATGCTTTTTTACCTTGGTGATTTGGATCTATCCTTTTATTGAAATAAACTGTAATCATGATTAAAGCAACTTTTCAGAGTCCTATGAGTATTTTGAGTGAATCATCAATCCCAAATGTAGTCTTAAGGACTCTGATACAGAACCAGAGATCTAAAACAAGAATATAAAAGGATTGGGATTTTGGAGAGAAAGGAAAAGGATGTGAGGAGTATTTGTTTGGCAAGAGCTGTTCTGTAACTTCCACTCACCTCAAGTCTCATGAGAAGTCTTGACCAGAATTCCTAGGAGAACTTACATGTACCTCCTAAAAGGTGGCCATCCCAGTGGATCAGGGCTTGACTCCCACTTGGGAAATGTGACCTGATTAGTTGTCCTTGAGGTAGGAATAATGGTAAAGTCTACAGTTGTGCAGAGAGCTTGGCGTTCACTCCCTGAGTTTTCTTAAAGTAATAGTACATGTATGCTTTTCTGTGTACAATTGGGCCATGCCAGACACACACACACATATGCACACTTGCATGCATGCAGGTGCATACACCACAGTGAGAGGCAGACAGAAAAGTATTGTGAGGTTTCTCTGAGTCTTGTCCAGGAGTGCTGCCCATAGGAACAAAGAAACCTCAGCCAAAAGAGAAAATTCTAGAGTTCTATAGACCAAATTGAAGAGCCTGCCTTAACTGTATCAAAGGAACTTCAGGTAAGAGATCTCAAACAAACAAACAAACAAACAAAACCTATGGAATCACCACCAGACGTGCAGTCAGCTTTAAATACATGCCAGGTCTGGGGAGCACAAATTCAACTTACCAAAATACTCATCAAGTAAGAATTTTTCCACTTTTCCCTTTCCTTCTTCCGCATTCATGCCTGATAGAATGTGATCAGACACCCTGATGGGTAAGATGAGAAGAGGGGTGATATATAAGGCAGAAAAAAAAGAGGACCATAACCCTCTTCCCTGACCTACTGCTTGATAGAGGTTCATATAGGGTATAGGAAAAGATTTAACTTCGAACCAAGGCTGGAATTTTGGTTAATTTTAAGGCTAGATATTTTTGATAACTGCATTGTGATTGCATTATTATTAAACCATGGGATATTTTTGTTGCCTAAGATTGATTTGAAAGGTTATGGGACCATGGGAGTTTTCATCCAGGACTAGGGAAGGAATTTTTCCCACTAAACACATTTTAAAGAGTTGTGGAGAGAAACACACACACATACACACACACACACACACACGCACACACACACACACACACACACACACACACACCAAAAAATTGTTTTATATCCAGGAGTCTTGCTTGTTTAATATATCTGTAACACATACTTCATACGTGTTCGTAAGAGCGTGGTTCAGTTTTGACTTCCAAACTTTCTTCCCCTGTGGATTGATACAAGTTCTTCAACAGGAGAGTATGGTCTTTGCTTTTTCTGAGTAATATTTTCGTTTTCTTGTGGCTTTCATTTGTTGATCTTTGCTCCAACGGATACAGCAGCATTAAGATCAAAGAAACGGACTGGTATGAGAAGTTTGTACCATATCCCTCCCACCACGGAGCTGTTGTCTAATTGCCATATCTGCCCTGCATTTACACTGGGTACCCCTGGCATGACCTGACCATCAAGCTTGCAGAAGGGCTCTAGGCCCTTTCAGAGGAGAAATGGATATGAGTGAGACTTCAGAGACCTCTTCTCAACTTCCTCATTTCTTCCTAAAATTGTATGCTCTTGGGGAGTGATGCAACAACCCTGAGCAGAAGAACTGGATAATAATGGTCTCTGGTATAATAAAGGAGAGAGGATGCTGAGGGATGTATTTGACAGAGTGGTACCACACTGCATCACAATTACTGGATTTTTCAGAATCCAGTAATTTACTTTGCAGAATTAAGTAAAATTCTGGAAAATAGAAACCGTATGTTTTAGTTTTAGTTTTAGTTTTAGTTTTGTTGTTGTTGTTGTTGTTGTTGTTGTTAATGTTCTTATTTTTAAGTAACAGGCATGAGCTTTAAGATTAGTTTATTCCTTATCCCTTGGAAGAGGTGAGCACGGCCACTGTTAGCAGAGTGATTTACAAGAATCTGCCAAGATATTAAAAAACATTTAGAAGAAAACGATAGGCCGAGGTAAGGAAGCTCTTACTAATCATAAACAGATGAGGTCCTTCACACACACAAAAAGTTGACCCTGATAGTCTTTTTGGCAAGGAGAGACTTGAGGTTTTTATATTTGAATACTCACCTAAGTGGGGGTGGGTTAAAGTGGAGTTAAAGTCGTGCACTTTGTGACCTTTAGTCAAATACCAATTCTCAAACATGATTTGCCAGTGGCAGATGGGGCCTCATAAATAAAATCTGCTTTTAAGTTTAATTATATCAATAGAGCAACAAGTACTATGTTTACGTATTCAGGACTGATAGTTGATGGATTTTTCCTATATTAACCATTTAAGTAAGATAATTATTTGCCATTCTGTGACATTTAATTATAATGCTATGACTGATCTACATAGTTTGAAGGGAAAAATTGCTTTATATGTCATTTAAGATTTGTATGAACACATTTAAACTGCAGAAAAGATTGCTTGGAAAAATGCAGAGGTGGCTCCCAAGAGCTCTTGATTACCTTCTATATCAAGATCATTTTTAAAAAAAATCGTCTGTATTATCACAGCATAATTTCAAGGTGACCACCTGTCAAAGAGCTTCTGGGAAAAAAGGCAAAATGTCTCTCTCTCTCTCTTATTTGTGCACTTATTTTTATAAACATTTCTAATTTTCCAGACGGTATTACAGGCTCAGATTTTAATGAGATCGCAATAGTTAGCAATGAGTAAATAACATGAATTCTCAGTTGACATAAATTTTATGCCAGGTTTGAATGATGAAGGTAAAAGCTATCGTGGAGACTGGAAACAAATTTATTAGCAGATGTTTAGTTGTGCAGGAGAGATCTACATGAATAACAAAGCTCACCTTATTTGTATTGAGAGCTCTCAATTTCTTCTTTTCCCAGGAAGTGCATCGTACTCTGGACTGACTTGAGTCATAATTAAGCTGTACCAAGAAAATGTTCAAGTGACAATGATTTGCACATGATCAAATTATGGTGGGTTTAGCTGAGGGCTTCACCAGCTGGAGTGATTTCTCTATTATACCCATATGTCTGTTAATAAATTTGATTCAAATGTAAAACAATTACAGATATTTTAGAGACTGGGCACAACAATTAAACACAAATAAGGTTGCTTGTGACTTGGTATTCAAATGAATGAAGGAACAAAAATGATGGCCCTAAATGCTACTTGTCTAATGATACACGATGAGAAAAAGCGGTTAGCACGTTTTGAATGTCATTGTCTCAGACATGGTATGTCGGCCCATCACACAGGGTGGCTTAATAGCGTGAAACTTAAAACATGTTAGGTACTGCGCAGGCTTCAAAGAAATACCACTGTTACCTTCCTGAATTTACTTCATAAATGTTTCAGTGAAAGTGGAGGCGGACGATCATTAGCACAGTGAAATTAAGAGTACATCAGTTGGAACAAAATAGTGTACTTGTGAAAGAGCAGGTGTCTTGGTAAAGGTGCAGGTGGACAGAAGGAATTTCTAGTTACTCTTTCAATAGGAACTAGCTCTTTGAGGGAGAAAAGGCTTTACTTTCCTGGAATTTGTCAGTTTTCCCTTTTCCCTAAATCTCTTTGAACTTAAGATACATTATTTGCAATGTGCCTCTGTTTCTTCCTACATATTGCAGTTTAAATTATCTGGGAGAGTTGGCTATAGTTCTGTACCATCTTTATAAATTCATGCATGCTCTTACGAAAAAGGGTGTTACCGAAACTGCTGACCTCTCCCATCCTCACATCTTACAACAACCCTCTCCTGACAGCTGTATTAGCAAAATTGTAAATCTAGTAAAGAACATATTAATATGGAAAAGTCAGTACATGTCAGAAATGGTAAAGTGTAGATAACTGATAGAAAATTACAAATCGGGGACTGCTTTGAAGAAGGCAAAGACACATTGACTGGTTCAATATATTTGAACTTTGGAAAATTTGTTTAATGGCTTGAGTCACTGTGAATATTTTGGAATTTGATCAAATCGTTTATTCTTTGAGGGTGGTACTTTTGCTACTCTTTCTCCCTTGCTGATTGGTTCCTTCCTCAGATTTCTTTTTTACAGTAAAGGTCTTGTTTCCTCTTTGTAGAAAACGACACGGTTTCTGGAAGAAGCAGTTACTGTTTACCCAAATGCTGGAATTTGTTGAGGGGGTAAATCAACACAGGAGAGGTGGAACAGTTTGCGAATATTAAAAAAGTGCATTGAGGGGCGCCTGGGTGGCTCAGTCGGTTAAGCGGCCAACTTCAGCTCAGGTCATGATCTCGCGGTCTGTGAGGGCTGTGAGCTCGAGCCCCGCATCGGGCTCTGTGCTGACAGCCCAGAGCCTGAAGCCTGTTTCAGATTCTGTGTCTCCCTCTCTCTCTGACCCTCCCCCGTTCATGCTCTGTCTCTCTCTGTCTCAAAAATAAATAAATGTTAAAAAAAAAATGCATTGAGTTCTGCTTTAATTTTTTTTTTCAATGTTTATTTATTTTTGGGACAGAGAGAGACGGAGCATGAACGGGGGAGGGGCAGAGAGAGAGGGAGACACAGAATCGGGAACAGGCTCCAGGCTCTGAGCCATCAGCCCAGAGCCTGACGCGGGGCTCGAACTCACGGACTGCGAGATCGTGACTTGGCTGAAGTTGGATGCTTAACCGACTGCGCCACCCAGGCGCCCCATTGAGTTCTGCTTTAAAAAAAACAGCAGTATGTATAGATATATAACACAATGTCAAACTTACTTGTCATCGGAAGAGCAACCTGTGAACATAGCACTTAAATATTGTTTTTCAATGAATTAGTTTTGATTTTAGAAATGAAAGGCGAGGGTGAAAGTGTACTTTCCTAGGTGAAATAAAGGAAGAGTTGTGTATTCAAAAAACAAATACGGGGCTGCTCTTATTTTGCTTACTGAGCTGCAAGTAGGACAGTCTAGGGAGAACTCTGAATTTTACATGCCAATAATCTGTTCCTCAAAGTAGTCTGCAGCTAGCCTCAGGACCAGCCTCTGGGTTCAGGAAGGTAAGTAGAATGTTACTATTCCATTGGGATCATTGCCTTTTCATGTTAATTTTCTCACTTGTTTGGGGTAACTGTTGGACACTTGATTATACAGGCAGGGCAATTATTGTTGCTTTTTTTACAGATAAACAAGTGGAGGCTGTGAGCAGCGAAAGCATTTGCAAAGCTCAGTTCAGGTGAAAGAGTGGCCTGAAACAAGGGATGTTCCACGCCTGGCCTAAGGCTGCCTAACACAACAAAGGCATCTGAGGCCAAATAAATGTAAAAGTTCACAAGAATTTAGATAAATCCTTAGGTGTCAGACCCATAACAGATTAGTGAAGGTCATCAGGTGTTCTTAATATACACCTCCCGCTTCTTCAGACTAATGTCATGGAGGGCAGCCATGCGATCCTCTATAAAATGCTTTGCCATTGCTGTCAGCAATGGAGTCCCGGACTCCAGGCCCGTTGGCCTGTCCCAGTGAGCCATTTCTCAAGTTCTTATCTTTTGGATACAGAAGCATATTACTAGGGAGTGTGAAGGGGAAGTTGACTTTAATCTTAATTGCCTGCATGCATAACAGTATTTTTTTAAATGATCTCACTCTGTAAAATATAAAACCCTACCAACCCCACAGAAGTCAGAAATCTTAGAGCGGAGCAAAGGTTATTAGGAAAGAAAAGCCAAGCTTGCAGTGACTCTGCCTTCCTTCCCTCTGAATTTTCCCATCAAAATACAGATGGCGGTTCCAAGCCAACCACAGATTATGGAAGGCATGGTCAGTGCAGCAACTCTACCCTACTCAGTTTGCGTGCCAGGACAGGCCAGGTACTTCTCGAAATGTTATTTCAATTTGTTTTCTTTCTTGATGTTAGATTGCTCCTCTGAAATCTTTGTTTAAATAACCTGTCTGTGAAAATAGCTCAGTGGAGATTATGAGTGCACTGCTTGTGACTTTGCATATTATAGATGTTTGGTTAATCAACATTTTAATTTTGCTGTGATTATGCCATGATCAAACCAGTTATTTGACCTTGTTGGGGAGTTATCCAATTCTACTGAAAAAAACTGGGGAGGCCAAACATGGTTCTAAGCACTGGAACATATAATGTTTTTGATAGCCAATATAAGGTAAATATAACCCAGCTTCCTTAGATGGTGCCTATATTCTGATATTTATATATTGAAGTTTTCTAAATCTAAACTAGTAGCATGTTATACTTTCAGTTGCTTGTGCAATAATTTGTGATTTAATACCATGAAAGAAGCAATGAACAAAAATGCATTTACTTCCCAATCTTTTGTGTAGGTGGTATTAGGGAACATATGGTCTGGGCTGGCTTCACATGCAGATAGTTAACCTGACTGAGAACATGATGGTCCTGAACAGAAAGTTCAGAACTAAAGCCTACGTGGCAGCAGAAACTGCAGTTAATAGAACCCATGCCACTGTGGAGTTTGAAACATTTTGGACAGCATTTCAGTGGTACTAGTAATTTTTCAGGCGTATAAAAATTTCTGATACATTTTGTGCTAGCTGAGAAGGGTGATCAAGGATACATATTCCGTAACATGGCAAATTTCTACTTACACTTCTATTCAGTGCACACGTGCTTTGGAACCAGAAAATCTGGGTTTGAGCCCTGGCTAGTCCTGCCGCTTACCTGCCCTATCATTCTGGCCAAGTTAATTTAGGTCTCAGGTTCTTAGTTTCCTCATCTGCAAAGTGTAAAAATAAAAGCTGCTTTGGGGGCGCCTGGGTGACTCAGTCGGTTAATTAAGCATCTGACTCTTGGTTTCAGCTCAGGTCATGGTCTCATGGTTCCTGGGTTCAAGCCCTGCATCAGGCTCCCTGCTGACAGTACTAAGCCTGCTTAGAATTCTCTCCCTTTCTCTCTGCTCCTCCCCGACTCTCATTCTCTCTCTCTCTCACGCTCTCTGTTTCTCTATCTCTCAATGTAAACGAATAAGCTTAAAAAAATATGCCCAAGTGCCTAGCAAAAATAATAATTACTAGTATTATTTTTATTGGTGTTTAATATGACCATACATGTGAAAATACAATGAAAACTTTAAAACAGTATATGCAACCACTTTCTGCTGTAATTACTCAATATGTATTAAGCAAACACACAGTATTTTAGACTATATATATATAATATTTTAAAACTAAATTTTAAAGCATTAATTGAAAATATTTTTAACTTATACTGTAAGTTTATAAAAATGTATGTGTGCATATACATATTTAATATCATTTTGTATATCACTATCAAAATTATTTGTCTAGAAATACTACCATGCGATCTTAGGAAGGGACTTTCCTTTGCTGACCTGAACAGTTTTTTTTGTTTTTCTATTTTATCTATTAATGGGAGATTAAAACGATCTGGATCATAGATTTGTGGGGAGAATTAAATGGAGCAAGAATACCTAGAAATAGGCCCTCAATGATTATTAGTTGAATGTAGATCTGGCGGAAGTAAATGACAGCTAAGTTCGCTTTTAAAACATCCCTTCAGTTCCAATACCGTAACAGACTTCACAAATTTTTCTATATGTAAAACATAAGATACATGTCAGGAAGAAAAAAACTGATGTGGCTAAGAGGTAGTATATATGCTTTTTATTCTGGAAGACCCTGAAATCCTTCATTTCCCACCAACCTGTGGGCAACTACAACTTTTTGGGTTTTGTAACCCTGTCCCTTCCCAGGAGTCCAACACGTGGGAGTTTTTCAGTATCTATTGTTTGATGGCTTCCTGCAAAATATAAATGAGAGTGACACTATCACGGAAGGACCAGATGATGGAATTGCCTAAGGGCATCTATCACTCTTGGGCATGTATTTTCCTAGACAGTTGCAGGGTGGAGGCTGCTACCAGTGCCTCCTTAAAGGAATAACATGCATGTGCAACAGCATGCAGTGTGTCAGAAAAGTCTGTTCCCACATCCTCCTCCCTGCCCCCGGTCATACCCCCAACTAGACTAACGACCTTTGTTTCCATGGAACATTGCTATAGTCCTGTGTTCTCAGGACATGGGAAATAGCCCATATTCCTGTATGACCCCGACAGGGCATTCCTAAAAGATGTGATAATTGGTACATGCCTGGCATTTTTATCCATAGGAGGGTAAAGAAAACATGTTGTGAGGCTACTGCTCATATGGCTTTTCTAAATTAAGCTTTCTCATTGATTCAAAGATGCCAAGCCAGGACAGAGATACACTTAGATCTGTAAATGTTTTCTTTGTTTTATTTTTCCTTAAATCTGAGCAACATTTACAGGTCTCTTTCTCTTCAAAAAAAAAAAAAAAATACCGAACATATGTCTGTTTCATTTAGATCCTAAGCTAAAGGAGAACCATGTGCTCCAGCAATGATCTATGTTGCCTCAGGGCTTGGGAGAATTTAATCATTTATTTGGATCCACAGATAATTGCCTAGTCAATAAACTTTGATGTGGGAATGTAAATGATTGCATTTGAAGATTGCATTTGAAGTGTTTATAATTATGCCCAAATTTTAGGATTTCTGTGAATATTTTAAAATATATGCTAGAACAGAATGATTAAAAAAAACTTGCAGCTTTACTCTGCTAATTAGCTTTCCATTGGAAAAAAAATAGTGAATCCTAGATTACTTGAAACAGATTTTACTTCTTCTCTAGTAAAGGGATTCTCTTCAGACTAGAAATGGTGATTTAGATGGAACTGAAGCTCAGGAAACATACACAATGGACAATTTATGACCTAAGATACTAAAAATAATTGACAACATAACTACAGCCTATTATGTTAAGGATGTCTTCTGGGGATGGTGATTAGCAGAATAAAATTATTCTAAATGGAGGCCTCCAGTGAACAGGGTACAGGTCCATGATTACCTTTGTATCTATATTTGCTCAGTCAATATACGGCATATTCATCAAATTTGTGAATAATTGTAACAATAACTACCACAATAACTGCCACTAGGCATTGAACACATTTTTCCTAGGTTCTCTTATTTTATTTTCATAACCAAATGAGGAGCTAACTATTACATCTTCACTTGGCAGAGGCGTTATTTGAGAGGTGAATTAGTTTGTCTATCATCATTCATCTTAAAAATGGTAGAGTCAGTACTTAAACCCATGTCTGTCTGATTTACAGCCTATAGTATTTACATTACTTTACAGTACCTCTCCGATAACTTACTCAGGATTTTTAAAAAAGTAATAATAATAAATAATAGCTTGGAGTATGTGACAAACAATAAAGAGAGTGAATTAAATTAAAATAAATATGAAGCCTGGATTTAGATTCAAAAATTAAATTGCAAAATTTAGAATACACAGAGATTTGAGTTAGTAAAATTTCATGTGAAATTGTGATATAGTTTCCTAAACTTTGACTATGAAATGACCCTGGGGCATTTTGGGCAGACAGGATAATTTTTCTTTTTTTTTTTTATTAATTTTTTTTTTACATTTATTTATTTTTGAGAGACAGAGTGGGACAAAGTGAGAAAGAGGGAGAAGCAGAGAGAGAGGGAGACACAGGATCGAAAGCAGGCCTCAGGCTCTGAGTTGTCAGCACAGAGCTGGACGCGGGGCTCGAACCCACAGACGGTGAGATCATGACCTGAGTCGAAGTTGGACGCTCAACCGACGGAGCCACCCAGGAGCCCCAGGACACTTTTTCAGTGTAGAGAACAGTCTGTTTGGGAAGAGATTTAGTTCCCATAGTCCCCACCCACTAATGCCTTTAGTCCATCCAGGCAATGAGAAAAAGCCTTTAACTATAAACGCACTTTCCACCAGCACTGCCTGGAATGAGAACCACTGCATTAGTAGACATGTATGGGTGAGAAAAGAAGAGTTAACCAATAAAATACTTTAATCTGGTCAGAAATTACTGAGGCTATATTTATCACAATTTAAGAAGAGTCTTTAGGGGTGCCTGGGTGGCTCCGTTAGTTAAGCGTCTGACTCTTGATTTTGGCTCAGGTCATGATCTCATGGTTCATGAGATCCAGCCTGGCTATCTGCATTGATGGCAGTGCAGAGCCTGCTTTGGATTCTCTCTTTCTCCCTCTCCCTCTGCCCCTACCCTGCTCATGTGTGCTTTCTCTCTCTCTCTCTCTCTGTCTCTCTCTTTCTGTGTCTCAAAATAATAAATAAAGTTTAAAAAAGGAATCTTTACTCTTAAAAAAATATCCAGAGGATAATGAATTCAAAATTGTTGGATTTTGTGAAACACCCCAGTGTATAATACATTTCCCTCTTTGCTGAACTTGTTTCCATTGGATTTGTCACCTGCAACCCAACCATGCTAACTAACATGCCGGCACAATATTTCTAAGACTTGAAACCATAAGGTATAGTATTTCATACAAAAGGTGCCAAAAGAATTAGGATTATTTAGTCTGAAAAGAAGAAGTTGAAAGAGGACTTTGTGTCTTCCAAAATTCAATGAACCATATGACTGAGGAATTAACCTTGTGTTAATGGGCCTCAGACGGCAGAATGGAGAACAGTGGTTAGATGATGGCATAATTAGGAATAGCCAAAATCGCAAAGGCAGTCTTGCAAAGTGGGCCCTCCTTTATCAATTCTATACATTCAAGAGGAGGCTACCTCCTGAGATCTTGACTAAGAGTGAATGGGAGGTTAGACTACTGAGGTCTCATTCAATGATTTTAGACCCTCTGACTCTGTTTCTTTGGGGCATAAGGTCATTGCAGATGCACTTACTTTTAACTTGTTTGATAAAATGCCCTCCTTTTCCTTCTACATCCCCTGAATACATATCAAGTAATGCTTTCTCTTGAAGACCTATTTTTAGATGCACAAAAACTGCATAGATTTAGACAGAGATCAAAATATTCAAGCAGCCCATCAGGGTCCCCAGAGCGTTCTGCACCTGAAAAGAAGAAAAGAAAAATCCAAACACTTTATTAGCAACTGTACACTCTCCTTAGAACACATAGGCTTAGCCTGCTGTGTTCCCAACACTTAGTCTTCCCTCCTCCGGGGAGGCACTCAAAGCCAAGCTCATCAGGGCTGAAAAACATTCCGCCAAGGAACAAAGCATTCGTGCTTAATGAACTGGTCCAGCAGGACTAGCTTGCTAATGGGAAACTGGTCCCCTCTGACACTCAGGTGAACAATTTCCCCTGATTTCTCAGCCTCCTACCTTTTCTTTTTTAACAGAAGAAGGAAAACCTCTTTGATTACTATTAAGTTCTTATGAGGCTGTGAAAATCTCCTACCAGAATCACTATAATTCTGTGACACACAGAATTGGCCCAATGTTCTGCAATCAGCAAGGATTACACAAGGTACAACCACTTTTTCCCCATCTCCCTTTGCTCAGGGTACATTTATTCCCTTAAAACTCGTATTCCTGAGAGAGGAAATAGAAGAAGACATCATGAGAGTTTTGGCTTAGTGAAATTTTTAGTTTTTCACTTTTAGAGTATGTCCCTGAGTGAAAGAACTTGGATCTTAGGACTGACTGGGAATAATTATCTATAGAAACAGACCAGCCCTGCTTGCCTCTCCGGTAAGTGAGAGGATCATCCTTTTGTTCTGCTATGTAATTACTCTCACCCTGCTCTTTTATTTCTATCTCTCCTTCTGGCTCTGACTAACTTTGCTAATGGAAGTCCCAGAGGCTCTGCCATGGGTCTTCTGCTCTTCCCCGTATTGCACAGTCCCTTAAGTTACTTTACCCTTTTATATTATTTCTATTGTAATGTTACCATTCTACTGTACGTCTCCATTCTGTATCACCAATTGCTGATCTTTATGATACTCTGTACTTCTTACCTTTCTTCTTTTTTAAGTAGGCTCCATGCCCAGTGTGGTGTCCAATGTGAAGCTTGAACTCATGACCCTGCGACCAAGACCTGAGCTGAGATCAAGAGTCTGATGCTTAACCCACTGAGCCACCCAGGCCCCCTCGGGGAATTTTCTACATCTCTTAACCCTAGGAGCCATGTACAAAGCCGTCTTTCCTTCAGCTGGCCTCTTGCATGTGGAAAAGTGGTGCAAAGCCTAACAAGAGAGTTTTGCTGGTAAACAAACTCTCTGCGTTTGGTAGCAGTTACATCAGTCAAGCTGGCTACTCCAATTCTGTCTGCCGGGAGGATTTTCTTTTCTCCCTGTTTTTAAAGGTCAATCCTGAGAAGACTTTTGTTAGGATTTTATGTGCTTTTTATGTGATATAGTCACTGATACTGGAAATGATAGTGTGTGAACATTGCCTTGTTTTCTAATCAATCACTACTCTATGCAGTGAGCATGAGGTTTATCCCCAAGTCATACTTGACTGACCCTAAGTTTCATAGTGGGGTCTTGGTTAGCAAGTGGAATCATTGTGTTCAAGCCCACAGTCAAGATTGCACAACATCTGAATGACTTCCCGTTCTTAGAAGGCCTATGAATTCTCCGTATCAAATTTGACCTTTGATTGATGGTTCCTGATTCAGAGCGTAGATAGAAAAACATAGGCTGGTAGAAACAGAGTGTGAGATGCTTTTTCCTAATCTACCTTTGAGCAGTGCCCTTACTTGTAACTTTGTCACTTTGGGGGTACATTTTAGGTAATTTGCCTGCATTGCTTTCGAATTATTGCTCTGGCTTTAGGGTATAATAGAATTGGAGACTGCTCAGTTTCGACAAGGATTTTTATTAAATACCATTTAAACTTTATCAGTGCTTAGATCTTTGACTGTAGCAGAATAACTTTTTTCTTAGAAATATATGCAGTTCTCCTGTTATTCCATTTCAGTTTTTGCAAGGACTGGCTTTGATACAGTTTTTGTAGAAAATGCAAATACACTCTACTGTTCTGTCATTTTTCTACTAAATTTTCTAGAACACATACTTTATTTCCAATGAAACTGAAGAGGATAGTTTAAATAGTAAGTAAGTTCACGCTATAAGAGTGACAAGGCTCAGTTCTGGATGCTTCGTATCTAATCTTACTTCAGCCAGTTTCATATTTTAGGTCTTGTCAATTGCAATTCCTACTCCTGAACATAATTTCTCCATTAATTAGTTTGAAGCAGCAGGAATACCATTCAAAATATTTTCAGTACTTTGTAAGCAAAAGGGGAAATCTATTTTAAGGATACAATGTTGTTTCACAGAATCCAGGGGCCTTCCTGTATGTATGATTGCCGTTGGTTTTCAGTAACACATAGAACGAATTCTCTCAGGGGAAAAAAAAAATCTACCTTTCTCTCTCAGGTGCTCATAGTAAAAGTTACAAAAGAGCAGTCAGGCAATCCCTAGAAGAAGAGGTGAACTTTTGAGTTTTCCTCATAATCTTCCCTCTGTTACCTCCTGTCAGCCATGCCAAGGTTTTGTGTGGAAGAAAGACTCAAATGGTCATAGGAGATTTGGAAAGTTGTGATAATTTTGGAAGTTATACAAGTTTTGAAAAAGCAAAATTTTATACTCAGGTTGGGATGGGGCACTGCTTGATTCCTAGGCACTAATTGTATTATGAGGCAAACAAAATTCAAAGATTCTTCCCGTCAAATGTGTGTCTTAATTTGTAATTTCAAAGAGCCTTATAAACTATAATTATTGATGCTGGGGAATGAGGCACAATTAGTCTCACGTGTTTTTTGGTAAATAAGTCTAGAACCCAAGTCTTTACGTTCGTATGTTTATTTCAGTCAAGATGGTCTTAGCCCCTTTTATCTGAGATTATTCACAGAGACCAGTCATTGGAACCTAAGGTAAAATGCCATAGTTTTCATTATTAAAGATTGGCTGCCCTTATATTATTGTATCACTACATTAACCGTTCTTTCTGGGAAGCATTCCCTTTTTGTTCTCTTAATGTGGACACGCTATCAATATTGGTCTGCTATTACTGCAATAATTCTGCATAGTTTAAAAAAAAACAAATTCTGTGATTTATAGCAGTAGGCATTCATATTTCTTAGCCTTAGACTGAGGGTCACCATATGTAGCCCCGCTTTGAGATGTTTGTGTTCTTGCATCCATGCTGAGTTGGTCAGGTCTGCTCCATATACTTTTTTATTCTTCATGGACCAGCAGCTACTGGAAATCTATTCTCAGCATGGTGAATTCCTAAAGTGAATGAAGGTATCTAGGATAATGCAAAGGGATGTAGAAGCCTGACATAAACAGTGGTGTGTGAATATAGGTAGAAAATTGAATTATGTTTGCTTTTAGAAAGTCATCTTAGCAAATGATTTTAATGATATCTAATTATTGAATCAGTGTTCTGTCTCTACCCACTTGATGTTCCAAAAGTCATTTTCCTATTTTCCGGGGAAATCATGGTTCTGAGACCACCTTTCTTGTAAATTAAGGAGTAAAAATAGAGGAAAATAATAATAATGACCAGCCCTAGTCTACATGTGTATCCTAACTTGCTTCACTTCTCTTCTAGTCAATGACTCTGTTAGAATCAGAGCACACCAATCCCTAAAATAAGACTTTTGCATTAAAAATGTTGGTCATTGCTAAATAGTACTAAAGTATTGTAAAACTATCAGTAAATAGAGGAATTAATAGTAATCTTAAAAAGCCCAAGGGAGAGCTAATTATTTCAACTTCAAGACCACATGAATAAATCTCTCTTGTGTGTTTGAGTACTTATGTGCATAGTATTGCCTTGCATATTACAGGAATATAATGGAAGTAAAGAACATATGGAAGCCATTTTTAAAAAATAAATACATGACAATGATCAGGAACACTGCAATTTAATTCTGAATGAATCCTTTTTTTTTATTTTTTAATTTGGGAGTAAGTTAGAATCAGGAATTATTATTCTGGAAAATCACTTAAATGTAATTCAAATTATCTTATTTTCCTAAAAATGGAGCTTAATCAAGAGAGCCTAGTGAAAAGCCTGAGCGTAGGTTATCAATAGGTATGCATTTCATCCTTTGCGAGCCAAATCAAAGGAAATTAAAAATCAAAGACAGTTTTGGGAGCAATAGCTAAAGTATATTTAGATTTAGGACATGTTTTACTACTTTTATTGAAATTCATTTGTTGAGATAAAATAATGAATGCTAGGGTATACAGTAAGACAAGTGTTATTGAATGAAGCTTGGCAAAAATCATGTCAGGGCAGACAAGGGGATTTAGAGGTAGTATATGCTTCTGGGCATTTCAGTCTAGTACAATTGCATTGAATTTTGGGGGTAGGTATCGCATGCCAGACACTATGTTAAAGTGTGGGAGGTCAAGAAAAAAATGGTACTTTTGTTCTGAGACCTTAAACTTACAGTAGAGCAGTAAGTGGACAAGGCAAGTGATTTTTATTTGACTGGATTAATCTGTTTCCTCACTATTTTAGTTAGGGACAAACAAAGCTACCAAATAGACATTATAGAGATGCTTTGCTAGAGTAAATGTCATAGCAATGGGAAGGAGGGATCTTTGGGGGAAATAAGGTTCACAGATGATAGCTCTCAACGGAGAGAGTTTTAAGTTTCACTGTTCTGCTTATTCCATGAGAATAGAGGCAGTGTGTATTTGCAGAGCTAGGACAATGAAGTGGAAAATAGAATATGTATAAAATATTGAACTACCCCAATTTCCTACTTTTTAAGCTGAATTGCATTGGCTTGATTTCTTTTATAATCTCTAAAGCTCAAAATGGAAGGAAATGGATATCGTAAAATCAAGTAATTGTTATATAATGAAGTCAATTCTCTAGAAGCAGGGTAATCATAGGCCCCAATAATAAAATTCAGAAAATTTATTGAAATTGATTTTATAAAAAACAGCTTTATTTTACAGTTTGGGGCCCAAACAACTTCCAACTCATACCTTTTACTATAAATTCAGCGTGACTTCCTGCACCTTTTATTTCTGTAGGTAGTGCAGCCAAGTGAGAATGAATGTTCAGAGTGAGGACTCCAGAATTCTGCCAGCTTTTCAAACATCAAAGAAGTTTCAATCATGTTGGACGTGTACTCCTTGCAAAGACAGAAAATAGGACTATGACATTTTAGAAAGGTTATGGGCTGATGGTTGTGGTTTGCTTTAAGTTAAAGAGACGATAGCACTAATCTTGTATATCAGTGATTGGAGTCTAGACTTGATTTAAATTTTATGTAAATTGAATTTCTTTGGGGGTTATGTATCCACGTGTGTAAAAACTTACTTCTAAATGGATAGTTGCATGAGGCTTTAGGATTGAGACCTTTCTTTGGATGTTTATGATCTTTAAAACTTATTGAATATTCAGATTTAAATTCCTCTTTGGGTCAGTTTACAAGCAGCCCTGAAAGTCTGTGGTAAAAATATGAGGAATCACTCACTGTCCTTTAGCCTTGAGATTTAACAGCTCTTCTTCCAGGTCAGAAACCCTTAACTTCCTCATCACATTATGCCCAAATATCACCTTCCTGGATAGACCTTTCCTTACCATCCCAAGTAAAATATCATCCCCTTACCTTTAAATCCCTGTTCCCCTTACCCTGATTTATTTTTCTACTTATAGCTGTCACACTATATGTTCATTTGTTTAGTTCTTCGTCCTTCCCCCAACCCTCACTTCCCCCCTCCCCACCACCACAAGAATGAAACTCCATAGGAGCAGAGATTTTTCTGTTGTATTCATTTCTATATCCTCAGCACCTAGAACAATGCCCAGCACATTCAAGTGTTCAATAAATATTGTTTTCAAAGAATGGATAAACTTGGAGTGTAAGGCTAATTAACTGTTCAGACATCATCTCAAATCATTTTTTATTACGAACGTGGTAGCTCTCATTAGGGGTTCAGGAGGTAATTTAAGGTTTACAATTCTACCTGACTATACGCAATGAAAGAAAATATATGTTTTGGTGGTGCCCAAGAATTCTAGGAAGTCATGAATACCTTGGCATATATCTCCAGAATAACATTTGACTTTAGTGACAATTTTTTTTATCTTTACATGCATCAGTATAGTGATACGCAAACACATATGTGCATTTGCCATATAAATATTACATTAAAATTTTACATGTTGGATATTTTATTAACTAAATTTATAGTCATTTCTTTTTTAAAACCTATCCAGTATTTATTTCTGTTACCCTTTCATTCTTGCACAAATTGAACTTTTTACACTGTGTGTTAAATTGATCTAATATGAAATCCAGTTTAATTATTAAATTTGGTTCAATATTTAATTTGGTTTAATAAAAGTGATCCTGCATATAATGTATGCATTTAATTGATATATTTAGGACAGGATAATTTTGAATAGGTTAAATATTTAATGTAGAGTAATTTTTTAAATTATTCAAGATTAAAAATAGAATAGATCTATGTTATCAAAGTAGTGAGCAGATAAATGTCACAATTTAATAAATTTCTGTTCACATTTGTGAAATACTGCCATTGCTTAATTTCTGATCACCAATTTGTCTCTGTCTGTGATCTGACTAGGAATTCTATTTTATTAAAAAATGAAAGAAGCTGAAGATCTTCAATATCACAAAATCTTCCATCTCTTTGAGATACCTAATAGCAGTATCATTTTTACCAATTTTTAAATTTTTTCTTACTCATTCAGATCCTTATTAATATATTATGACCATTATTATGTCTTTTTAAAATATAAGGTGTTTAAAATGACTTCGCACTTCCTTCTCCTTCCTCATTCCTAAATTACACTTCTTCAACATTGCTTGCTGTCAGTTTCATAGACACAACTCAAACTCCATTCTCAAACTTCCTATTTGTTGTCTTTTCAAGTCCACAGGTAATGGCTGATTGGCTCAGTGTCATCTTTGATTTCTTTCTCTTTCCCCGCCCCTCACTGTTACCCCCTGCTTGCCTTTATCTTTTCCATTCCCCTTGGATAGCTCAGGCTTCATCATCATTCCTCCCTATATGATTACAGTTTTTCCTAAATGGTCTCCATGGTCAGTTCCCTCTCTTATTGCTATGCATTCACTGTCCTGCACCCAGCTGACAGTGGGGTCCTGCCCGTCGTCATTGCTCAAATGGTAAATTTCATGAGTGGACACTACAGTCAAAGCCTTCCAAAACAGAGCATAGGAGGTATTTTAAATTTTCCTTTATAATTACAATGGCCTGTAAGAATGTGGGTGGCCTCTAGAAGCTTCCAGCTGATATCCAGCAAGAAGCTGGAACCCTTAGTCCTACAGCCACAAAAGCACAAATTTATTCAACAACCGGAGTAAATGTGGGAGCAAATTCCTTTCCACTCTGGTCTCCAGGTGGGAATGCAGCCCAAATGACATCTTCATTTCAATCTTGTAAGACCCTGAACAGAAGACCCTGTTGTGCTGTACTCAGAATCCTGCCCCACTGAGATGGTGGCATCTCAGTGGGGGAGACACTGAGATGATGTATATTGTTTTCATCTGCTCAGTTTGTGGTGCTTTGTTATGCAGCAATGTAAAACAAATACATAAACTAAATAATTTAGGCCAGGAAAAATCCCCCAACACTCATATCACTATATTCCTCCTACATCCCCTATACTACCTCCCTGATACATTGGACCATAAATTCAACCTAGAAAAGGCTACTTGTTGCAACATTAGACCATTTGTGCTTCTCTGGGTTTGTTCACATCTCTCTGTTTTCGTGATAGGTTTTTTTTTTTCCATGATGCATTTTCTTATAGAGTTTCCAAAAGTGGGGACACATTCTAGTTATCATAAGTAGACATGGTAGGTAGATAGTTATGTGCATAGACATAGCATTGAAGCAAATTGTAGCACAACTTGCAAAACCTTTCCCTTCTCAATTACCTTGGCATCCATCTTAGTCCTTTTGGGATGCCATGCCAAAGTACTATAGACTGGGGGGCTTAAATAACAGAAATGTGTTTTTCATAGTTCTGGAGATTCCAAGTTCAAGATCAACGTGCCATGGTTTTGTTTGTTTGTTTGTTTGTTTCATGGAAGTCCTACTAAGTTTTATTTTTAAGTATATTTATTTAAAATTTAATAAAATTTGACTCACATGAAAGAAAATATGAAGTAACTACCAGCATAGGTACTAGCATATGTCTAAGATATGATCTGCTTGACTGCACATTGGAAATTACACCATTTGCATTAAATCCCTCCTTCCCACTTGTTCCTTAAAATCCAGTTCCTATATGCCCTGCTCTGGTACCCTTCTATACCCTACCTTAGTTAATTAACACCCTTTATGGTTTCATAGAAGACAGCTCAGAATATTATTAGAGCATGTACCAATTCATTAGAAATTTGTTTCTCTTGATTTGTGATAAATTCTTTGTAGACAGCAAGAGCATGCCTCACCGTGCCTTTAGCATGGTGCTTTGAACATGGAGGAAATGTGTGAATCATTTTATTTATTTATTTATTTATTTATTTATTTATTTATTTTATAACTTGTTTTATTTTTTATTTTTTTTAATTTACATCCAAATTAGTTAGCATATAGTGAAATGATTTCAGGAGTAGATTCCTTAATGACCCTTACCCATTTAGCCCATCCCCCTCCCACAACCCCTCAAGCAACCCTCAGTTTGTTCTCCATATTTATGAGTCTCTTCTGTTTTGTCCCCCTCCCTGTTTTTATATTATTTTTGTTTCCCTTCCCTTATGTTCATCTGTTTTGTCTCTTAAAGTCCTATATGGGTGAAGTCATATGATTTTTTATCTTCCTCTGACTAATTTCACTTAGCATAATACCCTCCAGTTCCATCCACGTAGTTGCAAATGGCAAGATTTCATTCTTTTTGATTGCCGAGTAATACTCCACTGTATATATTATACCACATCTTCTTTATCCATTCATCCATTGATGGACATTTGGACTCTTTCCATACTTTGCCTATTGTTGATAGTGCTGCTACAAACATGGGGGTGCATGTGTCCCTTCAAAACAGCACACCTGTATCCCTTGGATAAATGCCTAGTAGTGCATTGCTGGGTCATAGGGTAGTTTTATTTTTAGTTTTTTGAGGAGCCTGTTTTCCAGAGTGGCCACACCAGCTTGCATTCCCACCAACAATGCAAAAGAGATCCTCTTTCTCCAAACCCTCACCAACATCTGTTGTTGCCTGAGTTGTTAATGTTAGCTATTCTGAGAGGTGTGAGGTGGTATCTCATTGTGGTTTCGATTTGTATTTCCCTGTTGATAAGTGATGTTGAGCATGTGTTCATGTGTTGGTTGGCCATCTGGATGTCTTCTTTGGAGAAGTGTCTATTCATGTCTTTTGCCCATTTCTTCATTGGATTATTTGTTTCTTGGGTGTTGAGTTTGTAAGTTCTTTATAGATTTTGGGTGCTAACCCTTTATCTGATATGTCATTTGCAAATATCTTCTCCCATTCTGTTGGTTGCCTTTTAGTTTTGCTGATTGTTTCCTTTGCTGTGCAGAAGCTTTTTATTTTGATGAGGTCCCAGTAGTTCATTTTTGCTTTTGTTTCCCTTGCCTCTGGAGACACGTTGAGTAAGAAGTTGCTGCGGCCAAGATCAAAGAGGTTTTTGCCTGCCTTCTCCTTGAGGATTTTTATGGCTTCCTGTCTCACATTTAGATCTTTCATCCATTTTGCGTTTATGTATTTATTTATTTTTTCTAATATTTATTTATTTTTGACAGAGAGAGAGAGAGAGAGAGACAGAGCATGAGCGGAGGAGGGGCAGAGAGAGAAGGAGACACAGAATCCAAAGCAGGCTCCAGGCTCCGAGCTGTCAGCACAGAGCCCTACATGGGGCTCAAACTCATGCAGTGTGAGATTATGACCTAAGCCGAAGTCAGACGCTCAACAGAATGAGCCACGCAGGTGCCCCATTTTGAATTTATTTTTGTGTAGGGTGTAAGAAAGTGGTCCAGGTTCATTCTTCTGCATGTCGCTGTCCGGTTTCCCCAGCACCACTTGCTGAAGAGACTGTCTTTATTCCATTGGAAAATCTTTCCTGCTTTGTCAAAGATTAGTTGGCCATACATTTGTGGGTCCATTTATGGGTTCTCTATTCTGTTCCATTGATCTGAGTGTCTGTTCTTGTGCCAGTACCATACTGTCTTGATGATTACAGCTTTGTGGTATAGCTTGAAGTCTGGGATTGTGATGCCTCCTGCTTTGGTTTTCTTTTACAAGATTTCTTTGGCTATTCAGGGTCTTTTCTGGTTCCATACAAATTTTAGGACTATTTGTTCTAGCTCTGTGAAGAATGCTGGTGTTATTTTGATAGGGATTGCCTTGAATATGTAGATTGCTTTGGGTAGTATTGACATTTTAATAATATTTGTTCTTCCTATCCAGGAGTATGGAATCTTTTTCCTTTTTTGTGTGTGTCTTCTTCAATTTCTTTCATAAGCTTTCTCCAGTTTTTATTGTATAGTTTTTTTCATCTTTATGGTTAGATTTATTCCTATCTAGGAATAAATATATAAAAATACATAAAAATATAAAAATATAAATATATATAAAATATCTATTTTATGGTTTTTGGTGCAACTGTAAATGGGATTGATTCCTTGATTTCTCTTTGTGTTGCTTCATTGTTGGTGTATAGGAATGCAACCAATTTCTGTGTGTTGATTTTATATCCTGCAAATTTGCTAAATTCATGAATGAATTCTAGCAGGTTTTTTTGGTGGATTCTTTTGGGTTTTCCATGTAGAATGTCATGTCATCTGCAAAGAGTCAAAGTTTGACCTCCTTCTGGCTGATTTGGAAGCCTTTTATTTCTTTGTGTTGTCTGATTCCATAGGCTAAGATTTCCAATACTATGTTGAATAACAGTGATGAGAGTGGACATCCCTGTCTTGTTCCTGACCTTAGGGGAAAGCTCTCAGTTTTTTCCCATTGAGGATGATATTAGCGTTGGGTCATTCATATGTGGTTTTTATGATCTCGAGGTACGCTCCTTCTATCTCTACATTCTTCAGGGTTTTTATCAAGAAAGGATGCTGTGTTTTGTCAAATGCTTTCTCTGCATCTACTGAGAGGACCATATGGTTCTTGTCCTTTCTTTTATTGATGTGATGAATCAGTTAATTATTTTTCAGATACTGAATCAGCCCTGCATCCCAGGTTTAAATCCCACTTGGTCGTGGTGAATAATTCTTTTAATGTATTGTTGGATCCAGTTGACTAGTATCTTGTTGAGGATTTTTGCATCCATGTTCATCAGGGAAATTGGTTCTCCTTTTTAGTGGGGTCTCTGTCTGGTTTTGGAATCAAGGTAATGCTGGCTTCATAGAAAGAGTTTGGAAGTTTTTCTTCTGTTTCTATTTTTTGGAACAGCTTCAAGAGAATAGGTGTTAACTCTTCCTTAAATGTTTGGTAGAATTCCCCTAGAAAGCCATCTGGTCCTGGACTCTTGTTTTTGGGATATTTTTGACTACTAATTTGATTTCCTTACTGATTATGGGTCTGTTCAAATTTTCTATTTCTTCCTGTTTCAGTTTTGGTAGTGTATATGTTTCTAGGAATTTGTCCATTTCTTCCAGATTGTTCATTTTATTGGCATATAATTGCTCAGAATATTCCCTTATTACTGTTTTTATTTCTGCTGTATTGGTTGTGATCTCTCCTCTTTCATTCTTGATATTATTTATTTGGGTCCTTTCCTTTTTCTTTTTGATAAAACTAGCTAGTGGTTTGTGAATTTTGTTAATTCTTTCAAAGAACCAGCTTCTGTTTTCATTAATCTGTTCTACTGGTTTTTTTGTTGTTCTTGCTGTTTTTCTTTTTTTTTATAATTTTTTTTTTAACGTTTTATTTATTTTTGAGACAGAGAGAGACAGAGCATGAACGGGGGAGGGGCAGAGAGAGAGGGAGACACAGAACCGGAAACAGGCTCCAGGCTCTGAGCCATCAGCCCAGAGCCCGATGCGGGGCTCGAACTCACGGACCGCGAGATCGTGACCTGGCTGAAGTCGGCCGCTTAACCGACTGCGCCACCCAGGTGCCCCTGTTCTTGCTGTTTTGATAGCATTGATTTCTGCTCTAATCTTTATTATTTTCTGTATTCTGCTGGTTTTGGGTTTTATTTGCCGTTCTTTTTCCAGCTCCTTAAGGCGTAAGGTTAGGTTGTGTATCTGAGATTTTTCTTCCTACTTTAGGAAGGCCTGGATTGCTATATACTTTCCTCTTATGACCACCTTTGCTGCGTCCCAGAGGTTGAGGGTTGTGGTGTTATCATTTTCATTGACTTCCATATACTTTTTACTTCTTGATTAGCCCATTCATTCTTTGGTAGGATGTTCTTCGGTCTCCAAGTATTTGTTACCTTTCCAAATTTTTTCTTGTGGTTGATTTCGAGTTTCATAGTGTTGTGGTCTGAACAAATGGATGGTATGATCTCGATCTTTTTGTACTTAGGGTTGATTTGTATCCCAGTATATGGTCTGTTCTGGAGAATGTTCCATGTGCACTGGAGAAGAATATATATTCTGCTGCTTTAGGATGAAATATTCTGAATATATCTGTTAAGTCCATCTGGTCCAGTGTGTCATTCAAAGCCATTGTTTCCTTGTTGATTTTTTGATTAGCTGATCTGTCCATTGCTGTGAGTGGGGTGTTGAAGTCTCCTAGTATTATGGAATTACTATTGATGAGTTTCTTTATGTTTGTGATAATTGATTTCTATATTTCGGTGGCTTCCCATTTGGCACATAAATGCTTACAATTGTTAGGTCTTCTTGGTGGATAGACCCCTTGATTATGATATAATGCCCTTCTGCATCTCTTGATACAGTCTGTATTTTAAAGTCTGGATTGTCTGATATAAGTATGGCTACTCTGGCTTTCTTTTGTTGACCATTATCATGATATATGGTTCTCCATGCCCTTGTTTTCGATCTGAAGGTGTCTTTAGGTTTAAAGTAGGTCTCTTGTAAACAGCATATAGATGGATCTTGTTTTCATATCCATTCTGTTACCCTATGTCTTTTGATTGGAGCGTTGAGTCCATTGATGTTTAGAGTAAGTACTAAAAGATATGAATTTATTGCCATTATGATGCTTGTAGAGTTGGAGTTTCTGGTGGTGTTCTCTGGTCCTTTCTAATCTTTGTTGCTTTTGGTATTTATATATATATATATATATATATATAATATATATAATATTGCATATTATATATATATATATTTTTTTCATCTTTTCTCCCCTCAGAGAGTCCCCCTTAAAATTTCTTACAGGGCTGGTTTAGTGGTCACCAACTCCTTTAATTTTTTTTTGTCTGGGAAACTTCATCTCTCCTTCTATTTTGAATGACAGTCTTGCTAGATAAAGAATTCTTGGCTGCATATTTTTCTGATTCAGCACATTGAATATATCCTGCCACTCCTTTCTGGCCTGCCAAGTTTCTGGGGACAGATCTGCTGCAAACCTGATCTGTCTTCCCTTGTAGGTTAGGGACTTATTTTCCCTTGCTGCTTTCATGATTCTCTCCTTGCCTGAATGTTTTGTGATTTAGACTATGATATGCCTTGTTGATGGATGATTTTTGTTGAATCTAATGGGGTTCCTCTGTGCTTCCTGGATTTTGATGTCTGTGTCTTTCCCCAGGTTAGGAATGTTTTCTGCTATGATTTGCTCACATAATCCTTCTACCTCTATTTCTCTCTCTTCCTCTTCTGGGACCCCTATGATTTTGATTGTTCCTTTTTATTGAGTCACTGATTTCTCTAATTCTTAAATCGTGATCTTTTGCCTTAATCTCCCTCTTTTTTTCTGCTTTGTTATTCTCTATAATGTTGTTCTCTATATCGCTGATTCTCTGTTCTGCCTCATCCATCCTTGCCACCGCTGCATCCATCTGTGATTGCAGCTCAGTTAGAGCATTATTAATTTCACTCTATTTTTTTTACTCCTTTTATCTCTGCAGAAAGGGATTCGAATCTCTTTTCAACTCCAGCTAGTATTTTTATTATTGTCGTTTTAAATTCTTGTTCAGACATCTTGCTTGTATCTGTGTTGGTTAAATCCCTGGCTATCATTTCTTTGTGCTCTTTCTTTTGGGGTAAATTCCTTTGTTTCATAATTTTGAAGGGAGAAAAAGAATTAATGACGTAGAAAAAATAAAATTAAATTAAAAAGAATATTAAAATTAGAAAATTAAAAACACACACACTGGCATGCCTGGGTGGCTCAGTTGGTTAAGCATCTGACTTCGGCTCAGGTCATGATCTCATAGTTTGGGGGTTTGAGTGCCGCATCAGGCTCTGTGCTGACAGCTTGCTCAGAGCCTACAGCCTGCTTCAGATTCTGTGTCTGCTTCTCTCCCTCTTCCCCTCCCTGGTTCATGCTCAGTCTCTCAAAAATAAATAAATGTTAAGAAAAAATTAAACACACACACACACACACACACACACACACACAATCTAATAAATGATGCTAGATCCTAAGTGTGTTTTGGTCTGGGTGTTGAAAGTGGTTTGACAGATTAGAGAAAAAAAAAGGGTGGGGGAAGAAAAAAAAAAGAAAATCGTTTGAGAATTTGAAAAAATGAATACACTGAAGTAGACTAAAATGAGATGATGAGAGTAAAATAGAATTTGAGAAAATATACACAAAAGTACAGAATAGTAGAAAAAATTAAAGAAAAATATTTTTAATAAAAACTAAAAATAAAAATGAATTTTTTCTCTTTTTGCATTCAAGAAAAAGAAAAGAAGTGAAAAAGAGGGGAAAAAATAAGGAAAATTGAATAGATGGACCTACCAGATTAAAATATGACTGAAATTACTTTGTTTTCCCCTAGAAGTCAGACTATGAAGGACTCTATAGTCCATAAACCAAGCAGGTGGTGAGACTTGTGTTCTTGAAGAGTGAGGTTGGCCCAGTTGGGCGGGTCTCAGTAAAGTCTCCGTTCTCCACTAGATGGCGCTGCTAGCCTACTGGCGTGGATTGCTGTGGTGCTCGTAGGTGCATATGCACATGCGCGGGAGTGGTGAAAATGGCGTCACCCAGCTACCCAGTCTCTAGTATCAGAACTGTGTTCTCCCCAATCAGCAATCCTGCAACCGTCCTCTGTCTTCAGCTTTCGTCCACTCCCTGCTTCTTCACTGTCCGTGACCAAGCCCCAGGCAGTACCTCTCTCCTGAGTTTTGTCTCAGATGCGGCTGTTTTCCCTGGCCCCTTACTTCTGAAGGACTGTGGCTTTGACCTGTTCCGCCCCTCTGTGGGAGGGTCTCACCAAGCAATGGCCAAATGAGCAATGGACAAATGTTGGCTGCACCCAGGAACGCTTGCTGGACCCTGCTGCTGCAGGTGCCCGGAGACTGTGTCCAGGTGCCAGCCCGCCCCAGAGAAAGTTCGTGAGATAGTGTAGCAGCAACGTTTCAGGGATTAAGGAAAATCACAACACACATCTGGCACCAGGCTTTACCCTTAAGGACCTTGTTCCAGCACCAGTGAATGTGGCCGTTTTCTGGGGTCCTCTGGCACCGGGTGGCTTCAACAGTCTCCACCAAATGTCCTTCTAGCAGTGGAACCGCTTTTCCCCATGTGGCCCGAGAACCTCCCAGACCCCACTCTGCTCCTGGGGATTCACCCTTTCCACCATATCACCGCCAGGTATGGAGCTGCGGAGTTGCAGACTTTGTGCTCCCCTTGTTTACAGTCTTAATGGAATTTAAACCCTCTCCTTTCTCCTTTCTCGCTTTTTAGTTTAGTCCCTGCAGCTGTTCCCAATTTTCCACTTTCTCTCTAGCTCCTTTTGGGAAGGGGTGCTTTTCCCATATCTCCCCTGCTCCCCAGTCTCTGTCCTCTCTACGCCCGCAAAAGTGGTTCCCTACCCTCCGCGGCTTCTCGCTCCCCAAGTTCACTTGTCCATGCTGCGTGCCTGCTGAATTCTGTGGTTCAGGTTGTGCAGATTGTTGTGTTAATCCTCCAGTCCGTTTTCTAGGTGTGCAGGATGGTTTAGTGTTGGTCTGGCTGTATTTCATGGATGGGAGACACACAAAAAACTTCCATGCTGTTCTGCCATCTTGGCTCCCCCAGCTGTGTAAATCATTTTAAATAAGGTACTAGTTTATATGGGATGCAATACTGGCTGGTATAGTGTTTACACAGATAAATAAGACACCTTACCTGCACTATGACCTTAAAATCTAATTACCTAAGTGAATCTTGTCAGAAAAGATGTAACAAAAGACAAACCAGACACAACTGAATAGGATGGGATAGAATATAGAAAATATTAAATATTGCCAATTGAGTTAATTATTTGCTCTAAAATTTAAAATTAAAGAACATAAGTTTTCTTTCCAAAAATTTCAAGTACAAAGACAAAAGAAAGAAATGATTACATGTGAAAAAAGTTTAGCAAGTAGATGAAGCTGTTTCCTTGTCGCTAATCATTTCTTCTACAATAAATTGAAAAATTTGAAGCTTCATTACCTTTTAATTTAATTCATCAACCACTTATTGTATTCCTACTAGGTGTGAAAATGTACCAGGCTCTTTAAAATTATTAATGTATGATATAGTAGTAGGTTATGAAGAATAGTTAATTGACAAGGAAAAAGAATAAAGAAACATAATTGTCTTTCTCTGTCCTTTTACTTGAAACTATTCTTATAAAACTATTTATTGGTGACATTTACCTAATCTGTTGACCTCAATTAGATTGAATACATTCACTGAATTTTTTTATTCTTTTTTTTTAATGTGTGAAATAGACTGTAAAACTGAATGTTAAAAGGTCAGAAGTTTCTTTTTAGTGTAAGTAAATAACATAACATTCAATAACACCAAAAATTTTAAGCTCTCCTGTTACTTCTGTAAAGAAACAAAAGGAGAGACACCTGGATAGCTCAATCAGTTAAACGTCTGACTTCGGCTCAGGTCATGATCTCAGGGATCACAAGTTTGAACACCTGGTCAGGTCCTGTGCTGACAGCTCAGAGCCTGCAGCCTGCTTCGGATTCTCTGTTGCCCTCTCTCTCTGCCCCTCCCCTGCTCGTACTCTCTTTCTCTCTCTCAAAAATAAATAAAATGTTAAAAATCATTTTAAAGAAACAAAAGGGAAATGATTTCTTTTAGCCATCCAAACCAAAGATGCGTCTATATGATATCAAATATTTGAATGAAAAATTTATAGGAAGCTCTATGTAAGTGAAAACGCTTTTCACTATTTGAAAAAATAGTGCTATCTATCTAAATAAATTCAATCTTTGGGTTATTCTAGACAGTGGAATGCCTTAGCTGTAGTAGATTTTTATGGAGGAGGGACTTTTTGTACATGCCATGTAAACAGCAATAGGAAGAACGAAAATCTGCTTACATCCATGTGTTCTAGGTGAACAAATGCCAACCTCAAAAAATCAACCTCTTTGGGGGGCACCTGGCTGACTCAGTTGGTTAAGTCTCCGACTCTTGATTTCAGCTCACGTCATGCCCCCCGGTTCATGGGATTGAGCCCAGCATTGGGCTGTGTGCTGAGCGTGGAGCCTGCTTGGAATTCTTTTTCTCTCCCTCCACCCCCTTCTCCTGCTTGTGCATGCTGTCTCTCTCTGTCTCTCTCTCTCTCTAATATAAATTAAATAAATAAATAAGTAAGTAAGTAAATAAATAAAAACAGCCTGACTATTTAAAAAGTATATCAACCTCTTTGGTATTAATCAAAGAAAAATATCTAAATTCTAGCTGTGCCTTTTAAATTTTGAGGCCAAATATTTAGGTCCTGAATTTTTCCACTTTTTATTTTTAGGTTTTGTGATCATGAGACAGTGAATTCTTTTATTTTGAGAGAAAATGTGGTAGCATTTCTGACATTATTCTTATTGTGTAAGAATATTAACTCAAGAATTGCCATTCTCTGATTGGCTTAGCCACCATTTGGTTGCATTTGATAATATTATGGTGCAGTTTGGATAAAAAGGCTGCAGATACTCACCAGTATAATAAATGGAAGGAATAGTAATATTTAAAAGTACTTAGCTTGAGCAATCAAATTATTATAGTGTTGCTCTGTAATGAGAAAGGAAAGGAAATTTTTTTCTCCTTAGTATTATAGATCTATGTGGAGACAAAGGGCAAAATAAGTGAGAAATGTAGTTCAATTGACCCTGGAAGGGAGAAGTTATTTCATATGTCGGTAGAGGTTTAAAACTCATTTGCCATGCATTTCTTGTTATTGCATTTTAATTATAGTGAGTACACATATGCTGACAGTGCATGAGATCATATTTGTTAAATGGACCTCAACTTATGCAGCACTCATCAGAAAGCCTCCGGGATTATACAACATATAGTCTTTGTTATGCTTACAAAATAAAGGGCAGCTCTATTAGGTATTACTTCAAGGATAAGGATATGAACCAAGGAAGTAAATTCTAAAAGTGTAAATAATTAGAAAACAAGAAGACCTAAAAGTCTCCCTCATAAGGAAAGCAAATACATTAAAAAACTTTCAAGGAATGTAAATGAGTGTGGCCATTTGATGGTATATTTCTTTCACATCTATATAAATAGATATAAATGTCACACAATAGAAAAATATATATCCCTTTTTGTATTTATTAAATATATTTATTAAATATATCCATATATATTTATTAAAGTGAGTTCAGTTTCTGAGAGTATTAGGCTAATAAGGTCAAAGTTGAAGGTTAATGTCTGTATTGACCTTTTAGCTCTTCTGTGTTTTAAAGTCACATACTGCCCATTATCCCCAGGTAACTTCCACAGCTGCACACAGTTGCTCACAAAAAGGGATCCAAACTGGCCCCTAGACCTGGAATAAAAAACTCAAGCATGTGCCCCACTGATGGGAGCCCCTCAGTGTTCCTTGACTGACAGGTCAAAATTAACCATATGTGAATGGTTAAGTTGTTTTTATTCCCAATTGTAATAATGCCATGTAAAATGCATATATGCAATGAGCATGTAATTATAATGAGGATGGTGCTGTTTGTGATGGTGTATTTTTTGTTGCTTTTTATTATGAAATACTTTAGACATTCATGAAGGTGCAAGAAGTGATTGAATACACACCTATGTGCCTCTCATGTAGCTTTAGACATAAAATATTCTAAATACAGTTTAAGGCCCACCCTGACCACATTCTACACTTAACTTCCCCATAAAAAGATAGCTATCCTAAATCTGATATTTATTATTCCTAAGTATTTATTTCCACTACTATATGAATGTACTCTCAAACAGTAAGCAACAGTCTTACACATTTTAAACATGTAAAAATCTATACCATACTGTATTTTCTTTTTGCCATTCTCTTGTGATTATATTTTGTGCATTATTTCTGATTCATATAGCTTTGATTTGCAATGATGTATGATATATCTTTATATGCTTACTTCAGATGTAGTTCATTCATTTACTAGATCATGGACATTAATTCTACTTCAAGGTTTTCATTGTTATAAACAAGGCTCCAGGTTGCATTTTGGAACCGTCTCTGAACTGGTTATTCTTCTTTGGCGACTTCAGATATATTCCTGGCCCTGCTCAGTGCTCTAGCAGGCTGAACCTCTACTGACTGTATCAATTTATTCCTTTTTCTTTAGCTTTTCAATGGGTTCAGCCAATGGGAGATGCGACTAGAAAATCAAGGGTAGTGGAAAGTAAGAGAAAGTAAATTGAGTACTTTTAAAATTATGTTTTAAATATATTTTAAAATGCACATATCATAAATTTAATAGATCTTTAATAGATCTGTGAAAAGTGAACACACTTTGATAACCTCTATCCAGATCAAGGTACAGAAGAGTATCAGCACTCAGGTGCTTCATATCCCTTCCTAGCCATAACTCCCTCTAAAGGCAATCCCTATTTTTACTTTGTCACTACAAATGAGCTTTAGTTGTTTTTAACATGTAATTGTAAAAATATAGCATATTTTTAAATATTTTGCTTCTTTAACTCAGTATAATATTTGTGTGACTGATCCATGATGTATGTGGCAGTAACTATTCTTTTTCAGTATTGTATAGTATTCCACTGTGTGAACCCACACATTTTGTCAGTTCTACTGTTGATGGAATTTAGGTTGTTCCTTGTTTTATGTTATTAAAAATAATGCTTCTATGAACATTAACAGTACATGCTTTTGGTGTACATATGAATGCTTTGCTCTTAGATTTATACCTAAGAGTCAAACTGCTGGGTAATCATCGAGTGTGTGTAATGGTCAGTAGATAATGAGGATTTTCTTAAATGGTTATGCCAGTTTATTCTCTCAACAGAAGTATATGATAGCTCCTTTTGCTACACATTGTCATAACATTTTTCTTTTATTTTTTTAATGTTTATTTTGTTTTTGAGAGAGAGACAGACAGACCACAAGCAGGGGAGAGAGAGACAGGATCCAAAGCGGTCTCCAGGCTCTGAGCTGTCAGCACAGAGCTGGACACAGGGCTTGAACTCATGAACTGCAAGATCATGACCTGAGCCGAAATAAGATGTTTAACCGACTGAGACACCCAGGAGCCCCGTAATAACACTTTTCAATTAAACAATTTTCAAGCCATTTTAGTGGGTGTCAAGAGGTATAGTTTTGTGATTAAAGCTGCCATTCTATAAATGAGTAGTTATATTGAGCAATTGTGTTTGTTGAAGTGCAGGCATTCTTTGGGGACACACTTTTCCAAGTCTTTTGCCATTTTTAATCAAATTGTCTTTTGCTCCAATCTGTAGGAAAGTCTTTGTTGGATATAGGAATTGCAAATAGCTTCTAATTTGGGCTTGCCTTTTCACACTTTTGATGACTTCTCTTGATAAACAGAGGTTCTTAATTATAGTAAAATCCAATTTATATATTATTTCTTTTATTGTTAATGCTTTCTTAAATCTTCTTTATGACACGTTTTTCTACTCTAAGATCATGAGTACATTTTTCTATGTTAAGATTTTTTAAGTTATTTTTATCTGTCACAGTTAGATCTGTAATCCATTTAGAATTGATTTTGCATCTCTGGTCATGAAATACTAGTCTGTAATTTTTCTTACTGGTACTAATGTGATCAGGTTTCATTTCTTCTTCAAACTATAGATTTCTTACTTCCTATATGCCTCTTATGAACAGTGCATAGCAAGGATTTTCTAATTTTTCCAATCTTTTTTTTTAATTAAAGTATAATGATGTATACTATCCTATTAGTTTCAGGTGTATATCATAGTGACTCAATATTTTATACATTATGAAATACTTTTATACATTATTACAATGGTTGTCATCTGATACCATGCAAAATTATTACAATATTATTGACTATATTTCCTATGCTGCACATTACATCCTTGTTTTATTTTATAACTGGAAGTTTGTAAATCTTAATTCCTCTTCACCATTTTGTCTGCCACCCAACCACTCCCTACCTGGTAATCAACACTTTGTTTCATGTGTCTGTGAGTCTATTTCTGTTTTGGGTTTTTGTTCATTTGTTTTGTTTTTTTTAGATTCCACATAGAAATGGAATCTATGGTATTTATCTTTCTCTGCCTGACATATTTCACTTAGCATAATACCCTCTAGGTCTATCCCTGATGTCACAACTAGAGAGGTTTCATTCTTTTTCACGAATGAGCATATTCCATTGTGTATATAACACATCTTCTTTATCCATTCATCAATATCAGTAGACATTTCCATATCTTGGCTGTTATAAATAATGCTGCAATGAACATGGGAGTGCATATATCTCTTTCGGTTGGTGTTTTTGTTTTCTTTGGATACATGTCCAGAAGTGGACTTGCTGGATTCTATGGCAGTTCTATGGCTAGTTTTTGTTTGTTTGTTTTTTGTTTTTGTTTTCGTTTTCTTTTTATTTTGTTTTTTGAGGAATCTCCATGCTGTTTTCTATAATGGCTGCACCAATTTACATTCCACAAAAAGTGTATGAGAGTCCCCTTTTTTCTCACATCTTCGCCATTTATTTTGTCATTTTAAAATAGCCAGTCTGATCAGTGTCAGGTGAAATCTCATTGTGGTTTTGATTTGCATTTCCCTGATAATTAGTGATGTTGAGTATCTTTTCATGTGCCTACTGGCCATCTGTATGTCTTTTGGAAAAAAATGTCTATTCAAGTCTTTTGCTCACTTTTTTAAAATTTGGTTGTTTGTATAGGAATATTCTAATCTTTAACTGACAAGTGTAGTTCATTTTTATTTCATGTATTACTGGTACATTTGTATTTTTTTCAACCATACTACTATGTAGTTTCTATTTGTCTTGATTTTTTTTATGTTTAGTTTTTTGGTTCCTCTCTTGGATTGGTATTTATTATTCTTACTCCATTATATTCCTTCAATTGACCTGAAAGTTAGACATTTGCTTTTTCATCTTCTAGTGAACTTCTTTAAAATTTAGTATGCATACTTTTAACAAGGCATAAAGTCAGTGTCTCTATCATTTTCCTGAAAAACCCAAGGATATTAGAATGGTTTAACAGTATCACCTCCTACTGTAGTTGTTTTTCCAGTGTTTTAGTAACATTTTATTTCTTTAAATACTGAAATTAGTTGTTCTAACATAATTATATTCTCAGACTTACCCACATATTTGCCAATTTCTCTGTTCCAAAAAAAAAAAATTGCATCTCAACTCTTTCACGCTGTTTTGTTTTTTGTTTGTTTTTATCTAAAATACATTTAGAAGGTTTCTGCTAAGCATTAAAGATAAACTCTCTCAGGTTTTATTGGACTTCATGTAATTTTTGCCTTACTATTGGATATATTTATCTGACTACACAATCCTATGCTGAAGTTATATTCTCTCAGCTCATTGAAGAGACCAGATACCATTGTACATTATCTTTCCTTTTTTTTTCTTTTTTTGTTTTCTCTGTTTTCCTTTTTTATTTTAAATTTTTAAAATTTATTTATTTTGAGAGAGAGAGAGAGTGAGCAGGGGAAGAGCAGAGAGGGAGTGAAAGAATCCCAAGCAGGCTCTATGCTGCCAGTGCAGAGCCCAGCGTGGGGCTAGATCTCACGAACTGTGAGAATCTGATCTGAGCTGAAATCAAGAGTCAGATGCTTAACTGACTGAGCTATCCAAGAGCCCCACCATTATATATTTTCTTATTTCCACTAATGCTTTTGCTGTTGGTCTAATCATTTCTTTGTAGCCTGTCAGTTTAGGAGTTTTTTTTGTTTTTTGTTTTTTGTTTTTTTCATCTCCAACTGATTTTAATGTCTGCCTTTATCTTTGAAATTTACAGTCTCTCTATACCTGGTGTGGATACACAGTTTATTCATCTTGAAATTTCTTCTTCTTTTTTAAAGTTTTTATTTAAATTCTAGTTACTTAACATACAGGGTAGTATTAGTTTCAAGTGTACAATGTAGCGATTCAACACTTACATACTATACCCAGTGCTCATCACAAGTGTCCCTTAATCCCCATCATCTATTTAACTCATCCCTCCACCCATCAGTTTTTTCCTATAGTTAAGAGTCTGTTCTTGGTTTGCCTCCCTCTCTTTTTCTTTTCCCTTTACTAGTTTGTAAACTAAATTTCCTAAATTCCATATATGAGTGAAATCATATGGCATTTGTCTTTCTCTGAATGACTTATTTCCCTTAGCATAATACTCTCTAGCTGTGTCTATGTTGTTGCAAATGGAAAGATTTCATTCTTTTTTATGGCCAAGTAATATTCCTGTGTGTGTGTGTGTGTGTGTGTGTGTGTGTGTGTGTGTACAGCACCTCTTCTTTATCCGTTCAGTCAATAGACACTTGGGTTGATTCCATAATTAGGCTTATTGCAGATTCTACCATTGTAAACATAGGGGTACATGTATCCCTTTGAATTAGTATTTTTGTATTCTTTGGGTAAATACCTAGTAGTGCAATTGCTGGATCATAGGGGTAATTCTATTTTTAGCTTTTTGAGGAATCTCCATACTGTTTTCCAGAGTGGCTACAACAGTTTGCATTCCCACCAACAGTACAAGAGGGTTCCCCTTTCTCACATCCTCTCCAGAACTTGTTTTTTCTTGTATTGATGATTTTAGCCATTCTGACAGGTGTGAGGCAATATCTCCCTGTAGTTTTGATTTGTATTTTCCTGATGATCAGTGATGTTCAGCATGTTTTCATGTGGCTTTTGGCCATCTGTCTTGAATTAGAGAAGTTATGTCTGTCACCATGTTTGAAAAGTTTATTACATCAGACATTATCTCTTTGAATATTTCTATTCATCCTGTCTAGTCTTTTTGCTGGGACTCTAATATGTTATACACCCGCATTTTATATTCAATATTTTTTTTTATATTTTGAAACCCCTTATTATCTGGGTGATATATTTAAAATTTGTATCTTCAACTGTATATGTAATTTGCTACTTAATTTGTCCATTGAGCTTATAATTTCTTTGATTTTAGTTTATTGTTAGATATTATATTTGGCTCCATCTCTTATTTTGGTAGTACTTTATTTTTTATTTTCTAAACTGTCTTTTATTTCTTTGAATATATTATTATTTTGTTTTTAAGTTTATTTATTTATTTATTTATTTATTTATTTATTTATTTATTTATTTTTGAGAGAGAGACAGTGCAAGTGGGGGACAGGCAGAGAGAGAGAGAAAGAGAGAGGATCCTAAACAAGCTTTGCTCTACCAGTGCTGAGCCTGATGCAGGGCAAGAACCCATGAAACCCATGAGATCATGACCTGAACCAAAAACAAGAGTCAGATGCTTAACTAACTGAGCCATCCAGGCTCTCCTCCTTGAATATTTTAAACAGAGAACATATTTGTATATTATATTTTGCATATAAACAAATATTTTATAGTCTGTATACAACCTTTTATTTGGGAGAGGTCTCTTTTTGATATTTGTTGTTTCTTTTGATTCATTTATATCGATGTGTTTTATTGTGCATTTTGCAATTTCAGTGGGTACTATTTATAGCAATACTGCAGACCTTGGGTTGAAGGTTTATGCAGAGAGAATGTGTATTTGCTTTTGCTTCAATGCCCGAAGGTGCTAACAGTCCAAGTCAACTTTAAGACAATTTCTTGGGTTAAAGCTTCCCTGATCTTCTATGTATTATATATTTAAACCTGAAACCCTGAATTAGTAATTATGGATTATGAGGAGGTCCCTCTTTCCCAGCCCACCCTAACTCCCTCAGGGTACAGGTCAGTTTTAGCTCCCTGCTTTTGTGATTGGACTATGTTTCAATGTTCACCCTTTTACAACATTGTGCAGTATTTTAAGAATCCTGGTTTCATGTGCGGCATGTGACAATTCCAACTCCCAACTTTTTTCCTGGCCTTCATAGCTTTATCAACCCTAAGCAACAGAGTCTTACTGTTCTGGTTTTCATCTCTTTACTTAATTTTGGATCTAGGGATTTCTTTCAAATTGCTTAAGCTTGGGTAAATATCCAAAGAATATTTGACTTTTTTTCCTCTACATTTCTAGGTGTTTTATTTTCATTATTTTGCAAGTATATTTTTTCAATTTGAAAGAGAGAGCTTGAGCAGGCGAGGGGCAGAGACAGAGGGAGAGAGAGAATCCCAAGCAGGCTCCAGAGCTGTCAACCTGGAGCCCCATGTGGGCTCGAACCCATCAACTGTGAGACCATGACCTGAGCAGTAATCAAGCTGGAAGTTTAACCAACAGAGCCACCTAGGGGCACTTAGGTGTTTTATATTGAAAACTTTTATTTTTTATTTTTATTTTATTTTATTTCATTTTATTTTATTTTTACTATTTATTTACTTAATTATTTAATTTTTTATGAATATGATTTATTGTCAAATTGACTTACATACAACACCCAGTGTTCATCCTAACAAGTGCTCTCCTCAATGCCCATCACCCCTTTTCCCCTCTCCCCCATTCCCCATCCACCCTCACTTTGTTCTCTGTATTTAAGAGTCTCTTGTGGTTTGCCTTCCTCTCTTTTGGAAAGCTTTTAAAGATATCTAGTCTACCATATTAGTAGAAACAGAAGGATATATACCTTGAAAACTAAAATTTTCACATTTTCAGGGTGCCTGGGTGGCTCAGTCAGTTAAGCATCTAACTCTTGTTTTCAACTCAAGTCATGATCTCACAGTTTTGTGACTTCAAGCCCCACATCAGACTCTGCACTGTCAGCTGGGAGGCTGTTTGATATTCTCTCTGCCCCCCCCCCACTCACGCTGTCTCTCTCAAAATAAATAAATAAACTGAAAATTTTATATTCTCCAATTCACATTTTCAGTTTTCCCTCAATTAAACTTCTGAATTTAGTTTATATATAATTATATAATAAATATATATACTACACATATAATACACACACATATATAATATATTATATACATATATATAAAATCATGACAAAAATGACTGTGGTGGAACACATGTTTGCAAGAATTACATTTACAGATGCTGTGTGTGTGTGTGTGTGTGTGTGTGTGTGTTGCCTTTGTTTGTGATTACTTTTACATCCCCGAATAAAAATCACCCAGTTGCTCCTTGCCAGCATTTCTTTAGGTTAAGTATCTGGAGGATACCTACTTCTCATGAGCATTGTCAAAAATCCACTTCAATTAACCAGTAATTAAAAATTATTTTATTATTTCTTTCTTTCCTTCTTTGTTGTGCTCTCTCAGAATTTGTTAGTGTTTAAGGGCTTATGTTTTTAGAAACATTAATTCTCACATTTATAGCTTTGTTTCTAATCTAAACAAATTGTTTCTATCATACAAAGGGTCTTTTTCTTTGAGAAATATTCATTGTTGATACTTTACACTGGAGCTGAAATAATTATAGATTTTGCTTTTTTAATTAAAAGAGGGAATGCAATGTTATGTTTGGGTTATGTTTATGCTGTTTTACAATGCCATCACTGGGATCTGAGATCCATGATGAACATTAATGAGGAGGATATTTTTTGAAGCCCCTGATGACTATCAAACAAATACTTTTAGAATATGAAGTTATTCTGAATGGAATGGCATTATCATCAGTTCCTGCTGGAATTTGAATTCTTTTCATTGGTAAAAAAAAAAAAAACACATTTTAATGTTTGTTTTAAATGACACCAAGGCACACAAAAATTTTCCTCATTATTCATAGGCTTTCAGAATTTTAGAGATTGGATGGATGAAGTTTTTAGCACATCAAGTATATCTTGAATTCTCTTGAATTCTCTTTCGAAAACAGGAAACGCTGTACCTCTTGAGGCCCCTCGTTTCATTGTAGAATAAAATTTAATTAGAAGTATAACTTGGAACTCAATTAAGGTATTCTGTCCTTTGAGAACACTATCTTAGAACAAGAGCACATTTGCATCTCTCCCAAACTCTCTAGGGACTTGGAGAAGGGTTGTGGCATGGGCAGGTGGGGGCTGCAGGGAGCAGAGGTCAGTTTCCAGCTTTCCAGCTTTCTCTCTGTGTGAAAGAGAGAAAGTCTTTGCTGCATTGGGTTAATTTTTAGAGTCTGTCCTACATGGGTTATTTCCTCTGCATGCATTGGTACTCAGCCCTTTCTTAAATGTTTGCAAGGAATCAGCACTCACACACACCTCTGGGTGCATAATAGAGTTTATTAAATTCTTGGGGAAGTGAAGGGGTTTTACTTCACAACAACTTATAACACTTGCAAGTGTTCATAAGGACTTGTTCTTCAATCTAGTGATAACTCAAAGATAATGTCAATTTGTGCTTGACAACTGTGCAGTGGCCATCAGAGTGCACAGTGAGTTAGTTTCCTTTTTTTTAAAAAAAAATTAATGTTTATTTATTTTTGAGAGAGACAGAGACAGAATGTGAGTGGGTTGGGGCAGAGAGAGGGAAGCACAGAATCCGAAGCAGGCTCCAGGCTCCGAGCTGTCAGCACAGAGCCTGACGCAGGGCTTGAACACAAGCTGTGAGATCATGACCTGAGCCGGAATCGGACGCTCAACTGACTGAGCCACCCAGTTGCCCCAAATTAGTTCCCTTTTTTAGACCATACTCCCCTATTAGACAGAAAGAGTCTTTCTCCTTTTCCTCTGACAGTGTATAGCTGTCAAGGTCTGGGGGACATTATCTCAGGCTCACATGACACATTCACTCATGACATATTAAAGTGCCATGGCATACTTATGGGGAAGGCTGAGTCATGTAGTCTGTTACTTGGAGACAGGAGAGCATAGTGAGGAAAACAAGACTAGATTGGGGAGCCCAGCTTTTTTTGTTCAAATTCTGGTTCTGCCAATTGCTAGCTACCATCGGCAATTATTTTACCTGTCTCTGTCTTTTCATTCTCATCTATAAAATTGGGACAATACTTTTGGAGTTTTTCTTGCAGGGAGCAAATGTGTAAATATATATAAGACACTGAGAACATTAACTATCACATAGTAAGTGGTGAAAATCATTAGCTATTATTACTTTTTAACCTTGGGGCTCAGTCATTCTTTATATTGCTTGATCAGTTAATGAGGGACTATAATTTGCAAGATGACACTTATTGTGGGATATATATAGATATAGATATAGATATAGATATAGATATAGATATTGAGTTTTTGTGAATAGGCAAAAAGTGTTTGTGTGATTAGAATAGGAATCAGCATCTGCTTTTTCTGAACAGTTGTCTGCTAAGCTAGTTTTGTATTTCTCTTTTAACATAAAGGCGTGTAAATTGTGCTGCATTTATTTTGATGATCAGAAGCTCATTGATTCTCAGGTTGATTTCATGGGCAGTTCACTATTTGCTTAGTGCCATTTAGAAACTTTCAATTTTTTTTTTTTTACTATTTTGATAAACTATTACATTTATCTTGCAATAGTAAAATGCACTTATTGCTAAACATCTTGATTACTAAAATTTCTGAAAGAAAATAACTTATTTCTAAGTCCACATTTTTCTAGTCACTTTCCTGCTTTGTTTTTCAATTTAAAAAAATTAATGAGATTTTTATAGCATGAGGTTTCTTTTAACATAAATAACATATTCGACATGTATTTACCGGTATTGAGATGAGATTGTTTCCTTGTAACTTTTAACCATTAGCCTTATTTCTAAGAATTACTGTATATAAAAGAATTTCTCTCCATACCCAAGAGTCAAGGAAAAATCCTGGCACATACTATTCAATAAATATAATTTTAAAGCGACTCTCTCACATTTTCAGCTTCCTATCAACTTCTGATTGTCCTTCTAATGTTAGGAAAATTCCTGCATTATGACCTTACTTGCTCAACCAAGTAAAAACCAGAGTGCCTGCTTCACCAGACCTTTCTGTAGCTAAGTACAGTCATGTGACCCAGACTTCACCAATCAGGTGTATTCTAATGACCTCTTAGGCAGTGAGTGAGTGGCAGCAGCTGTGTGGAGTTTGGTGGGGGGAACTGTCCTGAGCTGGGGCATAAGGTCTCCAGTGCCTTTTGTGTTGGAGTTGTTGCCAAGGGCAGTGAGATAAGAACATGCTACAGAGAAGTCACATTTATTGTCCTCAGGCAACACCCAGCCCAACTCTCTAGTGCTGATAAGATTCTGTGGTGTTCCTAATATCCTTTTTAGACTCCTCTTTTTGAGCTGGCCTGAGAGGACTTGTTGTATATAACTCTGAATCCTGACATACAACGTTGAATACATGAATTCCTATTCTTCTCGAAGATTAAAAAAAGCTCAATTTCCCTCAAACATTTCTCATTTTTAAATAATAGATTTTGCCTCAGATCAATGAAATTTGCAAAACCAAATTCAAAATAATTGTAAAAGCCTAGAAACTATATAACAAAGATAGTTAACATTAGTTAAAACACCAAACTTCCAGATTGGAATGGATTGTTCATGACATCTATTTTTGATTCACATTATCAATGGAAATACCACTTTGAGAGCAAAATCGGGCTTGCTTACTTAAGAGCCAAAATTACTAATTATGCCTGTTGATGTTCCTTCAACCTCACTGTTGCTTTTCTCTGGTTGTGTATAAATTCGTTACTGTTCTTAAAGTTCAGTGTCTAGAACTGAAGACCACATACCAGGTGAAGTCAGTATTTGCAGAAAGAAAAGAATTATCATCTCTCTTATTCTGGATACTGTACTTTTATCAGGGTAGTCCCAATTTACATTAGATTTGTCAGTAGACTTAGGTTTTGAAATACAATAACTGATGATTAATAAGAAAATGTTGGGGCACCTGAGTGGCTCAGTCAGTTAAGCAACTGACTCTTGGTTTTGCCTCAGGTCATTATCTCATGGTCATGAGTTCAAGCCCCGCATTGCACTCTGCACTGAAGAGTGCAGAGCCTGCTTGGAGTTCTCTCTCTGTCCCTCTCTGTCTCTCTCTGCCCCTCCCTGCTTGTGCTCTCTCTCTCTCTCTTTCAAAATAAATAAATAAACTTGAAAAAAAAGACAAAATGTTAAAATTATAGGCATATTCTAGCCCTAACTCCAGAAAAAAAAAAAAAGTGCTCTATGAATGAACTTCTAGTTTATGGAACTACATCCAATTCCAGATTCAAGCTAATTGCAATATTTTCCTGTGGTTCATTTTTATTACTTATGAATCAATGAGATCATAGAATCAATATCTCAAAGAGATATCTATACTCTTTTGTTCATATTAGCATAATTCCCAATAACTAAGTATCTGTGGATTGGTGAATGCATAAGGATAATATGGTATATATACACAATCTTAAAAAATAAGGTGGTGTTATCGAAACAGACAGGAAGGTATTACCAGGGATGGGGGAGAATCGGAAATGGGAAGATGTAGTTCAAAGGGTACAACTTTCAGTTATAAGATGAATAAGTTCTGAGGATCTAATATATGTCATAATAACTATAGTTAATATGGTAGTGTATACTTCAAATTTGCTGAAAGTAGATCTTCAGCATTCTTACCACACACACACACACACACACACACACGAATTAACTGTGTGAGGTAATGAATGTGTTAATTAACTTGATCTTGTTAATAATTTCACAATGGTTATGTATATTAAACCATCACATATGCACTTTGCACATATATAATCATATATATCAGTTATTCCAATTGTTCCAATAAAACTGGAACAAAGGAAAACTTATTCAGAGAAGATAGAGCGTAATGTAAATATAATAAGAATAATAGTTCTTCCAAGTGTTGTTTAATACCCCAGGTGGCTAATAAAAATGGTTGTCCCTGGACGTCACCCCAGAAGTAAGGTCCAGGTACTTTTACATATACTGAAATTTGAGAGTGGACCACGGAAATTTTTTCCATGCAAGCAAATGATGTACTGATGTTAACATAAACCCGGATTAAGGATGTTTTGCAAGACACAAAATTTTAAGGTATAAATTCTACTCTGATTGGTTCTGGTCTTTTGATTCTATGTAAACGTAATAATAGTTAGAAAGCAACATAAGATTTTACTAGCTATAGAATTTTTATGTATCCAAAAATGGCATTAGAGAATATATATTTGCAAATTTCCTCAGATATATGGGCAATAAAATGTTTAAAATAGGTAATAAAATGATAGGTAATAATAGCTTAAAAATAGGTAATAAAATACATACTAGAGAAGTTATAAAATTTTGATTTTTTTTTCTTTTCCCCATTGCATACTGTCATGCAAATAGACACATGTTTGAAGCATAATTTAGATCAATTGGTTGATGGAAAAAAATTGATAAGAAACTTGGGAAAATCAATTGAATATTGACAAAAAGTTAGGTAATATAAACTGGATCTGAGAGATTCTGAGAAAATATGAAACTACTGTATGTTGAAATGATATAAAGAAATGATGTTTATGATGGTTTGTCTATAAATTCTTATGATCTTTGGGGCCTCTAGGTGGCTTAGGTGGTTGAGTTCCCAACTCTTGATTTTGGCTCAGGTCATGATCCCAAGATCCTGGGATCAAGCCCGTGTCAGGCTCCATGCTGAGCATGGAGCCTGCTTAGGATTTTCTCTCTCTCTCCATCTGCCCCTCTCCCCAGCTCATGATCGCTCATGTGTGGTCTCTCTCTCTGTCCAAAAAATAAAAATAAAAATAAATTCTTATGATCTTCAAAAGAGTAGCATCTACTGCAGTTGGATTGGGAGTGAAGGCAAGGCAATAGGGATCTGTGAGAAGTGTCTTGATAACATATATTAACTTGCTTTGTTGCATCATTAGCAAGTTCATGGTTTTGCTGAGTTTTTAACTGCATTAGATTAAATGTGAAGATAGAGTCTGGCATTTTTAGGTGGTAGGCATCATAATGGGAAATAACTGAAATTGATCTGAACTCAGAAACCATACAATTTGGTAACACATGGCTAGAAAGGAGCCCAAAGTTTCTTTGAGGCACTGAAGGATCCAGTGTGCACTTTTTCCCCTCTGAAGTGTTTAGTCATTTGGCTGGAAAGGCTTGTCATTTCAAGATAGAGACAGATTTAAAGTTTCTCAAAATATGACCTTTTTATTATTATTATTATTATTATTAATCAACTTGGGCTAAAATTGAAAGCTTAAAGAAAGACTTGAGAACAGTTTCAAAGTTTTTACTTAAAAAATACCTTCTTCAGTGTGCCTGGGTGGCTCAGTAGGTTGAGTGTCCGACTTTGGTCAGGTCATGATCTCATGGTTCGTGGATTCGAGCCCCGTGTCAGCCTGTGTGCTGACAGCTCAGAGCCTGGGCTCTGCTTCCAGTTCTGTGTCTCCCTCTCTCTCTGTCCCTCTCCCCCTCACGCTCTGTTCTCTTCACTCAAAAAATAAATAAATAAATAAACATTAAAAAATAAATTAAAAAAAAATACCTTTTTCAAGTGCCATACAGTACATTCTGGTAACGTATCTCCACTTTCATGTTCACAGTAAAGTTTAGGGAATTTAAAATCTCCCTAGCTTGGAATGTGGTTCACCTAAGTGCTCTTTTACATTAGCACCACATTGAAACTATCGCTAATGGAGAATCAATTTGAAAATTAAATTAACTTCACACATCTTTTTAAAATAAAATTTGAAATAGGTTAGTAGTCTGCAAAATTAATATCCTATTAGCTTAACTTTTCTGTAGTTGATGAATGAAATTGTGACCAAAGAGGCATTTATCTGGCTAGTTTTTGTTTGCCTTAAATCTACATGAACTTGAAATATAGTCTTCTTGACAAATGAGGTTACCAGGAACTAAATGGGAATTCTTATTTGCCACCATAGTGATGACATGAAGAATCACAGCCTTTAGCTCGGGGCTTCTAAGCTCTAAATAATGAGAGAAAGGAGTTCCATCTTCACCTATGGTGGAGCCACAATTACGATGAACAAAAGTAGCTGCCAAGGCTTCTCCAAAAAATATTCATGACAGTAAGAAAAATATTGATTTTAAATGCCAAGAAATGAAATATCTTCTAAAGTGTTCATTTCAATCCAACTATTATTTTTCAAAAGAAACTGAATGGACTGTAAAGTGTTTCATAGTGCTATTTCACATTTAACACTTTTCAAAAAAAAAAAAAATCCCAGGCAAGAACTTGCAATTTTTCTCTCTCACCTTCTCTTTCTCTTTTTCTAAGTATGCACACTTTCCTTCTTTCTGTCTTGCTCTTTCACTCTAGAATGAACAAAAGCCATTTCCAAATGTGTAGGAGAAAAACAAGTTATATGAGCATCAAGTTAATTTTTTATTTTAAACAGAATATTATAAGGTAAATAGTGTCTGCAAAATAGGAAGTATGCAGAAGGGAGATATTACTTTGATGAAAGTGTCAACTATGTCTCAACCTTTATATTTTAGTGTACTAGCTTCTCTTTCATATCAAATTATATTATTATAGGAGCCATATGATACTAATATCTACCTTTAGACTTCATTGGATTTATTATTTGCCACATCTTGACCCATAAATGATGTAGTTACTATGACGTAAATGCTAGCACATTGTCTTTTTTGCAATTGATATCTTTGATTCAAGTAGGCTCCTGGCTAAAGGTAAGAAAGAATTTGAGTTATTTACAGACTGTAGTGGACCCTTCTCACATATCACCTCGATGTTCTCAACCCCATCTTCGGCCACCGCAGTGGTGTTTAACGCCATACAGGCTCCAGCCGGTTTCTAATATGCAACCCAACAAGATACTGCTGTAGGCTTGTATGGTCATGCTTCTCAATTCCTATGCTAGAGCTTCTTAGATGCTTGCTGCCTCATAGGACCGGCTGAAGAAAACAATTGGCATTCACTCATGTACAACTTGGAGCCTAAGAATATTGATGTCCAAGAAAGCATCATGATCAATGAGAGACAGAAACCCACTTCATTATCTTGTCCCTTGTGTGGATGGTTCATACATGCATTTCTTAAGGTTCCTCAGAAGGTTTGGGCAAGAGTACAAACCAGTGCCTGTAACTGTGGCCAATGCAGTGACACATTCTTTTTTAAATATATATATATATATTTTAATGTTTATTTATTTTTGAGACAGAGACAGAATGTGAGTGGGTTAGGGGCAGAGAGAGAGGGAGACACAGAATCCAAAGCAGTCAGCACAGAGCCCGACACGGGGCTCGACCTCATGAGGCGTGAGATCATGACCCGGGCCAAAGTCAGACGCTCAACCGACTGAGCCACCCAGGTGCCCCACAGTGATACATTTTTGATTGCCTTTGCCTCCTTTGCTTTGCTCCCTCTCCAAAGCCCCATCCTGCTGCCTTTTATCATTATGAAGTTACCTGAACACAAGACTTTGAAGTCTCTGCTCTTGGGGATGGGGGAGGGTGGTCCTGGGTAAGACAAACTGATTTCAAGTTAGTAATATGTTTTTCACCATTGAAGGCCATGTGCAGATAATCAATTATTTAGGTGCTAATACATTCCAGAAATTACCACAACAAATGATAGCACTGAGGTGGAGACTTTGATGAGCGATTCTTTATTCTGAGTTTCCTCCATCTGTGTCTGTATGAATTGGAGCAGAACTAAAGGGCAAAACCCCTCTGCCATGGCTGGTCTAGGAAACACCCCCCAAGGCAGAGCATTCTCTGGAAAATGCAATCTAAGGAATTATTCTCAAGGTACTATTGCTGTCATGATTTATACTTAGCTTAAAGTTTTCCAAAATTTTCATTAGTGGAAATAATTCATTGTTTGCAAATATCACTGACAGAAAGCTTAAATAGCTCTAAAGGATATAATACGACACATCAAAATTATACAATTCTTTACAATTGATTATTTCAATAGAGAATGAGCTTATTTTAAATATTTTTTAATTTTTTTAATTGAAGTATAATTAACATACAGTGTTATGTTAGTTTTAGGTGTACAATATAGTGATTCAACAATTCTGTACATTACTCGGTGCTCATCATGGTAACTGTGCCCCTCATCCACATCCTTCACCCATCCGCCTACCTACCTACCTTCTGGTAACCACCAGTTTGTTGTCTGTGTTAAAGAGTCTGGGTTTTTGTTTGTCTCTTTTTTCTTTGTTCATTTGCTTTGCTTCTTAAAACATTCTAAAGAGACTAGAAAATACATTTTTTGTTTCATCTTCTTTTTATATTTTTAATTCCCTCATCATGGTTTCTATATATGGAAAATATTTTTAATTTTTTTTCAACGTTTTTTTATTTATTTTGGGACAGAGAGAGACAGAGCATGAACGGGGGAGGGGCAGAGAGAGAGGGAGACACAGAATCGGAAACAGGCTCCAGGCTCCGAGCCATCAGCCCAGAGCCTGACGCGGGGCTCGAACTCACGGACCGCGAGATCGTGACCTGGCTGAAGTCGGATGCTTAACCGACTGCGCCACCCAGGCGCCCCAGGAAAATATTTTTAAAAAGCATATGGTAAAAACACCTCAAATACTCTAATTTCAAAAGGAAATATTTGTAAGTGAAATTTTTAGGCTAAGTTACCACATTACTCTTTACAATTAGAGAGTAAAGTAAGACTTTTTTAAAAAGAAATTAAACAGCTAATACATTGCTTTGACTTCCAATTAGATCTCGTTGATAGATTTAGTCCAACATTTCTCCCCGAATGGACTATATACACATCTAGATCAAAATATTGAAACGTTGTATCAAGATTTAGAATCAATTCATTTAAAAGGCATTGAACATAAGTGAAATATGGCTCTAAAACACATACACAAAATTTAAAATATAGCATTGCGGATGCTATTAGGCTAAGTTCTAACATTCAGGTGTACTAAAATTCTAACTTGTTAAAAGTAGGATATAATTTAAAGGCAATCAGAATTCTTTCTCCCCAAAACACTCTCCTTACTTAATTCTACCTGCCTTGCAGAGTTGAGGTAGGAAATAAAACTGATACAAATGAATTAAATATTGTGCATGGCACATACTAGGCTTTTTATAAATAATAATTATGCTTATTATTATTAAAGTCATTATTAAAGTGATGGATGTACTTCTGTAAAAAGCAATTAGGAGGGATTCATTTCCACACTGGGTGCTTTGGCTTTTTCTTTTTAAGAAAAGATGAACTGAAATTCTTTCATTTTGTATCCCCTGATAACTCCATTGAGTAGAGTGGCAGGTAATGAGAATGTCTCATTTTTTAATGTGCTGTGAACGTGTACCTACAACACTGGTAGGAAGGTTTAGTACCTCTGGATGGCAGAGCTGCAGGAGCTCGGCTGACGTGTGAAACTCTGAGCTGTGGGCTGTGTTTTTATTAAGTGCACTTGGCTCTCCTGCTGCTTTTCTTTCAAAACTCCACCCTGAAAAGCCAGACCTCTTTAACAAAATTAAGGGAAAACAGAGTGATCTCTCTTTGGGCAGTAATCGTGTGAAATAGATTAAGAAATACACTTGCTCATGCCAGCAGGCAGCAACTACAAACTGACAAATGTTCGCAGACTCAAGTCACAGAACAAAGGGAGTGAACACTGTGACTTGTCTTTATTTATCTTTATCTGCAAAGGTATATATGTGTGTGTGTGGGGGGGGGGGGGGGCGCTAGAAATTTTTCCCCAGGGAGAACAGGAAAATAAGAGGAATGTAGGGGAATAGTAATAGTTTGAAGAATAGTTTGAACAATTTTTTTCCTGTCCCATTTGCAAATTAATAATAATAATAATAATAATAACAACCCCACCTAAAATACATAGAAGAAGTTTTATGATCAAACTCCTATTTCAGAACTAATCTGGTAAATCATGTTAATTGTCCTGACTCTGTGTCATTATAACCTGAAGTGCAGTTGTAGATGGTTAATTGTTCCTCTTCTGCTTACATCATAAGCAGACTTTTTTTTCCCAAGAGGAATCCTGTTCTAGGCTCAGAGAAAGTAGAGTCAGACTTGCCCAGAAAGCAGTGTGACATTTTCCCAGTTTACATCAACTTCTTATTTTTAGCTGTTGTGTAGGGAAGAAAGAGAATAAGGGCATGGAACAGACGAAACATGATAAGTCATTGTGACATTTTGTTTGGAGCATACAAAGCCCCCTCCCTGAGCTGACTTCAGAAAAATGAAAGCAAGTTAAGGATACTATTCCTGGAATGAGGTGTGTCTGAGTGGAAACTTCTGGACACCACTTATCAGCAGGATCCTAGATTAAACTAATCACTTCAGTGTTTAATGAAAATTCACTGAAGGTCCATTGACTCACCTTGACGGTCCCTGAGAGGCGCAGACTTTTCCCTTTGGGAAAATAAATATAACCTATTAAGAGACAGGGAGGATCTCAAAATTAGAATATAATCTACTTTGTGAGAAGAATGTGATCTCAGAGAGAGAAGAGGCAATCGTTCAGTGCTTCCGGTGCATGGGGGCACCGGAGAATGAGACTCATGATTAAGATGTGGGAGAATGTGGGTGAACCTGGAGGGGCTGCAAGAGCTTTGGGAAGAATTGCAGTTCCAAATCAGGAGGAAATTACCACATCCTTTTTGATACTTAGGTAGTACTGTAGAGGGGAATGATGCCTTCTTGAAGTATGTGGGGCTATATAAAAAGACGCCAGATAAATCAACTAACACGGTGCATCTGAACTGTGCTGTGGATAATCTAAACCTGTGAGTAAGACCACTGGCCATCAGCAGAGTGAGAAAACCCTGCCATCTGAGGAACCAGGGCAGTACAGGGCATGACGGCTTCGCCCATAAGAAGAGTAAGCTACAGCATGGTTCTCATGGTGGGTGGTACTTCTTTCCAAAGAATCTTTCGGAAATTTCTGAAATCATTTTTGATTGTCACAAGTTTGGAGGAGATACAGCCATTTAGAAGGAATGACCCTGAAAAAAAAAAAAAAAGAAGGAATGACCCTGGGTTGCTAGGTATGGAGCATTGTTCAGGAAAAACACAAACACACATGCACAAACACACACACACACACACACACACACACACACAGAAAAATTGCTTTAATTTTTGCAGGATTTTGAAATATCCCATCAGATATTTTTATAGTTCACACACCTACTTTAACTTTCTGAAACTAGAATATAACTCTTTTGTACATGTAAAAACAAAGTAAGTGTTTTTGTACGATCATAATGAATACTGAATTACCTGGAATGCAAATATTGTGTAACTCCAGGGAAGGTTGTACTTTATTTTGTTCAGAACTTTAAAACAATTGTTTATCATATAACAGAAAACTGCGTTACCGGCACTCTTGTTGTAGTGGAATTTGTGTAGCCAATAAAATCCACCCAAATCAGTAAGCCTCTATAGCTCTTTCAAGTATTTCTGATGGACGCAAGCACAGAATCACTTCATTTTGTATTCTCTTCTAGGGTCGTCATTCTCAAGCATTTACATGTAAACTATACATTACTTTGTGGTAAATTCCATTTCTCTTATTTCTCTTTTACATATCATGACATTATATTGATTCTTTGAAATTGTATGTGCTGGTAGATTATATTATCTATGAATTTCATTTCAGGAGCGTGGAGAGGATGTCAAATATTTGTAATAAAAGGGGAAGTAGGCTTGATAAGGTTGAGAATCCTCTCCCAGTTTCTTCAACGTGAGAAAACAGTCCTTGGGAGACACTGGGATATAGAAGGATGTTTTGAAGCTCTCATTTTCTGTTTCTGTTTTATTGCAAACCTAGTGTGAGGCCTATAATGAGTGACTTCACAGTTTATCTTTACAATTTACCTTTACAATTTATCAAGGCAATTTTGAGTTTTAGAATCTCTATTAGTTTTTTTTTTCTTCTCCTAGGTGAATATATTATTAGCACAATTTAGGGAAATTCATCAGGAAATGCCTTTTAGTTACACAGAAGAAAGGTAAACAGCACAGTTGTTCTGAAAAGATGATGTTACCTTACATACCAGAATATGCAGATTGAGGGACTGTGTTGTTTACTAATGCAAATTGGAGGTATCATTATCAAGTATACGCATGCATTTGTAAGTGTCATGATCAACTGTGACTTTGTTGATAGGAAAGAAATTATTTTCCCAAACCTACTATTTATCCTAGATGTGCAGTTCCCTAACATGGGGTTACTACTGCTGGGATCACAGACACTTTGGGGAATGTAGAGTGGGCTTCTTCTGTGCTTGCCTTCTCAGGGCTTGGAATCCACACATAACACTTGCTAGGGACTGAATATTTGTGCCCCACTCTCCAGATTAATATGTTGACACTTAATCCCCAATGTGATGGCATTTGGAGTTGGGGCCTTTGGAAGGTACTTACATCATGAAGATGGAATGATCATGAATGGGATTAATGCCCATAAAGAAGAGGCCCCAGAAAACTCTTTCATCTCTTTTGCCATGCCTTTTGGAGAAGATGGCCTTCTGTGAACCAGGAAACCAGCCTTTCCCAGACACTGAATCTGCTGGCACTTTGATCATGGACTCGTAGCTCCAGAACTGGGAGAAATAAATTACTTTTGTTTATAGACCACCTAGTCCATGGTTTTCTTTTATAGCTGCCCAAAAGAAATGTTGACAACTGTATTTTACTTTCACAATTTTAGAGAAGGGGGCTTGAAGTCATACTAAGTTCATCATTAAAAGAGGCAAGACTGGGGTCCCTGAGTGGCTTAGTCAGTTTAGCATCTAAGTCTTGATTTTGGCACAGATCATGAACTCGTAGTATGTGGGATCGAGCCCCGAGTCAGGCTCTGTGCTGACAGCCTAGAGCTTGCTTGGGATTCTCTCTTCCTCTCTTTCTGCCTCTCTCTCTCTCCCTCTCTCTCTCTCTGCCCCTCTTCCACTTGTGTGCTCTATCTCTCTCAAAATAAATAAATAAACATTTAAAAAGGAGAGGCAAGACTAAGTATTGGGTAAACCAATATGTCCCATAAAAAAGTTCTGTTTTTTAGGTAGTTCATACTGGGTTACATCCTCTGGAGAAGATGTTTTTAAGATGCTTCATTGATTTAGTTGCTTACTTTCTAGAGACCCAAACTGAGGCTGCATGATATTTAATAGTGCAATCTAGAGTCTGCATCTTGGGTATCGGATACATTTTCTGTATGTTCTCACCAGACATGAAGCAGAAAGTAGTTATTTAGATTAATAGCCAGCTACATTTTCCCTATCCACTGACACACTGGACTCTAATGGGAAGAAGGACTGAAGATAGGTAACACTCATAGGATGGGATGGGACAAGGTGATCTGGAGGAGAATTAGAACAGGATATTCAGAAACGGGATGGTGCGATCCATCCCAGAGCCCATTTGGAATGTCAGGCAGCTGAAAAGTTTTTACTGAGCATTGCTGAAGGTAGGATGTTGGTTAAGCAGTTTATCTTTATTATTTGGGCCCAGCCTGAAATGAAAACAAATTATAACACAAAATTCTATATGCCCACATGTTTTTATATTTTTACTTTTTGTTCCACATATATTTTTCCATATGCTGATTCTGCCCACACATTTTAACCTGTGAGCAAAATATTTTAATGATGGAAGACCTTAGAAATAGAACAGAGGAAAGGGTTATATACAAAATTGTAAAGGATTTATACACAAGGTCATCTATAACTCTTCACTGCCTGACTTAGATTTTTTTGTTTTGTTTTTTTGTTTTTTGTTTTTGGTCTGTTAGGTTGGTGTTGTCCTCTGTGTGCATATACGATGCTCACTTAGTATGAGCATAGATATAAACCCACCAGCTTTTATACATAAAGAGCCTCTGATAACTGTCTATAAACCAAACAAAAACACAAAAGACTTGAAAGATGTCTCTGGAGACTAAAAGCCGGCATGAAGTACTCTAGTAACAGGCTGATAAAGTACGTATTATTTAACTAGTAAGTTTTGTATCACTGTTTATAGACGTATTGGTTGCACAATATATAGTTTTGGGTTTTTTAATGTAGAATTTAGTATAACTCCAAACACTTTCTCTAGAGTTGTGGGAAGTAGAAGTCAATATGCATGTTGTTTTCTCCTTGAATGTCTTTCAACAACTTTATTGAGATATAATTCACATACCATACAATTTATCCATCTAAACTATACAATTCAATGGTTTTTGGTATATAAATAAGATGGCTAATTTTTTAAATTATGGTTCTCTCTCTCATATACATGTATATGTATGTATGCATATATATGTATATATGTATATGTATGTATACAATTCACCATTTAAAACCGTTTCTTTTAAATGTTTATTTGTTTTTGAGAGAGAGAGACAGAGCACAAGCAGGGGAAAGGGAGAGAGAGAGAGGGAGACACAGAATCCGATGCTGGGCTGGAACTCATAGACTGCAAGATCATGACCTGAGCTGAAGTTGGACGCTCAACCAACTGAGCCACTCAGGCACTCCATTTAAAACCATTTTTAAATGTACAATTCAGTGGCATTAATTACATTGACAGTGCTGTACAACCATCACCACTATTTTCAAAACTTCTTTATCACCTCAAACAGAGTATTTTAAAAGAAAATCTACCACTTTTGATTCAGAGAAAGTAAGCCACCACCTAAGAAAATTATAATCCCCAAACTATATTTTTTCAATGTTTGTTTGTTTATTTATTTATTTAGAGTGTGTACAGGGTGGGGACAGAAAGAGAGGGAGAGGGAATCCCAAGCAGGCTCCATGCTCAGCATGGAGCCCTACTCAGGGCTTGATGTCATGAAACATGAGATCATGAACTAAGCTGAAATCAAGAGTCACTTAACCAACTGAGCCATCCAGGTGCCCCAATGGAAAAAAAAAATTTTTTTAAATTTTTCCTATGCATGTTAATACCTCTAATAAGGCAAAGGGGAGATCGTGGTGACAATTAAGAGTTTATAATGGAAAATCTGCATGATATGGAATATCCACATATGGACGACAGAGGCACTCACATGGACACATGATTCTAAATGCTAGTGAATGCACACTCTCCAACAGGGGGAGGCTCGCCACACAGAAATAAACCAACACAGGTGTACAGAGACATATTGAAAAGAGATGACCAAATGCCATGGAAGCTAATATGGAGTTAGTTAAGTGAAGGAATATGTCAATTGAGAAAGAAGGCTGTTTGGAGGCTAGTGGTTAGATAAATCTGGTGGTTTTAAAACGTGCCCACAAGTTTTCTACCATCAAGAGGTAGAGTTCCATTCTTTTCTTTCTAAAATATGGGCCAGCCTTACAAACTTCTTTCTAAAGAACAAAATGCAGAGAAAACAAGATGGTGTGATTCTGAGACTAGTTTAGAAAAGGCGGTGCGGCTTCTGCTGGATTCCTGGCTATACTTGGAACCTCGCCTCTGGACTGTGAGGAAGTTTAGTCCACATGGGGACGTCACGTGTCAGTATTTTGGCTGCCAGCTGCCAGTAAAATCCCCGCTGACAGACTGCATCCATCATGAGGCACGTGAATAAGGAAGCCATCAAAATAACTCAAGGTCACCATCATACTAAAACCACATAGAAGGTTTGAGCGACAACCAACTAGCTGAGCCATGTCAATCCCCAGGACCATGAGAAATGATAACAAATGATCATTGTTTTTATGCCATTAAATTTGGGATAATTTGTTGTGCAGCAGTAAGTAACCAGAATAGAAGAGAAGTGATTGAAATAGGGTGGGTAGTTCATAGGGTAGTGATCAGCAAAGGCTAACAATAAGGCTAATTTTTCCCTATTGACTTTCCTTGAATAGAATAAATGAGTATTTTTAAGTTATGGTTTATTTTTTCTGTTTTTTTTTAATTTTTTTTTAACATTTATTTATTTTTGAGACAGAGAAAGACAGAGCATGAACGGGGGAGGGGCAGAGACAGAGGGAGACACAGAATCAGAAGCAGGCTCCAGGCTCTGAGCCATCAGCCCAGAGCCTGACGCAGGGCTCGAACTCACGGACCGCGAGATCATGACCTGAAGGAAGTCGGATGCTTAACCGACTGAGCCACCCAAGCGCCCCTATTTTTTCTGTTTTTGAAATTGATTAGCAAGAATTTCAAACAGAAATTAATTAAAAATGTTTACAATGAGGATGATGATTTTTATAATTCAATACAGATTTTGAAATTTTTGTTACTCATTTATTGAGTAATGCCTATTTCCTGTCTTTGGAATGAGATTCTTGTTTGAAATTAAATTAATAAATATATCTCATAAACATATGACTTGTGTCATCACTGAACTGAATTACTTTTATTCATTCATTAGCAATATTTATTAAGCATTTATTAAGTCCTGAGCATCCTACTAGAAATATAACAGCTGATAATATATAATCTTTAGACTCAAGGAGTTTATACGAAAATCTTAAGGGAGAGACAAAAAGTAAATGAGCAACTATAGTATAGCGTGACAAGTCCCATATAGAGTAAGTGATCTATGATACAGTGTAGGGACAAATCATGAGCTCTTGAGAAAAGGTTGCGGAGGTGTCAGGAAAGGATTCTTAGAGGGAATCTTTGCTACATTGGCCCCTAAAGGAGAGAAGCTAAGCGTTCATCCAGGGAAGCTATAGACTAGAGGTAGATGGGGAGGTTAGGGGAGGAGAGCTAACTGGCCTGAGGGCATAGAATGTGTACAGACCTAGCTGTCTCATTATAGCTGGAGTAGAGATCACAGGCAGAGAAGCAAGAAGACAGAACACCAGGGACTCCTCAGCCATGTTAATAATTGTGAACTTTACCCTGAGGGCTTTGAATGCTTTTAGGCAAGACAGAGACATGATCAGATTCAACTGCATTGTGGAAAACATATTTGAAAAAGGCAAGACTAGAATCTGGCAGGCCAAACAGAACACTCTTGTAGCAGTTAGGCAAGGGAAGACAGAGGCTGGAGCCAGGTAGTGATGTAGGAAGAATCACCCTGCAAAGAGGAAGCAGAGCTGTTGTTCATTTCCAGCCCATGGATCTTCCACTCTGCATGAAGGCCTTTTGGACACAGATGAAACAGATTGCAAGTTAGTAATCTAATTTCAAGAGGGACAGATCCTGGGTGTGTATTTCAGAGTGCCAAAACCTATCTAGAAAGTGGATACCCATGTGGCATTCTGGATCGAATGCCATATGTGTTGTAAAAGCAGACAGGTGCTTTGATAAACTAGTAACAGATTTCAACCACAAAAATTCTCTTTTAATGAGAAATCTCTGCCACACCAGTAACTTATATGAAAACAAAGATTGGTGTGTGTATATCTATGTGTCAAATGAATATTCATGCCTCACGAGCCACTTTAACATTTTCACAGTCTGACCTTGAATGAAGGGGTCAGAGTACCACTCATTAAAAAAATGATAACCCTTTCCTTATGAGCCTACTTGGTATTGCAAACTGGAATTTGTTCAGCCCCTTTTGAGAATGATTCCTCAAATTAGGGCAGTGTGCTAGGTGTTAACAATGCCAGTGTGCTTTGAATGAAATCGACACCTATAGACATAGTAATTTATTTTTAAGCATTAAGTATGTGTAAGTATACGCATATGCATGTGTATGTGATGTGCATGCATTATATAACTTTATTGAAGATACCTATGTCGATTAATAGATGCATAAATACAGGAGCTGAATAAACGGAGCCACTCAATAACAGAATCTTTTAATGCATTCCATATAAATTCAACCCGGAATTAAAGTGATTCTTTGCCAACAAAATAGCTGATATGATAGGACAACTGCTTTCTTCTGCTGCTACCAGAACAAATTAACATCACTGTGGAGAGAAAAAAGGAGAAGTGGTTTGCAGCAATTCAGACAATAAATAGCCATAGTAGCTGTAGCTATTGTCATTGAGCCAAAATGCTTTAATTTAAATCATTTATACTAATTACTGAAATTGCAAGGGAATCGTTAGGAGTAAGTATTTATAGAAATTCAGAAGGGAAGTTTAGTGGTGCTATAGATTCCATATTTGTATACCTTATTTCGCTTTATTTTTAAGTGTTGTGATGAAGAGAGTAGACTATGGTTTAGAAAGACGAGTCAGGATCATCAAAGACTGGCTACCTGTGTGTTGGAGGTGGGGGTAGATATTCATTATGACAGGAAAGCAGAAATTTACAATTTTTCAAGTTATAGTATGTTTTAATCTTTTATGTAGAAGCTGCTTATTATGTCAGCCCAGCCCGAAAGGAAAACAAACAAAAGAAAACAATGGCTGACCACCACCATGTTCCAGACACTGCCATACTGTCTCATTCAATCCTCACAATTACAATGTGACTTGGTTAGGATTAACATCATGTTCCAGTGAACCATCTTGGAGTTTTAAAGGTTATACCACCTGAGATCCTCTGAGAGTAAGTCCTGTTCTATCAAAACAACATCTGTCCAGTTAGATCTCACAGTCCCTGTAGGAATACCAGCCACCGCTGTCCCTCATCTCACCAATCTCACTGGGTGGCTTAGGATGTCATCTTTCTAACATGAGATATAAATGTAAAGCAGAAGCCAAATAACCAGAATTTAAATTTTGTAATTTTAAAATTCCTGTTTTTGAACTAGATAGAAAGGAATCAGGAGATCTCCTAATCTAAGGGATCTACTTTACAGAAGAAGAAATGAAACTCACAGAGGCAAACTGATTGACTCAATGTCATTCTTCTTGTTGGTAGTGAACTTAGGATCGGAATACCCATCTCTTGAGTGATGCTGGAAATCCATTTACTCTGACATAAACCATATAATAGGATACCTAACGGTCATGAGATTAAATGCATATCCAAACCCAACATGATTTTTGTGGCACATTTGGATTTTTAGCTTTAGTTCTCTGAAAATTATGATCTACAAATATTTGAACACTTTGCATTTGAGCTTCTTTTGCTATATCTTCTCATCATTCTTTTTATTACTGTCGCAATGTCTAAAAGCAAGCCAAAACAATAACAGAATTAAACTAATTAAATTAAAATTAAATTTAATTTAAAAACAATTAAAGCAAAAATAAAGTTAAATTATGTATGCTCAGTTTAAGATAAATTCATACTGGCTTTGCTTAACACAGTTTTTGGTGGGACTTCCCTTTTTCCCTCATAGATCAACTAGAATCCTTTATATACCTTTGAGTCTATCACTCTATCCCGTCTGTTAGTATTCTCTCATCCAGGCCAGAGCTATTATTCTCAGATTTTGGCCCTGAGAACACAAAGTTTTTTAATTTGCATCTCACATACTCTTCAGTTTCAGGTAGAAACTCCATTTTTTTTTTTTCAGCTCAAAATATCCTTGACCTCTGTCTACAGAATTTCTATGAACTAACATAATACATTAAATGTATATAGCACCTGGGGTTATCAACATCTTGCCCTGGTTTGCCAGGGACCTATCACTTTCAACACTGTGTCCAGGAAAACCCCTCTGTCTCAGACAAAATGGGATTAGAACTAGTTTTCAATATTTTCCACATAATTAATTTATTTGGTGTTGCAGACAACCCTAAGGCTTAGACAAAGTAGAGATTATCATTATAATTTCATAAAATTGTTTGTATTTCATTTCTACAACTGAATCTATAATCTTAGGGATCACCTTTTTTATGTTTAAGTGCATTCAACTGCATTAAAAAAAAGCCACTTGACAAAGTAAGTGAGTCTTATGTGACATCGGTTTACTGGCTTATTGGAACTCTAGTTAAGTGCTTAGTGCTCAGAGATAAAAAAGTGACTTACTCAAGGTAATCATTGCAATGTCTGTCATCCTTAGCATTACACCCAGCTGCTGCTCTTCTTTTAGTTTTCATGGTTCTTTGGTCTCCTGATTTTATATGTTCTCTCCAAACTCCAGATCCTTCCCTGAGGGTCCCCTAAGCATCAGCATTCATAACCTCTTTGGTGGCCTCCACAGAGGGTTTCCTCTCCAAGCATCAGGTTACCTTCCCTAACAGGAAAGAAATTAAGTTGCCTGAGTCTTCTGGTTCTGCTATTTGCAAGTTGTGTAGCCTGAATTGACCAGGATTCTTCTCCCTAAGGCCCCTAATTTCATCAATTGCATCATCTCTCATGTCCTAGGATTGCCCCTTCTCACACAAGGGGCATAGGAAAATTAGCAAAATGGTTACTAGATTATTCCTTTTTAGAAAGGACATGGGCAATGTTTGCAGCATAGTAAGGCATTAGGAGGGTGGCTATTTTAATTATCTGGAGAAAACCTAATAAGGCATAGGTTTGAAAAACTTAGGTAAAAAGATAATTCTGAAGTATGTATAGATTATGGTTAACTCTTTAAAAACAACTGCTATGTATGTATGTAGTATATATACATACTTTAATTAAAATGCATGATTCATGACTCATGAGAATCTTCATTTCATTTAGGAGAAACTTACATTTTGTGTATTCTTGAGAGTTCTGTAGATTCTAGCTGTTTGAAGGACTATTATGGTTTATTCTGTTATGTGTATGATCTGTCATGAGGTCAATTCTGCCATTCCATAAATTGGGCTAAAATTGGAGAGGTCTTGGGGCACCTGGGTGGCTCAGTCTATTAAGCTTCCGACTTTTGCTCAGGTCATGATCTCGTGGTTCACGAGTTCAAGCCCCACGTTGGGCTCTGTGCTGACAGCTCAGAGCCTGGAGCCTGCTTCATATTCTGTGTCTCCCTCTCTCTCTGCATCTCCCTTGCTCATGCTCAGTCTCTCTCTCTCTCTCTTTCTCAAAAATAAATAAAAACACTAAAAAAAACCCTTTTAAATTGGAGAAGTCATGGTTCTATTTTTTTTCCCCCTGTGATTTACCATCAATTTGACTGAGCTGAAGTCACTGGGAATTGAGTTGGGGGCAGGTTGGTAGAAAATGATTAAGTAGCACACATATAGCCGGGTAATTAATAGCTAAAGAAATAGTTAAATGCAAAGTCAAGTAAGATAATGAGTAAAGAAGTAGGAATCACACAAATTAGTTTTATGTAATAACTGGGATGCTCCTGAGATTAGAATGTTGGTTTTTGTTGGGTGCATTTAGTCTATTACTTCAGAATTTTCATATGAAAGCTAGATAAAAATGCATGGAGGTAAAAACATACAGACAAAAATAATTAGCAAACTTTTCGGATCCAATTGAAAGTTACTTTCCTCCTCAATTCCAAAAAAAAAAAATGTTTCGAATTAATTGATGAGCACATAGTGAGAATTGATATAGAGAGAAGACTCCAAGAGTAAATCACACAAAATAAATTTTGCTCGGAAGAAAGAGCTGACACCCACTGTGTAATCAGAGTTTTGCTCCACAGGGACCCCCTCCACCTCCCCACACCTCACCAAAGTCTGGTGTTTTTAATGTTTTTTCAAGTCTATATTTTAGCCAGAAGGATTTATATCAAGAATAAGCCATCAAGTTGTAGGGAGATGAAGAATGAAGGTCACAACCTTTCTATTTTATCTTTCTATTACTCCCAGCCTAAAACTGGCTCCTGGGGTAATGCCTATTTCTGTAAGAAATTCTTTTCACTGATCTCTTCTTTGTGGTCCTCATAATAGGCTGCATTCAAGAGCATGTAAGCATCTAATGTGCATGCACGGAGACTCCTTCAAGGGGGAAGAACCTGGCTTCTGAAGCCTGTGGGCTTCTACTTGACACCAGGAATTCTGAAGTGCCTGCACTCAAAAGAAATCATTCTCTTCCCTGGTGTCCTGATTAAAAAGGGCAATTCACAACTTATTTTAAGAGGCCTCCGATTCTAGAGGCTGGGACAGTTTCTCTCTTCTCTCTATAGAGTGGCTTATAGAGTGTGACTTTGCAACGTTTTATTGTGTTTTCATGTATTAGTAAGTAAATTAGTAAGTAAATGACACCTGATGCCGACAGTATGAGAAACACGTGTTCTTTCTTTACTCTGTCTATATGCGTATGTACACGTGTAATGAGAGATCTAAAGTAAAAATAGAATCTTGACAAGCCTGTTTACTAAACAGTGAGGCTCATGTCCGTATGTATATGTGCGTGTGTATGTGTATGCGTGTGTCTATGTGTTGTATGCGTATATGTGTATATACACATATGTGTATGTGTATGTGTATGTGTATATGTGCGTGTGTATGTGTGTGCGTGTGTATATGTGTTGTATGTGCACCACGTATACTGCAGCATTGCACAGGGGTGCTATTTGATACATGAACTGTCTATTAGCTTGCCTTTCATACCTGAATTCTCACCTCATTTTGTCTTTTGCCATCTCTTTTGGAGCCTTTGATTTCTCTGTTGAATTGACTAAAGTATTCTGTGATTTGAAATTATTTCATCTGATGTCAGAGGAATTTTTCGAATCCTCTCAGGTGTGGTTTTATGAGCAAACCAAATGTTTGCTCTCTGTTCTGTAACCACATCTTATGAAACACTTGTAGTAGATTTAGCACCATAATAAATCACTAAATTAGCCTGTTTTATGAATTTAAAATGGAATGATTTAGTGAAGAAGAAATTGCTTAACAAGGTTTGTCAAATACTATCTCACAATCAGAAACATATTATCTGAGATTAGATACATAAATGAAATCTTAAGATATAAACAGTCAGATAGGCAACAACATGTCAGAGAGTTTTAATACAACATAACCATCCCCTTATTTCATATTAATTCATTTGTTTTTTATCACTTGTTAAAATAGGAAAGACTGATATTTTTATCTTCAAGGACTCTGCTTGTAGGGACTCTTACTCACAGAGATTATGTCATTTCAGGTTTCTGCAGCTAGAAAGTAGAATAGCCTAGCAAAGGGGATATTTGATAAAGCATTCATTTTTTAAAACCCAATAATAAAGCTTTGTGAAACAAACATAAATAAACTGAATAAACTATTTTTTCAGACCTGCTAGACTTAAACTTCTCTAGTCATAGAAGAAATTTAAGTCATAGAAGTTTTTGTTTGTTTTACACTATTTGACATGTATGTGTGGAAATGTTAATTTACAAAGAGCATTAGATTGGAGTACATCATATATATATATATGTATATATATACACATATATGTATGTGTGTGTATATATATATATATATATATATCTCACCCTGGGGAGAGGTTTCTACCATGGTATATGTAGTTTATATTTTCTACTCTATTTTCCTTCCTCCCCTACTCCCACCCTTTTATTAATTATGATAAAATCTTACCAGGCATCCAGTTTAGTTGAAGTATGGACCTAAGAGCTAGAAATACCAAGCTGGATAGAAAAAGAAACATATATTCTAATTTTTTTTTTAATTTTTTTTCAACATTTATTTATTTTTGGGACAGAGAGAGACAGAGCATGAATGGGGGAGGGGCAGAGAGAGAGAGGGAGACACAGAATCAGAAACAGGCTCCAGGCTCTGAGCCATCAGCCCAGAGCCTGACGCGGGGCTCGAACTCACGGACCGGGAGATCGTGATCTGGTTGAAGTCGGAGGTTTAACCGACTGGGCCACCCAGGCGCCCCAAGAAACATATATTCTAATTGGAAAGGCAAATAAATTAATTATTACCATCAAATATGCAAAGGGAACAAAGGGTGGGGACTTGAGTGGGTATTAAAATCAAATGTGGTATGTACAGGTGTGGGCTGTAATGTTTTACATTTCTTATTTTATGTTTTTCTTTGGTAAGTGCTCTAAAAATAAATTACAGGGGTGCCTGGGTGGCTCTGTCAGTTAAGCATCTGACGCTTGATTTTGGCTCAGGTCATGAACTCTCATGGTTTGAGATTCAGCCCCATGTCAGGTTCTGCACTGACAGTGAAGAGCCTGCTTGAGATACTCTCTCTTCCTCTCTCTCTCTCCTGCTCACGCACTCTTTCAAAATAAATAAATAAACCTAAAACAATAAATTACATATATTGACTGCACATTATCTGACTGTACTTGATCCTTTTTTTTTAAAAGTAGGCTCCAGGGGTGCCTGGCTGGCTCAGTCGTTTAAGCACAGGTCATGATCTCCTGGTTCGTGAGTTCAAGCACTGCATTGGGCTCTGTACTGACAGCTCAGAGCCTGGAGCCTACTTTGGATTCTGTGTCTCCCTCTCTTTCTGCCCCAGCCCCGCTTGTGCTCTATCTCTCAAAAATGAATAAATGTTAAAAAAATAAAGAAATAGTAAAAAAATAAAATAAAAGTAGGCTCCATACCCAATGTGGGGCTCGAACTCACAGCCCAAAGATCAAGAGTCACATGCTGTACTGACCAAGCCAGCCAGACCACTCTGAATTTTATACATTTTGAATCATAGTAATGATAGATATCTAGGTGGAGATCAAGATTATATTTCTTAAGTAAAAACATTTCCTACCCTAAGGTTTTCTTCCGTCTCAATTAAGCTTAAAAAGAAAATTGGATTTTTTTCTCTCTTGCTGATAGTATAACATCAGCTATTCTTATAGGAATCATAATCATAGTAACTTAAAGAATTTTGAGTCCTTGAGGAATTAAAGACTATATTATTTACTAGGAAACGCCCCAAATCAATTTCCATCTTGACCGTAATGGTGATACTTATTGTATCCAGATAATGTGATATGTAATTCCAAGTAGTTATTTTATGGACTGCCTTCACACCATAACTCTGAGGAAGAAGCTTTAAAGCAGTATGAAATAAGAACAAGCATGAATTGGAGATGAAATATATACTTTAAATTAAAAAAAAAAGAATTATTGTATATTGTTGTCATTCTTTCTTTTGATATATTTTTCTGGTGTTTTGTGCACCACAGTGCACTAAGGTTGGCTTTGCAAAACAAAGTATATGAGTGCATAATGGGCCAGAGATGAAAACTTATGGCCGCAATCTAAAGTGGTGCCTGTCAGACTATTGGTGAAATTTTTATTTTATCACTTAAAGTTTTTTAACATAAAATTACCATTAACTTCATGTGATATTTTTATAACTATAAAAAAAATCCATGGGTATTGAAAGCGAAACAGATATATTTAACTGTTTTGTGGTTTTAGTGAGTATCTCTAATGAAGTAAGTCATTAAAATGCCTATTTTCTTCAGTTCGCAGATGAGAGAATAATATCTTAATAAAAGTTTTCTTTTTTGTATTCAATTGTTTTTATCATAAATAAAATTTGGCAGATGGCAGATGTCAAAATCAATACAGAGTGATGTCCATGACTACACTTGTTCAATTATGTAAAAATCATTTAAAATCCACAGAAGAAAATTTAACCAGAATATATGTTAAATATTGATTTTTAAACATAATATCGGTACTAACATAATCCAGATATAGATTAGCAGGTGCTCCACGTGTGATTTGGCCTTCACAGTTTCATAGGCATGCTGAATTTTATCCGAGGAAACAAGGAGAATGTGAAATCGTTGAGCACTTCTCTCTTCCTCTAATGTCTAGAGATTAGAATGAATAATGCAAGTAAATTTAGGCACATCTTTATCAGATTTACTCTACAGACAGAGGACTTGGCCCTGAATTTAATTTAAATGCATATTTGATTGGAAAGATGGTCTTAAAAGGTTAGATTATACTATTTAACATACTTTTATTACTTTAAAATATTTTTTATACATCTATGAGTAAGGAAATCAAGTTCAGGAGGAAATTAAAAACTTATCCAAAATTATATCCCTTGTGGATGGCAGAGAAAAGGTTTATGTCATGTATTTCGCTTTCTAAAGTGAGTGATCTTTCCAGTCTTCTACGTTCACTCTCACCTCTGATCTTTCCATTGCTGACCTGGTAAGAAAATGCTACTTCATGCAAAATGTTGGTAACAATATACACATTCCACATTGCTTTGTGCATGTAGAACCAATTATGCCATGGCCACCATATACACTAATAAGGTCAGTGAAAACAATGCCTTTTGAATATTGAGCCAGTTTTATACCACATACCAATCTTGTGGCAGGCGTAAAGAAATTGTTTTTACATTTATTTTACATTCTTATTCAAAAGCATTTTCAAATCAAACATCCTTCAGACGTCCTTTAACTATTTTGCTGGGGCTTAGGAAAAATGCAAAGCAATACACTTTCAGATGTACACTATACGGTATAATTTGCATACAAATGCATTTTTACTGAAAAAGATCAGGGCAAGGTTTTAAACATGTTTCTACATCGAACTTTTAGGCATTGTGTAAAGTTGAATATAATATAAAATTTGGAATTCTGTCTAGTTTGACACACTCCATATGGAAGAAGTTTGTGTTTTCCAGGTTGTAAGGTACTAATTTTACTGCAACTGCTGCCCAAAGAGTCATACACTTTAAACAACAGTAATGAGTCAGATCATTTCATATCCTCTTATGCTCACGCCTAATGAAGACTTTCAAACCCAAATATTAATATGTGATGGATATTTATAGTTGGGGATCTTGATCGACTAAAGGGAGATTTTTTTTTTCTCAATGTCATATAAGACATGAGCAATAAAACATAAAACTGGTTACAGAATTTTGAAATTTCAATATAACTCTCTCTCCTTTATCAATGTGTTAAAAGTGATGTGAAAGGTAGGAAGAAAATAGTATTTTCTAGGAACCCGACAAGATGAAATGCACATGGAGCACTCCTTAAAATATTTAAGACGCCAGATAACTGAGAGGAAATGTAACAGCTTAAAAAAAACCTTATTCGGTTAAAGTAATTTCAGGATCAATAAAACTGGTAAGGGAAATAAAGATAATTGAAAAAGATATCTATGAATTTACATTTTTCAAGAATAGAATGAAAAGTTGTGTATGCCATTCTTTTAAATTAATATATATCGAAGTAAATAGGCCAAATGCAGAACTAAAAAGATGAAAATGAACTGTATATTGCTTAGAAAGAAATGGGAGGAGTGATATTTGGGGTTTTTTTGTTTTTTTTTTAATTTTTTTTAACGTTTATTCATTTTTGAAACAGAGAGAGACGGAGCATGAATGGGGGAAGGTCAGAGAGAGAGGGAGACACAGAATCTGAAACAGGCTCCAGGCTCTGAGCTGTCAGCACAGAACCCAACGCGGGGCTCGAACTCACAGATCGCGAGATCATGACCTGAACCAAAGTCAGACGCCCAACCAACTGAGCCACCCAGGCGCCCCTGTGGAGTGATATTTGAAGAAGATACCTTGAAAATGCATTGAGTACAGGGGCACGTGGGTGGCTCTGCTGGCTGTGTAGGACTCTTGATTTTTTATCAAGTCATGATCTCATGGTTTGTGAAATCGAGCCCCACGTTGAGCTCTGTGCTGACAACATGGAGTCTGCTTGGGATTCTCTGTCTCCCTCTCTCTCTGTCGCTCCCCCACTCATGCTCTCTCTCTTTCTCTCTCAAAATAAATAAATAAATGAAAAAAAAAGAAAATACATTGAGTATTTATTCATATATATCATCCAAAATTCATTCAGAAAATATTTGTTGAGAAGGTACTATGTGGCAGGTGCTGTGTTAGGTACCAAGGATGCACTAGTGAGCAAAAACAACCATAGAGTATATCAGAGTGTTTATGATGACTGGCCATCTAAAACATTTAAGAGATTGACAGAAATAATTTTCGTGGGATCTAGTTAGCTTAAAAAAGAAAGAAAGAAAGAAAGAAAGAAAGAAAGAAAGAAAGAAACAACAGCCTGGGGCACCTGGGTGGCTCAGTTAAGCATCCAACTTTGACTCAGGTCATGATCTCACCATTCCAGAGTTCAAGCGCCGCTTTGGGCTCTGTGCTGACAGCTCAGAGCCTGGAGCCTGTTTCAGATTCTGTGTCTCCCTCTCCCTCTGCCTGTGTCCTGCTCGCGCTCCGTCTCTCTCTCCCAAAAACAAATAAATATTTAAAAAGTTATTTAAAAAACCCAGCTTGATTGAAGCATAATTGATCTACAAAACACTGAACACAATACATACAATTTGATGAGTTTAGACATACACATATACCTGTGAAACCATCACCCCAATCAAGGTAGTAGACATATCCATTAAGTCTAGAAGCTTCCTAGTGTCCCTTTGTATGTGTATGTGTGTGTGCGTGTGTGCATATGCATATATGTTTGTGCTAATAACACCATGATATCTACCCTTGTAACAAATTTTTAAATGCACATTACAATATTATTGATTATAGGCACTATGTGGTATAGCAGATCTCTAGAACTTATTCATCTTGCACAACTGAAACTTTATAACAGTTAAATAACAATTCCCAATTTCCTGTCATCCAGTTCCAGTAACCCCTGTTCTAGTCTTTGATTCTATAGATTGACTTTTTTAAGTACCTCATATTATTAGATTCATGCAATTGTCTTTCAGTGACTTGTTTACTTCCCTTTGTATAATGTCCTCTAGGTTCATTCATGTGATTGCAAATGGCAAGATTTACTTTTTTTGTTAAAATTATTTTTAACATTTATTTATTTTTGAGAGACAGAGAGAGACAGAGTATGATTAGGGAAGGAGCAGAGAGAGAAGGAGAAACAGAATCTGAAGCAAGCTCCAAGCTCTAAGCTGTCAGCACAGAGCCCAACGCAGGGCTGGAGCCCAAGAACTGTGAGATCATGACCTGAGCCAAAGTGGTACCCTTAACCAACTGAGCCACCAAAGTGCCCACCCCCTTTTCTCTGAAGGATGAATAATATTCCCTTGTATTTATATGCCACATTTTTTTAAATCAATTCATCCATCAACAGATACTTAGGCTGTTCTATAACTTGGCTATTTTGTAATAAACATGTGATTAAAGATATCTCTTGGAGATCCTGATTTTAATTCTTTTGGTATATATACAGAAGTCAGATTTCTGAGTCATATAGTAGTTCTATTTTTAATTTTATGAGGAATATTCATACAAATATGCATACTATTTTCTATAGCAATCGTACCATTTTAAGGTTGAGAGAGAGAGAGTGTGAGCGGGGGGGGGGGGGAGCTGAGAGAGAGATAGGGAGAGAGAGAGAATCCCAAGCAGGCTCCACACTGTCAGGACAGAGCCTGATGTGGGGCTTGATCCACAACCTGCCAGATAATGACCTGATCAAAACCAAGAGTTGGACGCTTAACCAATTGAGCCACCCAGGTGCCCACAGTTCTAGCATTTTATATTCCTACCAGCAGTATACAAGGATTCCAATTTCTTTACATCTTTAGAACACGTCTTTTTTAATATAATAGCCATCTTAACCTGTATGAGATGAAGTATCACTATGGTTTTTACTTGTATTTCCCTAATCATTAGTGAATTTAAACATCTTTGTTCTTAAAGTTTATTTATTTATTTTGAGAGAGAGAGAGAGAGCAGGAGAGGTGCAAAAAGAAAGGGAGAGAGAGAGAATCCCAAGTAGGCTCCGCATGATCAGCTTAGAGCCCCGAGCAGCTCAGATCCCAACCAGGGGCTCAGACTCACCAACCTGTGAGATCATGAGCTGAGCCAAAATCAAGCATTGGTCACTAAACCAGCTGAGCCACCCAGGTGCCTCAATCATCTTTTATATACCTGTTGGCCATTTGTATGTATTCTTTGGTGAAAAATCTATTCAAGTCCTTTGCCTACTGTTAAATTTTATGTATGTATGTATGTATGTATGTATTTATTTATTTATTTATATTGGGTTGTAGGAATTCCGTATATATTTTGAATATTAACCCTTTGTCAGATAGCTGGTTTGCATATATTATTCCCATTCTATAGGTTATCATTTCATTTTATTGATTGTTTCCTTTGCTATGAAGAAGTTTTTAGTTTCATGTAGTCCTTTTTGTCTATTGTTGCCTTGGTTGCTTGTGCTTTTGGTGTCATATTTAAGAAATAGACAGACCAATGCCAAGAAGATTTTCCTTTAAGGTTTCTTCTAAAGGTTTTATACTTTTAGGTCTTATATTTATTTTTTAAATACATTTTGAGTTTATTTTTGTGTGCAGTATAAGATAGGGGTCAAATTCCATCCCTTTTTTATGTGGATATTCAGTTTTCCCAACATTTGTTAAAGAGAAGATCCTTTTCCCTTGGCATCTTTGTTGAAGATAAGTTGACTGTATATGTGTGGGTTTAATTCTAGACTCTCTCTTCTGTTCCAATGCTGACTTCAGTAGCACATTAGTAAGTTCATACACAATGGCCAAGTGAGACTTATCTTTTGGATGAAAGAATGGTTGAACATACACAAGTAAATTACTGTGATATATCACAATAACAGAATGAAGTATAAAACCACATGATAATCTCACTAGATATAGAAAAAGTTTTTACAATAGTAGATACCTTTTCATGATAAAAATTCTCAACAAACAAATATAGAGGGAACTTACCTTAACATAATAAAGGCCATATATGACAAGAACATAGCTAACATGGACTCAATAGTTAAAAATGAAAAGTTTCTTCTCTGAAATCAGGAACAAGACAAAGATGACTGTACTCAAAATTTATATTTAACATGGTATTGGGGTGCCTGGGTGGCTCAGTTAGGTAAGAGACCAACTCTTGATTTTGGCTCAGGTCACAATCTTACAGTTAATGGTTTGAGTCCCAGGATGGGTTACACACTGACAATATGGAGCCTGCATGGGATTCTCTCTCGCTCCCTCTCTGCTTCTCTCTCTCTCTCTCTGTCTCTCTCTCTCTCTCCCTCTTTAAAAAATTACACATGGTACTGGAAGTCCTAGCTAGAGCAACAAAGTGAGAAAAAGAAATAAAGACAAATCAGAAAGGAGGAAGTAAAGTTATCTCTTTTTGCAGATGACATGATATTATATACAGAGAATTCTAAAGACTCCACCAAAAACTGTTAGAACTAATCAGCAAATTTAATAAAGCTCCAGGATACAAAATCAACATGCAAAATCAGTTGTGTTTTATGTGCTAAAACCAAACTATATGAAAATTAAATTAAAAATATAGTAGCATCAAAAAGAATAAAATACCTAGAAATAATTTAATCAAGGAATTGAAAGACTTGTACACTGAAAGTTATAAAACATTGCTGAAAGAAATTAAAGAATAAACAGATGGAAAGACATCTTGTATTCATGGCTTGGAAGAATTAATATCGTTAATTATGTTCATACTACTCAAATCAATTTACAGACTCCATGTAATTGTTACCAAAATCCCAATGGAATTTTTTACAAAATAGAGTAAACAATCCTAAAATTCATGTAGAATCACAAAGATCTTGAATAACCAAAGCAATCTTGAGAAAGAACTAAGCTGGAAGTATCATATGTTCTGATTTCAAAATATATTACAAATCTACAGTAATTAAAATAGTATGGTACTGGCATAAAGACAGACATTGTGTTAGCTCTTTACATGATAAATTTATGCCATTAGGTTATTAAAATTTTAACTATGCGAAGAGAAAGTGACTCAATTTTTAAACCTATGATATTTACTAGTGGGCCCATAAAATGATTAAAGTCTGAGTGTTGCTTTCACAGTAACTAAATATTCATAACATCTAAAATTTTTTTTAATTTTAAAAAGTATTTATATGACATCAGCCATAGTAACATCTTTCTATATATGTCTCCTTTAGCAAGGTAAACAAAAGGAAAATTAAAGTATTGGGACTATACCAAAATAAAATGCTTCTGCACAGTGAAAGAAACCATCAACAAAACAAAATGTCAGCCTACTGAATGGGAGAAGATATTTGCAAATGATATGTCCAATAAGGGGTCAATATCCAAAATATATATTACACAACTCAACATAAAAAAAATAATAATACTCATTGTCATCATATCATCATCCAATTAAAAATGGTCAGAGGATCTGAGTGAAGTCATATGATTTTTGTCTTTCTCTGACTGACTAATTTCACTTAGCATTATACCCATCTGAATAGACATTTTTCCAAAGAAGACATACAGATAGCCAACAGACACATGAAAAGATTCTCAGCATCACTTATCATAAGGGAAATATAAATCAAAACCACAATGGGATATCATCTCACACTTGTCTGGGTGGCTAAAATAAAAAACACAAGAAATAACAAGTGTTGGCAAGGATGTGTAGAAAAAGGAACCCTCGTGTTCTATTGGCAGGAGTGCAAACTGGTGCAGCCACTGTGGAAAACAGTATGGATGTTCCTCAAAAAATTAAAAATAGAATTATCATATGATCCAAAAATTCCAGTAGTGGGTATTTATGCAAAGAAAATAAAACCACGAATTAAAAAAGATATGTTCACTGCTTGCTGATTGTATTATTTACAATAGCCAAGATATGGAAGCAACCCAAAGTGTCCATCAATAGATGAATGGATAACGAAGTTGTAGTGTGTATGTATGTGTGTGTATATATATATATATATATGTATATATATGTATATATATGTGTGTATATATATATATATATACACATACATGCACACACACACTGTGGCTCAGCCATAAAAAATGAAATCTTGATATTTGTAACAACATGGATGGAGCTAGAGGGTAAATTGCTAACTGAAATAAGTCAGATAAAGGTAAATGCCATATAAATTCACTCATGTGTAGAATTTAAGAAACAAAATAAATGAACAAACAAAATTTTAAAAAGAGAGAGATAAACCAATAAAACAGACTCTTAACTATAGAGAACAAACTGGTGTTTTCCAGCGGGAAGATGGGTAGAGAATGGGGGAAACAGAATACGCTTATCTAGATGAGCACAGAGATGTGTATAGAATTGTTGAATCACTATATTGTACACCTGAAACTAATAAAATAATATACAATAATAAAATAATTATACCTGAATTAAAAAAATATTTAGGGCTAACAATATTCGAACTATATAAATATTATTTACAGCTTATGATACATATATACATATGTTAAATATTTAAATTCATAACTAAACTGACTAAAATATGAGGGAAATTCTTAGGCGCCTCACGTAATCAGAAAATCGTGTATCCTGATACATGAGCACTGAGATAGATATATGCACGCTCAGGAAATCTGCCCATGTCATACTGTTCACAGCTAAGCCTGTGGTGGGCTATGTGTTCAGAGAACATAAGACAAAATCTAGAGCCTGCATAAAGCTAGGACCTCTGAAAGGGGGCAAATTCGATGAAAAGAGAATCTAGGGAAATAATCACACTTTACAGAAGGAAAATTTTAAATTACTAATAATAGCAAAAACATATTTTTAATAAAGATATTCATCTGTATTGCTCTGGACATTGATACCAGATGAAAGAAAAAGTTTTCCCTGATAATTCATTCTATAAGCTGGCCCTCGAATGGGTTTGAGGCCAATATTCACATTCTTTGTGTGACCTAAATGAAAACATGCCAAAATTAAGATGTTGGACGTGTTGGGTGAAGTTAAGGATCAGTCTAAAGAACTGACAAAAATTGTATTGTGGAGAAAAAATTGAGATGCAAAACATTGAGGAGAGAGTAATAATCAAGGCAGTTAAGATGGACAGGTCAAGCATTCATCTAATAACACCTACTGAAGAGACATTTAGAGGGGGAGCTTATGGAAACAGAATACTAGGCACTACTTGAAAATGCAACAGACAGAATCTTCCAGAACTGAAGAAAAGTATGAATTCTCAACTCTCAAAAAACCCAACAGATCCCTAACAAAATAAATTGCTAGAAATCTATGCTTAAAATATCACAGTAAAACTGAAGAACATGTTAAAAAAGAAACAATGCTAAAAGTAGCCAAAACGAAAAGACAAATTCCTAACTAGGCAATGACAATTTGGCTGAAAGCTCATTTCTTGACAACTCCATGAGTCAGAAGAATGGAATAATACCTTCCATGGCCTGAGAAAAAAGTAACTTGAACCATATACCTGCCAAAACTGTTAAGAAAAAAGAGAATAGAAATTTTTTTGTCTAGCAAAAATTGAGAGAATTTACAATCAATACATCCTTACTTAAGGGACTCCCAAAAACTTCAGAAAGAAGAAAGAATTTTTTAAAAAGACAGTGTGAGATAAAAGAAGGAACATATAAGCCTAAATAAACATTGATTTTATAAAATCATAACATCAGGACCTAGTGTAACAGAAAGAAAATAGAAGTAAAACATTGGCAAAGGTATAGTTTGGGAAATAGCACAATACCTGCTTTTCAGTAGTAGTGTAAAGACATGATTAAGGGGCACCTGGGTGGCTCAGTCAAGTGTCAGTCTCTTGCTTTCAGATCAGGTCATGATCTCATAGTTTGTGAGTTCAAGCCCCATGTCAGGCTCCATGTTGATAGAGCAGAGCCTACTTTGGATTCTCTCTCTGCCCCTCCCCTGTGCTCTCTCTCTCACTCTCTAAATAAATAAATAAATAAATAAATAAATAAAATGAAAAAATAAAGACATGGCAAAGGCTTTGTTAAGTTATATAGTATACTCGATTTCAAGAATGGCCATTAAAACATGAGAAATAGATTATTGCTCACGGTTAGCAGAAGAGGAAAAACTGAAGGGAAAAATCAGCAAAAGAGAAAAAAAATAGAAATTATATAGACTGAAAAATACAAAATATGTCAGTAATTTAGTAAATGTAAAAGTACTCTTCTTTTAAAAACAAATATGTTAAGAATTGATTTTAAAATTCTGGTCTCATTCTGTTTACAAAAGAAACAGATGAAGCACTATGGTAGAAAGTTTGGAATTTTAAGAAAGAAAAATAACATCAGACAAAAACAAATGAATTGAACATTATGGTAGCTAAATTAATATAAAACATACATTAATTAATAAACATTTCAAAAAAATGAATACAAGCTTCAACTCAAAAAAGACGTAAACATTGTACATTGTATATGCCTAATAATATAGATGCTGAACAGATAGATATAAAAATAGACGCCTCTGACAAAACTTCAAGGACAAAAAAGGGTAAATTATAGCACCCTTCTTCTATTAAATGGTATATTAAGAAAATTAAAAAAGGGGCGCCTGGGTGACTCAGTCGGTTAAGCGTCCCACTTTGGCTCAGGTCATAATCTCCCAATTTGTGGGTTCGAGCCCGGTGCCAGGCTCTGTGCTGATAGTTCAGAGCCTGAAGCCTGCTATGAGTTCTGCGTCTCCCTCTCTCTCTGCCCCTCTGCCACTCATGCTCTGTTTCTGTCTCTCAAAAATTAATCAACATTTTTAAAAATTTAAAAAAATGAAAATGAAAATAGTGCATAGAATTTTTGTACAGTATAATTAAAAAGTTTGATTCCGTGTACATTTACAGAGCCCTTCACCCAAGAATGAGAGAATATCTTTTCTTTTTTTTTTTTTAATTTTTTTTTAATGTTTATTTTATTTTATTTTTGGGACAGAGAGAGACAGAGCATGAACGGGGGAGGGGCAGAGAGAGAGAGGGAGACACAGAATCGGAAACAGGCTCCAGGCTCTGAGCCATCAGCCCAGAGCCCGACGCGGGGCTCGAACTCACGGACCGCGAGATTGTGACCTGGCTGAAGTCGGACGCTTAACCGACTGCGCCACCCAGGCGCCCCAAGAATATCTTTTCTTTTAAGTAAACTTAGAAAATTCTGAAAATTGACTGTATACTGAGTAATAAAAAAAATCAAAGAATTGAAATAATATAAAACAGTCGGACCAGAATGCTCTAAAGTTGGAGACCAATATTACAAGGTAACTTTAAAATCCTATATACCTAAAAATTTAAAAACAAATTTCCAAGTAGCTCATTTGCCAAACAATAAATCATCAGATAAATTAGAAAATAATTACACTTGATTAAATTAAAATTAAATTAATCAATTTATTTAAAATAAGATCTAGAAATATGGGATGTGGCTAAAAAGACAGAGGAAAACATACGGCTTTGAATGCTTATAATAGAAAAATTTATACGTTGTATTCAACTTAAGAATTCAGCAAAAAAAGAACAAAATAAATATTAATGAAACACAGGATAATAAAAATAAGAAAATCGATAAAATGAAAAAGAAATAATACAGAGGACTAATGAAGCAACACTGTCACTTTTTGAGAAGTTTAATAAAATTGACAATGCTTTGGCAAGATTGACCAAGTAACATAGAAAGGGATCATATAATACTAAGAATGAAAACAGGTATATAACTACAAATGTTGCAGAAATTTAAAATATATTTCAACAATGTTTTGAAGAAAATTGTGCCAGCAAATTTGAAACCTTAGTCAAATCACATTTCTAGAAAAATTCAACATACCAAAACTGAATCAAGAAGTAATAGAAAAATTAAATAATTCTGTAATTGTTTTAAAAATTGAATCAGTGGTTAAGAATCTTCCCACAGAAATTATTACAGGCACAGAGAGCTTGAAAGAAGTCTATTAAAAATTTAAGGAAGAGTTAATTTGATACAAAATCTTCCAGAAAATAAAAATGTTAAGTATTTTACTCTAATGTAACTATTTTAGTTTTAATTCCAAACCAGACAAGGACATTAAAAGAAAGAAAATAAACAGGTTAACTTCACTCATAAAAATAGACCACATTCTACAACAGAAAGAAAGGAGAAAGAAAGAAAGAAAGAAAGAAAGAAAGAAAGAAGAAAGAAAGAAGAAAGAAAGAAAGAAAGAAAGAAAGAAAGAAAGAATATGGAAGCAAGCCAAATAATATTTTTGAAAGATAATACCCATCATGTACAAATGTTCATGTGATGTTATGTTGGTTCAGCATTAGAAAATGTGTTAAGGTAATTCATAACATTAAGAATTTAAAGGAGAAAAACATTCAAATATTTCAAAGATGGAGGGAAAGAGTAATGATAAAACAGCTCATAGACTAGGACTAGAGGAAAACTTCCACAATCCAATGAATCTATGCAGACCTACAGCAAATACCACACATGAGCTATTAGAAACATTCTTTTTAAAATCAGGAACGACACTTGCCCACTTTCAACCCTTCTGATAACAATTATTCTGGGCTTCCTAGCCAGAACGATTGGAGAATAAAAATGAATTTTAAAAAATCAAGATTTTTTTTTTAAAGGAAGAAGACTGCTGTTTATCGGCAGTTGATATGATAGCTTAGAACAGAGATCAGCAAACAATGGCCCACAGGCCCAAACTGACTTGCCACCTGTTTTTGTAAATGAAGTTTTATTGGGACACAGCCATGCTGTGCTTATTCATTTACGTATTGTCTATGCCTGTTTTCATACTACAATGACACAATTGAGTAATTGTGAGGGACCATATGGCTCTCAGAGTCTAAACTGTTTACTATCTGGTCCTTTACAGAAAATTAAAAAAAAAAAGCCAACCCCTGGTCTACAGTCCAAAATTATGAGAATTAATAAAATAGTTTATCAAGTTTGTCAAAAATGCCAATAAAAACTAATAACATTACTTTATATTCTCAATAAGAACCTAAAATATATTTATATACATATGTTTTTATGCACACGGTCACAAAATATTTTAGAAGTAGAAACAAAACTGACAGATTTTCAGGAATAATAATTTGAAGAATATTATTAAAATTAATCAAAGAACTTGAGAAAGATTAAATGGAAAGAGAGATACCACACTCATAGGTAAGAAGACCCAGTATTGGAAAGACTTAAGTCTGTAATCTCTGCAAATTCAATTTGATTCCTATCAAAACTGCAACAGAGTTTCTCATGGAAATTGAAAATATATGTTAGAAATCTATACAAAAAGGGAAAGGATTAAGAATATTTAAAACTCTCCTGAAGAAGAAAAAGTTTTGGAGATGTTTTTCAATCAGGCGACACATTATAAAGTAACGATATTTAAATCAGAATACTATTGAGGCAGAAATAGAAAAATAAAGCAATAGAACAAAAAAGGAAACTCAGACACATGTAAATATGAAAACTTGATCTCTAACAAATGTAGCCTTAGAGTTTAATGAGCAAAATATACATTATTTAGGAAATGGTAGAAGAGAATCATTTATCCATAAACATGCAAATAATCAATTGTACAAAATGAAATCTAAAATAACCCAAGAAGAAAATACAGGACAAAGCTTTATAAAACTAAGATAGGAAATTACTTCATTAAAAATACAAAATACATAAAGCATAAAGGAAAAAGCTGCTATATCTGAGTGCACTGAAATTGAGTATCCATTTATAAATACGTAGCACAAAAAGAGTGAAAGCACAAACCATGGCCTTAGAGTGGTCGTTTCTCACAGTTCACCAACAATATGTTAGTGTCCAAAATAAGTAAAGAACAACCCCCAAATAACAAAAAGACAAAAGAAGTTCCATTAAAAATAACCTGAATAAAGAAAACAAAAATGGAAAATAAATTTGTGAAAAATGTGCTCAGTTATTAGTTATCATTTAAAGCAAAAAAAATTACAGCAGGGATCATTTTACATTCACCAGACAGGCAAAATTTTTAAAGATTGAAAATACCAATTCTGAAGGTTTTATGCCTTGTTGTTGCAAATATGAATTCACACAACTTTCCTACATATACACCCCAGTGAAATTCCCAAGTGCACTGGGAAACACATGCACAAGAATGTTTAAAGCAGCAATGCATCTAGCAACAAGTTCGTAGAAGACAGGATAACTGAATGAAACATCCATCAGAATAAATCTCCAAAACAGAATGCTGAGTAAATAAAGCAAGTCACACAAGAGTATATACAGTATGATTCCATGAATAAAATAACCCCAAATACACAAGAGTAACCTAATCATGCTTAGGAATACATACGTATATAGTAAAACTATGAGGAAAATCAAGGGAATGGTCAGTTTGAAATATAGTTCACTGTTTACTTTCTGGCCAGAAGAAGGAGATAGAGTTGATAATGTGTGTGTGTGTGTGTGTGTGTGTGTGTGTGTGTGTGTGTGTGTTTTACCGGGAGTGATTAGAAGCTACTAGTCAACTGTGTTATTTTAATATGTACCTATAGGTTAGTCATAAAATTTTGATATAAATGATACAAAGTTATATTATGTAGTTATAGAATACTTGTGAACAAACTAGAGGAGTGGTAAATAAAGAGTATGCTCCCATAAAAGGTTAAGTTGGATCCTTGGGGCACGTGGGTGCCTCAGTTGGTTAAGCATTCAACTCTTGGTTTCGGCTCAGGTCGTGATCTCAGTTTTGTGAGTTCGAGCCCCACCTCAGTCTCTGTTCTGGCAGTGCAGAGCCTGCTTGGGATTCTCTCCCTCTCCCTCTCTCTCTGCCCCTCCCCCACTCATGCTATCTCTGTCTCTCTCAAACTAAATAAACCGAAAAAAAAAGAATGGATCCTCAAATGGATAAAGTTTCACCACCAATATTACATACTAACAACTAGAAATTCATTTACAAAGCCTCCATTACCACTCTACATCTCTCCACCCCACCCCCACATATGTGCTCACTAACAATTTTTTGACAGCTGAAAGCTTTGATGTGACATTCAACCTCTTGATTTTACATAGGGGTAGGCTAAAAAAGAAGAAAAACAAATACCACCACATACTATTTGTAATTCTTTGTTTTTCAGAGTCACATTGGAAAATGTGCTGTATCCATTAACCTTTTTGCAAAGAGCAGAAGGTAAGCTAGTTAACATTTGACAGCTTTGCAGAGTCTATCGACTTCTAATGAAAAATACTCTGCTACCTCTATTTTCTGTATAACTGTCAGTTTCAGAGACATTGTTACAAGAAGAGCCATTACTATCACTATGTTTTACTTCCCCAGTTCCCCACATTCTGTCAGTAAATATAAATTGAGGTAGATCTTGACTTCTTACCGTATGCATTTTAATTTTCTCAGTCAGTAATCTCATGTTGACCAGTTGGTTGGTAATGGTTTATTCTGTACATAATAAATGAATTTTGAAGTTCTTGTAAATAGTGCCTGATAGGGATCCTGTAGGATAGTCCAGAGTTAACTATCTTGTCTTTAAACACTAAGTGAGACAAGGCTAATGGAAACAACACTTTCCTCTCTGGCCTTGGAAATTATCCATCATGTTCCCATAATCACAGAATGATTAAAAATGATGATGGTATCATGGAATATTTGTGCAAGGGACAACAAAGGTGCAGGTGCAGTGATAATAGTATGGTGGCCGAGTCCCAAAAGGAAAATGGTGACAACAGTTTCCAGTCTAGAATGTAATCAATCAGTAAGTGGATGTCCTCCCTGGCATATAATTAATAGCCTGGGATTTCACTCAGTAATTGGCTATTACCTAAACCTTCACCATTTGCTGATAGGTAATTCAAAAGTCCCCAGAGCTCATTGTCAATCTTGTACAAATAGAGCACATACCCTTTTCCAATTTCTTTTTAAGCTATCTATACATATCTGTATAATTCTTAGAATTTGATTCTGTTTTATATACTCATTTTCTTATTGCTTTCTCTTATATAATAAGTCCTCAAGTGAGTTTTTAAGGCTAATTCTACAGTTGAGCAATATCTGTGAGGACCCACATTTTTCCCACCTTTTTGTCCTGCCATCCTCAACCATTTGACATTTGTTCTCAGGCTCATCCCTTCTGAGTCATGAGGAGCAGTTACATAATGGCCTCAGATAATAATTCCCAAACGATTGAAAAACAGAAGGGAGTAGGTCTATTCTTTAACTCTCTTATTTTTGTCCAGCTCTTTGGAGACATAAATGATAATATAACATGTGTAAGTTTAAGGTGCACGACATAATGATTTGATATGTGTGGGTTTTGTGAAATACTGCAATAAGGTCAGTGAAAACATACATCATCCCACATAGTTACAATAGATTTTGTGTATGATGAGAACTTTTTTAAGTTTTACTTTTTTAGCCACTTGCAAATATACAATACAGTTTTGTTGACTATAGTCACCCTGTTGTACATTATAGGACTTATATATCTTATAACTGGAAGTTTTCCTCCACCCACCCCCCCCCTTCTCCCTCCCCTGGTAACCACTAATTTACTCTGTTTCTGTGAGCTTATTTTTATTTTTTATTTTTTTGGGGGGGGGGAGGGGTGGTTCCACACATATGTGAGATCATTCCATATTTCCCTTTCTCTGACTTATTTCACTTAGCATAATGTTCTCAAGTTTCATCCATGTTGAAAACATAATTTCCTTCTTTTTTTAATGACTTAATAAAATTCTATTGTATATATGCATATATGTGTGTGTGTGTGTGTGTGTGTGTGTGTATTTCCATGTCTTGGCTATTATAGATAATGCTGCAGTGAACATGGAGTGCAGCTATCTCTTCCAAATACCAATTTTACTACTTTCAAGTATATACTCAGAAACTGAATTTGTTGAATCATATGGTAGTTCTATTTTTCCTTTTTTGAGGAACCTCCATATTGTTTTCCATAGTGGCTGCACCAATTTACCCTTTCTCTAATTGTGTAGAAGGGTTTTTCTTTTACCTACATCTCACCAATAGTTGTTATCTCTTGCGTTTTTAATACTAGCCATTCTAACATATATGAAATTACTTCATCTCATCGTGGTTTTGATTTGCCTTTCTCTGATGATTAGTAAAGTTGAAAATCTTTGCATGCAACTGTTGTCCATTTGATTATCTTCTTTGGAAAAATGTCTATTCAGGTCCCCTGCTTAGTTTTAATTGGATTATTGTTTGATATTAAATAATATGGGTTCCTTATATATTTTGGATATTAACCCCTTATCACATATGTGGAATTGCAAGTATTTTCTCCCATTCTGTAGATTGCATTTTAATTTTCCTGAACATTTCTTTTGCTGTTCAGAAGCTTTTTGGATTGATGGAGTCACACTTGTTTATTTATTTTTTTTACATTTTTATTTTTATTTTTATTTTTGAGAGAGAGAGAGAGACAGGGTGCGAGCAGGGGAGGGGCAGAGAGAGAGGGAACAAAATCCAAAGCAGGCTCCAGGCTCTGAGCTGTCAGTGCAGAACCCGACATGGGGCTTGAATCCACGGACTGCGAGATCATGACCTGACCCAAAGTCGGATGCCCAACTGACTGAGCCACCAGGGTGCTCCTATTTTTGTTTTGTTGCTTGTCATTTTGGTGTCATAACCATAAAATTATTGCTGTTTCCTTGTTTTGAATGTGAATACCCAGATTTCTCATCACAATTTATTGAAGAGGCTGTCTTTTCTTCATTGAGTATTCTTGGCTCCCTTGTCTAATATTAGTTGACTATATGAATTTATTTCTGGGCTCTTGATTGTGTTCCAGTGGTCTTTGTGTTTGATTTTTAAGTCAGGAGCAGTTTTGATTACTATAGCTTTGTAATATAGTTTCAAATCAAGAAGTGTGGTGCCTCTAGCTTTGTTCTGACGATTTTAGGATTACTTTGGTATTCAGGGTATTTTCTAGTTTCATATACATTTTAGAATTTTTTTCTAGCTCTGTGAAAAATCTGATTGGAATCTTAATAGGAGTTGCATTGATGGCTTTGAGTAGTGTGGACATTTTAGTAATACTAATTCTTCCAATCCATTAGCACATTCTGTGCTAATAGATAGATATTCTATCTATCCATTTTTGTGTCTTTTCAATTCCTTTCACTAATGTCTTAGAGCTTTCACCTCTTCAGTTAAATTTATCCCTGGATATTTATTCTTTTTGAAGTTCTGTACATGGTATTGTTTTCTTAATTTCTTTTTCAGATAATTTGTTCTGAGTCTGTCCAGGGTCACTGTTCAGGCTCCTGGTTATGAGGGGAGGTGCTTTCTTTTTCCTAATGGAGAACTATAGGACCAGGGGAGACTTCTAGGTGCATCACTGTACTAACTTGTGGTAGGAGTAATATTGTCAGAGTCTCCCCCTTCTTTTCATTCTTCTAATGCAATTCTTCTCAGTCCCTGTGTTTCAGGAGGGTGCTTCAGCCTCATGCCCACTTTCTGAGGTTTTGTCAATAGTTTCTTGCCTATGGATAGTTATTAAGTGGTCTTCTTGTGAGGGAGACAGAAGTCGGGAATCACCTATGTCACCCCATTAAACTCACTCTGTGTACCTGTTTTGGAGCAAAGAAAATTTCCCAATAATTGACACACCACCCCAATGGAATTTCTCTCATTTCTCATGATTCAGAATCAGGTCACACTCATTGCTTTACCAATCGCCAACTATATAACTGGATCAACTTATTGTAATTAAGCTTTACTCTCTGACCTGCTATCAGCTGGGCAGATTACAACTTTCACTGAAAGGCAGGATGATCTTACATAAGAACAAAATGAGCATCCTGTTAGGCAGATGGCTATTAAATTGGCAACCAAGAATGTCTGCCACAGAAATGGAAAGGGCTTCCAGATCTTTCTAAGCAATGCCTATACCTAAAACTCTATAAAACCCAAATCATCTCTACTCATTTGACTATTACATTGAATATGTTCTTAATGATCTACAAAAGAAAAATCCTTGAGTTTTTTATACCATGTCCTAAAGTCTCTAATTCCTTTAGTAAAAATATTTTTTCTACTAGTATCTCTCATTTAGATTTAAGCAGAAAAATGTTTTAGATTATAGATTATAAAGAAAAAAAAAAGAAGAAAAGAGACAGTATCTGGACACTCCGTTGTATTTCTCAGGGAAGATATTTAGACATCAGACTGAGGGAGGATATAAGCCAGAAAAACAACAACAACAACAACAGCAACAACAAAAAACCAATCATGGTTTAAAAAATTAAAACTTTACAGTTTAAAAAACAGTACAAGAGGGATCCAATAGGAAATCAAGCAGGAGAGACTGAACAGAAATTTTGCTTTTATCTACTTACTGTCCTTACCTCCTCATGCTCTTAAATGGAAATATATACTATAATCTTACTGTGGGGGTTGAAAATAGAGAAAATGTGTGACCAAGAACTTGCTAAGTTTCTAGAAATAATACTCTGCATTTGCAAGCATTTTCAAAAATGCTTGTTAAGTCTCTAAGTGTCTCAAAATGTGTATAAAGGAGAAGAAATATGGGGAAAACTAAAGTACCATTTATTGAGTACCCACTGAGTGTCAGGTACAAGATTGGAAATGTTTATATACCTTTTTAACTGTTCTCTGCATAATAGGCTTGAAAATAATACACATGATTACTGTCCTATTTTATTTGAAGAAATTGTTGACCAGAGAAATTCTGTGATTTGCCCTGTTGCCTACAGAGGTGAGTGTGACAGAGCTGAGCATCAAACAAACAGGCTGACCACAGAGCCCATTTTTATCCCCAGGCAGAGGATCCCAGGCATTTTACCAAAAATGTCTGGGGAAAGAGATGAAACAAGTGAAGACACTTAGTAAAATTCTACTTTGGATATACAAAACTTGGATAAGTTCATGTTTTAAACAATGAAAATCACTGTGAAGTGGACAATTTTTAAGTGTTTTGTCAAAGAGGTCTTTATGTAGAGCCCTTGGGACTGAATTTCTATGCTACTTAATATCTGTAAATAAACAATATTAGAAAAGGCAAATATATTTCTTTAATATTAAAATTAGATATAGACATTTCCTACTTTGTAGAATGTACTCTTTTATATGTATTTATAGCTATAGAACCTAAACTCTTATAATGGAATATACACTTTTTGGCACATATTTCAAATAAGAAAACTGAAGGGGTAGACATGCTTATCGTCTAAGATAGACCGTGGAGAACAGAATGATGGGAGGGCTGTCAGGGGGAAGTAATGGTGGTGATGATGGAAAAACACCTCGAAGGGAGGCTGCATCAGGTACTATTCCCACATGTTTCACATTATAGCTCAGTGTGTGAGCACCATGCTGCTCACCACACCACAGTGGGAAGTGTGAATCTGAGCACCACTGAAAGGGGGATTTTTTCCAGTGTCTCACAATTACCAGAACACCTGCACAGTAAAATGCCCCTTATTTAAAAAACAGTATCTGAATGGTGCTCTTAATTCTCAGGTTCACAGAGCTTGTCAGCCTGATATATATTGCACTATAAGAAAGCATACATAAATAATGTAACTATTAAGAACAATTCTAAAGACTATAATGTAAATTATTGGAGGGTGGAAGAAATGCATGAATAAGGGTTCAGCTCATTAATTTTCCTACACAATTTTATTGTCTTCATTTGCTGATTCCATTAGACATGGGAAATATAATGACATACAAATGGTACTTAAAGTTATTACATGTATGCAAAATACATTTAAACATATAGAATTATAGTCAAGAATACAAATGAAAGTTACCAGGAAAATAGAAGGTATTTGTGACAAGAGTAGATAGATAGATTGGTAGATAGATAGATAGATAGATAGATATACAGACAGATGGATAAAAGTAAGATATTGGTCGTGTAAGGTTTTCTGTCACTAATTTTAAGTTCTAATAGACTAATGTAGAGATCATTCTCCTGGCTTGTAATCAAACTTATCAAACTGAAAACATTGCTACCCTTCTAGCACGAGGGATGAGACCATGCATACTGGTTTATGTTGATGAGAGCCAATACCTAGAGCTGGCAGTCACATTGATCCCAGCCATATTGAGCGGTAACTACTTAATAGGGGAAACTTGGTTTCCAAAAGGGAATTATGAATGGTATTAAAACAAAAAAAACCAAATAAACAACAACAACAACAAAAGAAAAAAAAAAAGGAAAGAAAGAATGGCTGCTGGGTGGGCAACCAGAAAAATTACATAAAAGAATATGCTCTTATCACTATCCAGGAAAAAAAATGACAAGAACTTGAATTTCTATATTAGAAAGAGAAATGAAGAGCAGTGGAAAGTTTTGAAAGTGTCCACTGATTTACTTTGACAGGTGTGGAAAAGAGAGAAATGAAGACTGCTTCCAAGTTTTGTGGTTTGTGTAAATGGAAACTTGGTAGTGGCATAAATGAATGTAGGAGAAATAGAATGAGGATTAAATTCAGAAAAAGGAAAAAGGATAAGACTATGTGTTCTTTGGGATATGTTGAGTTTAAGGTGCTTGTGTGAGTCCAAATTGACATGATTAATAAGTAATTTAATAGATGGATGTGGAGTTTTACATACAGATCTTAACTGAAAACAAAGACAGATATAAATAGAGATCAATAGCAATTTAAATAAGAGTAATAAACGGGAAAAATGGACAAATTTGTTGAGAGAAAGAGAAAAGGGCTAAATACAGAATCCTGATGATGTTAACATTAAAAGATTGATTGAATAATATTTTAAAAAGTAGCACTGGAGACTGAGAAAGAAGTATGTTTAAAGCAGAATCAGAAGAGTGTGAGGGATTTTAATGTGATGCGAGTGACAATATCAGGAAGGAGACAGTAGTCATTTATATGTTACATAATTTTATATATAATTACTATTAAAAATCAGGCCTTTTTAGACTCTTTTAGACAGCATGATTAGGGAAGTGGACTCTTTTACACAGCATGATAAGGAAGACACTTCAGAGGAGGTGATAATTGACCTGAGACTTAATTTTACTTATTTATTTACTTATTTAATTTTGTTTTCTAAAAAGGACTTTTATTTATCTATTTATTTTTATTAATTTATTTTTAATGTTTTATTTATTTTTGACAGAGAGGGAGAGAGAGACAGAGCATGAGCGGGGGAGGGGCAGAGAGAGAGGGAGACACAGAATCTGAAGCAGGCTCCAGGCTCTGAGCCCGACGCGGGGCTCGAACTCGTGAACCACGAGATCGTGACCTGAGCTGAGGTTGGACGCTCAACCGACTGAGCCACCCAGGCGCCCCTATTTATTTTTTATTATATGAAATTTATGTCAAATTAGTTTCCATGCAACACCTAGTGCTCATCCCAAAAGATGTCCTCTTCATTGCCCATCACCTACCCTCCCCTCCGTCCCACCCCCCATCAACCCTCAGTTTGTTCTCAGTTTTTAAGAGACTCTTATGCTTTGGCTCTCTCTCCCACTCTAACCTCTTTCTTTTTCTTTTTTTTTTCCTTCTCCCCCCCCCCCCATGGGTTTCTGCTAAGTTTCTCGGGATCCACATAAGAGTGAAAACATATGGTATCTGTCTTTCTCTGTATGGCTTATTTCACTTAGCATAACACTCTCCAGTTCCATTCAGTTGCTACAAAGGGCCATATTCCATTCTTTCTCATTGCCACGTAGTACTCCATTGTGTATATAAACCACAATTTCTTTATCCATTCATCAGTTGATGGACATTTAGGCTTTTTCCACAATTTGGCTATTGTTGAGAGTGCTGCTATAAACATTGGGGTACAAATGCCCCTATGCATCAGTACTCCTGTATCCCTTGGGTAAATTCCTAGCAGTGCTATTGCTGGGTCATAGGGTAGGTCTATTTTTAATTTTCTGAGGAACCTCCACACTGCTTTCCAGAGTGGCTGCACCAATTTGCATTCCCACCAACAGTGAAAGAGGGTTCCGTTTCTCCACATCCTCTCCAGCATCTATAATCTCCTGATTTGTTCATTTTGGCCATTCTGACTGGCATGAGGTGATATCTGAGTGTGGTTTTGATTTGTATTTCCCTGATGAGGAGTGACATTGAGCATCTTTTCATGTGCCTGTTGGCCATCCAGATGTCTTCTTTAGAGAAGTGTCTATTCATGTTTTCTGCCCATTTCTTCACTGGATTATTTGTTTTTTGGGTGTGGAGTTTTGTGAGCTCTTTATAGATTTTGGATACTAGCCCTTTGTCCGATATGTCATTTGCAAATATCTTTTCCCATTCCGTTGGTTGCCTTTTAGTTTTGTTGATTGTTTCCTTTGCTGTGCAGAAGCTTTTTGTCTTCATAAGGTCCCAATAGTTCATTTTTGCTTTTAATTCCATTGCCTTTGGGGATGTGTCAAGTAAGAAATTGCTGCAGCTGAGGTCAGAGAGGTCTTTTCCTGCTTTCTCCTCTAGGGTTTTGATGGTTTCCCGTCTCACATTCAAGTCCTTTATCCATTTTGAGTTAATTTTTGTGAATGGTGTAAGAAAGTGCTCTAGTTTCATTCTTCTGCATGTTGCTGTCCAATTCTCCTAGCACCATTTGTTAAAGAGACTTTTTTCCATTGGATATTCTTTCCTGCTTTGTCAAAGATTAGTTGGCCATACTTTTGTGGGGCTAGTTCTGGGATTTCTATTCTATTCCATTGGTTTATGTGTCTGTTTTTATGCCAATACCATGCTGTCTTGATGATGACAGCTTTGTAGTAGAGGCTAAAGTCTGGGATTGTGATGCCTCCTGCTTTGGTCTTCTTCTTCAAAATTACTTTGGCTATTCAGGGCCTTTTGTGGTTCCATATGAATTTTAGGATTGCTTGTTCTAGCTTCGAGAAGAATGCTGGTGCAATTTTGATTGGGATTGCATTGAATGTGTAGATAGCTTTGGGTGGTATTGACATTTTAACAATATTTATTCTTCCAATCCATGAGCATGGAATGTTTTTCCATTTCTTTATATATTCTTCAGTTTCCTTCATAAGCTTTCTATAGTTTTCAGCATACAGATCTTGTACATCTTTGGTTAGATTTATTCCAAGGTATTTTTTGCTTCTTGGTGCAATTGTGAATGGGATCAGTTTCTTTATTTGTCTTTCTGTTGCTTCATTGTTAGTGTATAAGAATGCAACTGATTTCTGTACACTGATTTTGTATCCTGCATCTTTGCTGAATTCATGTATCAGTTCTAGCAGACTTTTGGTGGAGTCTGTTGGATTTTCCATGTATAATATCATGTCATCTGCAAAAAGTGAAAGCTTGACTTCATCTTTGCCAATTTTGATGCCTTTGATTTCCTTTTGTTGTCTGATTGCTGATGCTAGCACTTCCAACACTATGTTAAACAACAGCGTTGAGAGTGGACTTCCCTGTCGTGTTCCTGATCTCAGGGGGAAAGCTCTCAGTTTTTCCCCATTGAGGATGATATTAGCTGTGGGCTTTTCATAAATGGCTTTTATGATGTTTAAGCATGTTCCTTCTACGCCAACTTTCTCAGGGTTTTTTTTTTTTAATTTTTTTTTTAACGTTTATTTATTTTTGGGACTGAGAGAGACAGAGCATGAATGGGGGAGGGGCAGAGAGAGAGGGAGACACAGAATCGGAAACAGGCTCCAGGCTCCGAGCCATCAGCCCAGAGCCCGACGTGGGGCTCAAACTCACGGACTGCGAGATCGTGACCTGGCTGAAGTCGGACGCCCAACCGACTGCGCCACCCAGGCGCCCCTCTCAGGGTTTTTATTAAGAAAGGATGCTGAATTTTGTCAAAGGCCTTTTCTGCATTGATTGACAGGATCATATGGTTCTTTTCTTTTCTTTTATTAATGTGATGTATCACATTGATTGATTTGCGAATGTTGAACCAGCCCTGCATCCCAGGAATGAATCCCACTTGATCATGGTGAATGATTATTTTTATATGCCGTTGAATTCGATTTGCTAGTATCTTATTGAGAATTTTTGCATCCGTATTCATCAGGGATATTGGCCTGTAGTTCTCTTTTTTTAGTGGGTCTCTGTCTGGTTTAGGAATCAAAGTAATACTGGCTTCATAGAATGAGTCTGGAAGTTTTCCTTCTCTTTCTATTTCTTGGAATAGCTTGAGAAGGATAGGTATTATCTCTGCTTTAAATGTCTGGTAGAACTCCCCTAGGAAGCCATCTGGTCCTGGACTCTTATTTGTTGGGAGATTTTTGATAACTGATTCAATTTCTTCGCTGGTTATGGGTCTGTTCAAGCTTTCTGTTTCCTCTTGTTTGAGTTTTGGAAGTGTGTGGGTGTTTAGAATTTGTCCATTTCTTCCAGGTTGTCCAGTTTGTTGGCATATAAGTTTTCATAGTATTCCCTGATAATTGCTTGTATCTCTGAGGGATTGGTTGTAATCATTCCATTTTCATTCATGATTTTATCTATTTGGGTCATCTCCCTTTTCTTTTTGAGGAGCCTGGCTAGAGGTTTATCAATTTTCTTTATTTTTTCAAAAAACCAACTCTTGGTTTCGTTGATCTGCTCTACAGTTGTTTTAGATTCTATATTGTTTATTTCTGCTCTGATCTTTATTATTTCTCTTCTTCTGCTGGTTTCGGGTGTCTTTGCTGCTCTGCTTCTATTTCCTTTAGGTGTGCTGTTAGATTTTGTATTTGGGATTTTTCTTGTTTCTTGAGATAGGCCTGGATTGCAATGTATTTTCCTCTCAGGACTGCCTTTGCTGCATCCCAAAGCATTTGGATTGTTGTATTTTCATTTTCGTTTGTTTCGATTTATTTTTTGATTTCTTCTCTAATTACCTGGTTGACCCATTCATTCTTTAGTAAGGTGTTCTTTAACCTCCATGCTTTTGGAGGTTTTCCAGACTTTTTCCTGTGGTTGATTTCAAGCTTCATAGCATTGTGGTCTGAAAGTATGCATGGTTTGATTTCAATTCTTGTATACTTCTGAAGGGCTGTTTTGTGACCCAGTATGTGATCTATCTTGGAGAATGTTCCATGTGCACTCAAGAAGAGAGTAAATTCTGTTTCTTTGGGATGCAGAGTTCTAAATATATCTGTCAAGTCCATCTGATCCAATGTATCATTCAGGGCCCTTGTTTCTTTATTGACCGTGTGTCTAGATGATCTATCCATTTCTGTAAGTGGAGTGTTAAAGTCCCCTGCAATTACCACATTATTATCAATAAGGTTGATTTTGTGAGTAATTGTTTTATATATTTGGGGGCTCCTGTATTTGGCGCATAGACATTTATAATTGTTAGCTCTTCCTGATGGATAGACCCTGTGATTATTATATAATGCCCTTCTTCATCTCTTGTTACAGCCTTTAATTTAAAGTCTAGTTTTTCTGATATAAGTATGGCTACTACAGCTTTCTTTTGACTTCCAGTGGCATGATAAATAGTTCTCCACCCCTCACTTTTAATCTGAAGGTGTCCTCAAGTCTAAAATGAGTCTCATGTAGACAGAAATAGATGGGTCTTGTTTTTTTATCCATTCTGATACCCTATGTCTTTTGGTTGGCACATTTAGTCCATTTACATTCAGTGTTATTATAGAAAGATATGGGTTTAGAGTCATTGTGATGTCCATAGGTTTCATGCTTGTAGTAATGTCTCTGGTACTTTGTCTCACAGGATCCCCCTTAGGATTTCTTGTAGGGCTGGTTTAGTGGTGACAAATTCCTTCAGTTTTTGTTTGTTTGCGAAGACCTTTATCTCTCCTTCTATTCTAAATGACAGACTTGCTGGATAAAGGATTCTCAGCTGCATATTTTTTCTGTTCATCACATTGAAGATCTCCTGCCATTCCTTTCTGGCCTGCCAAGTTTCAGTAGAGCGATCGGTCACGAGTCTTATAGGTCTCCCTTTATATGTTAGAGCACGTTTATCCTTAGCTGCTTTCAGAATTTTCTCTTTATCCTTTTATGTTGCCAGTTTCACTATGATATGTCATGCAGAAGATCAATTCAAGTTACATCTGAAGGGAGTTCTCTGTGCCTCTTGGATTTCAATGCCTTTTTCCTTCCCCAGATCAGGGAAGTTCTTAGCTATTATTTCTTCAAGTACATCTTCAGCACCTTTCCCTCTCTCTTCCTCCTCTGGAATACCAATTATGCGTAGATTATTTCTCTTTAGTGCATCACTTAGTTCTCTAATTTTCCCCTCATATTCCGGGATTTTTTTATCTCTCTTTTTCTCAGCTTCTTCTTTTTCCATAATTTTATCTTCTAGTTCACGTATTCTCTCCTCTGCCTCTTCAATCCGAGCCGTAGTTGTCTCCATTTTATTTTGCAGCTCATTAATAGCATTTTTTAGCTCCTCCTGGCTGTTCCTTAGTTCCTTGATCTCTGTAGCAATAGATTCTCTGCTGTCCTTTATACTGTCTTCAAGCCCAGCGATTAATTTTATGACTATTATTCTAAATTCACTTTCTGTTATATTGTTTAAATCGTTTTTGATCAGTTCGTTAGCTCTCGTTATTTCCTGGAGGTTTTTTTGAGGGGAATTCTTCCATTTCATCATTTTGGATAGTCCCTGGAGTGGTGTGGAACTGCGGGGCACTTCCCCTGTGCTGTCTTGAATAACTTGTGTTGGTGGGCGGGGCCGCAGTCAGACCTGATGTTCTGCCCCCAGCCCACCGCTCGGGCCACAGTCAGACTGGTGTGTACTTTCTCTTCCCCTCTCCTAAGGGCGGGATTCACTGTGGGGTGGGGTGGCCTATCTGGGCTACTTGCACACTGGCAGGCTTGTGGTGCTGGGGATCTGGCGTATTAGCTGGGGTGGATCCGCAAGGTGCACAGGGGCGGGAGGGGCAGGCCCAACTCGCTTATCCTTTGGTGATCCGCTTCAGGAGGGGCCCTGTGGCACCGGGAGGGAGTCAGACCCGCCAGAGGGATGGATCCGCGGAAACACAGCATTTGGTGTTTGCGCGGTGCAAGTCAGTTCCCTGGCAGGAACCGGTTCCCTTTGGGATTTTGGCTGTGGGGTGGGGGAGGGAGATGGCGCTGGTGAGCGCCTTTGTTCCCAGCCAAGCTGAGCTCTGTCATCAGGGGCTCAACAACTCTCCCTCCCATTGTCCTCCAGCCCTCCCACTCTCCGAGCAGAGCTGTTAACTTATAACCTTCCAGATGTAAAGCCCCGCTTGCTGTCTGAACACACTCTGTCCGGCCCCTCCGCTTTTGCAAGCCAGACTCGGGGGCTCTGCTTTGCTGGGGGGCTGCCCCTCCGCCCCTGCTCCCTCCCGCCATTCCGTGTAGCGCACACTGCCTCTCTGCCCTTCCTACCCTCTTCCGTGGACCTCTAGTCTACGCTTGGCTCTGGAGAATCCGTTCTGCTAGTCTTCTGGCAATTTTCTTGGTTATTTAGGCAGGTGTGGGTGGAATCTAAGTGATCCGCAGGACCCGTTGAGCTCAGTGTCCTCCTACGCCGCCATCTTCCCAGAAGCCTCTGAGACAATTTTAAAAACTAAGAAGAAGTTCAAAATTGAGGAGGGGTGGATTTTTTCAGGTATTAAGAATAACAAGTGAGGTAAGTTTGAAATGGGTAAGAAATGACAAGAAGGCCAGTATTGCTCGAGCATGGTTAGAGATACTTGTAGAATGATAGGCACAGATAAAGGGACCTACAGATGATGGAATTTAGGCAGTAGAGTTTATTCTAGGTGTGATGGAAGGTTGCTGAAAGGCTTTTGAGCAGAATACCATGATTTGATTTACATTTCCAAAAGAATTTACTGGTTCTTACCTGGAAGAAAGTCTAGGGGGAGAAAGAAGAAGGATGGAGATCAATTAACTTTCTATTGCAGAAGTCCAGGTGAGGATGATGGTGGAACGACTTAGGAAGCTTGTGGTAGGAATAGTGGGAAGTGTTTGTGTTCAGAATCTATCCTGAAGGTGGCAAAGTTTAAATCACTTGCTAATCTAGAGTGGAGAGAAAGGGATGAGTTAGGATGCCTTGCAGGTATCAGCCTAGATGTGGAACACTGAGACAAGAGCTGTTTGAAAAGGGGGGTGGGCATCTCCACTCTGGCCCAGGTTAATGTTCTGTTTCATAAACAATCAAGTGCAGCTGTTGAGCAGACAGTGTGATAATATAAGTGTGGAGGTGAGGAAAGTGTTTGTATCTAGAAATAAATGGGGACCTGAATGAGGTAATGCGATTAGAAAGGAAGGTATTCACAACTGAGGGTTGCAGAATCTATATTTAGAGTTTTGAAAGATAAGTAAGATCCCCAAAAGGAGACTGAAGAAAAGTCATTTTTGTAGTAGGAGGAAACTTTGAGGGTGTGTTGTCCCAGGGGCCAAGCAGACAGTGATTCAAGCAGCAGGGAGTGTCTTCTGTTTTAAATGCTGTCAAGAACACAAAAAAAGAAGACTGAGAAAGAATCATTCAAGCTTAAAAATTCAGTGAGAAAATTTCAGTGGCTTGTTGGGGGTAAGATATCGCATAGTGAAGATTATGAAAGAGTGGGAGTTAAAGAATTGGAGAGAACAGATGTAAAAAACTTTTTGGGTTTTTTTGATAACTTTTGTCTTTAAATGAGAGTATAAAAGTGGGAGATGTAGTTTAAAAAGGCTCTGAGGCCAAACAAGTGTCTTTTTTTTTCAAGTACACGAGATAGTATACCAGGCTTACATGCTAATGGGCATTCTTTTATGGAGAAGACTAACTTGATTATGCAATTTTACAGTGCTTGCATGGACCAGAAGGGAGACATCAGCCACAAGTGGAAGGATCAGCTTAGTTGTTGGTTTGGTTATTGGGACCATTAACCCACTTACGGAGGAAGGAAAATAATGCATGGACATAAATTGACACAGATTGGTAGATTTGTTGATGGGGAGATAATTAACTTATTTTTCACTTGTTTCTGTTTTTACCAGGAAAGCATGAATCAAGTTAATAGTCGAGAGTAAGGAATTTATTTGAAAGATAACAAATTCTGTTATCTGTAGAAAATAATGGCGTTGAAGTCTGGTTTATCACTGGCCAAAATTATTGTTAGAGGTGCCCTTGGATAAGATGTTGGGACCAGAGTTAGTAATATGACTGAACTAGGACAAATTAAAAGACAATAATACAGCTAACATCAAGATCCTATTGTTTTACTTGACAATCAATATGTTTCTTGTTCCCCATTTATGTTTCCCATATATTTATGCCCCCTCTTCTTTGAATAATGTTCAGTAGAGCATGAGCAGAAAAATGTAGGATACTGTAAAGGTCAAATCACTCTATTATCATGAGAAATTTCTAAAGAAATGTTTGTCTGGAGAGATGACTCCCAGAGAATATTATACTCTAGTCTTATTTGTAGATACAATTTATCCATACTAACTTTGTCCTCTTTTAAATGGGTAATCAAAGTTGTTTATAACTCTATGTAGTTATGGATTTTCAATAAGGAAAAGAAAACAATAGTAAAGACTCCTCAATGATTAAATCATCAGATTGTGAAATCTAGATGTACTTTATTGTTAGTACACCTTTCTTCACTACACAATTCCTTCTTGATTAACTCCTCTAGGAAATTATAGCTTTAGAAATTGTTCATGCAGATTCTGTAGATTTGTACCATAACATTTTGGCTCTTCAAATGCTTTACCTTTGAAGATTTGGCATTAGCCAGATGGAAGGTGGTTCAACGGAAGAAAAAATTTAAATGTAAGAATTCTGGTGAATATAAGGAAAATGGAAATGTCCCCAGTCTTGGTACAACACAAGCTGATTGCTTCTCAGTCTTTGAAGATACACTTTCATTCCTTGAACAATGTCTTCGAAAGGCAGATGACAAATTTCTTATGCATATAATTTTTACATTCTAAGGGCAGGAATGTACATATTTCCAAGATTTTTAAATGGATACAAAATTGATGGAAAGGAGTTTCCACTGCCTCAATCATTGAGTTGGCACCAGTAGGTATATTAAAGCTATTAAGTATTCAGATCCTCCCTGAAGAGCAAGAAAAAGATCTCTTGTCTCTCTGTGAAGTGTTTTTCAGTAAGAGAACATAACCATGAATAACTGTTCACAAGATCTCTCCAATTTCCAACTCATACTGTAATGAACGCAGTACCTCTGGCATAGTACATTCACAGTAAAATTTTAACATGTAAGAAATAAATGTCTACCCTGTTGTCATCCAGTTTTTATTTATTTTTTACTTTTTGTCCTTTTCTATGGTCCTCCAACAGTTTTGTGATATTTTGTTTTTAAGGGTATCTTCTACTGAGAAATTAGTGTTATGTTTGAGTCTTTCTCTTTGTTTATATCTATACTACAGAAAAACCCACAGTGAATCTCCACTCAGATGTTGGCACCCACGGAGAAAATGGTGTCCATTTCCTATCCAGATTTTTTGTTGGAAGATTTCTTTCTTTGCTGTTGAAAGGTTCCCTTCTTGTTGGGAGGTTTTTAGAGCACAGAGAGGTAGGTAAAACTACATGTGTATGAGTTTATGTCCGTTTTTCTTAAAAGAAAATAGGATAGTAGTGTGCCAAGTTTAGATTTTCGAATGACCATGTTAGTGATGATATTTCTATTCCACACACTTTTCTCCCACTAGCTCTTTTGTTGGTCCTCTATTTGCAGAGCTCCTCTGAAGCCCTTTTTTAAAGTAGTGATGAGGGTCTATAAGCTGGATTGGAGAATTTTAGAGTGAATAGAATATGAAAAACTGGAGGTAGAGAGAACATACAAGTCTTTTAAGAGGCCTATCAGTAAAGAGGACTATGAAGCTTAGCGGTAAATGAGGCAGCTTTGAGGTCCACATAATTCAGTGTCCTTCTGTCTGTGACTCTACCATTTTTACTGAATGGCTAAATGTTTTTTAATACCTTACTAGAATTCAACCTACTCTCCACCCGCCTTTTTTTTTTAATATGAAAGGTACTTGACCACATTTATCTAGAAAGACAACAGATAAGAAGGGGCTGATAATATACGAAAGAGAGATAATAATTAATAGAGCAAAATACCTTCAAAGGCAGAAGGACCTAGATGGATCCAGGGCCCAGAAAAGGGAAAAGACTTCTCTCCTATAGTAACAGGAAGGAAAATGGAAGTAAAAGGGGGAAAAAAATGAACAAAATCTGTAAGTTTGAAGTTTTTTAAAGAGTGTTCAGAGCATTCATCTTATAAGTCTCAGTTTTCTTTGCTGAAGAGTAAGCAAGATAATTTTCTGAATGTAAGAAGAAGGAGATGGTCTTCAGAGATTTGAAACTATCATAGAAGGCTTGAAAGAGTTTTTTTGGAGAATGCGAAAGTGAGCTAAAGAAACAAAAATTATCAAGATTGAATGACATACATTTGTAGAAAATAATGAAGTATTAAGCTACCAGAATAGGAAGCACAGATAATGGAATGCTTGAAATGTAAACATTCAGAGATAGAACATTTCTAACAATGATAATATCGAGAATGTGGCCCTAGCAGGGAATTACTGAAATGGAAGAAAAGTCATTAGTTATGAACAGATAAAGGAACTGACTGATGGACTTTGTTGGATAGCTTATTTACACTGACTTCAAAATTGCCTTTGGCATAGCTTTTCAGTGTGTCCAACCACATTAATGATTTAATTGCATGGTAAGCAGCCTCAAAGATGGACCCAGTGATTCTTAGTCCTGGGATTCCTTTAGGCTTCCTTTGCATGGTCCACTTCCACATTTAATAGAGTAAATGTGTTTAGTCACTACAATATTGTGGAAATGACATAAATTATATCCAAATCTCTCATGAGGTTGACAGGACAGAGGACCAAAATCTTGGATAGGAAGTGCAGAGAGTTTGAGGTCCAAAAGATTCTGGGAATGTGACTTCTGAGACTAGAGCATAAAGATTCTTCCCTTTTCCTCTCTCTTAATTCACTGTTGTGAAGGAAGCTGTCTTCTTGTGAGGATACTCAGGCAGCCTTGTGGGGAGACAGATATGAAAAGTTACTGGGATCTTCTACCAAAACAAGCACTAACTTCACAAGCATGAGACTGAGCCAACATACAATGGTGTTCTTCAAGACAAGCTGTCAAGCAGAATACCACGCACTAGTTACAATCACAGGGGAGGGCCCTAAACATTTGTGTCCACTGAATCTTGGTATTGGAATCACCAAGGAAAACACAATTGAGTCAAGTACTGGATGGAACAACACCTTATTTACACACAGAAAAGATAAAGCAAAATCAACTTCATGCTGCAGTGGAAGGACCCTGTTCCCTTTCTAAGGAAGACAGTGGAGTCAGCCAGGTGCCATAAGATACACATGCTTTGTGTGGAGACAAAATAGTACTCATCAACTGTGAAATCAAGAAAGATTTTCCCACACAAAGTGATAAGTACAGCACAGGGTGTGTGGTCTCTTTATCTCTTAGATGTTCCAAGACCAAGGCCCGTTCTTTATGCAGCTGAGTGGGGCTTGAAAAACACTGCATGCACATGAATGCCTTTCTCAGCAAGAGCCAAGTTTTCAGGTGATTGCAGTCTTGACCAACGTTTTGACTGTAACCTCATCAGAGACCTTAAACTGGAACCATCTAGCCAAGCCACTGCTGGGTTCCCGACCCACAGTAACTGTGTGATATGACACGTTTATTGTTATTTTAAGCCACTAATTTTTGAGGTAATTTATTATTCAGTGATACATAACTATAAAAATTTGATTGGATAGTAGATGGGAAAGAAAATGATGGATTAAAGGGACTTGAAATTCTGTGGGTAACTATTGCTTTCTAGAATTTAGGAAAAAATCTGTCTCAGGTGTCAAGATCAAGAGGATTCTCATGTTATGAAAACTAAGTGTTTTGTTATTCTATATATCTAAACAATGACGAAGAAAGATGTTTTGTTACAACTGTTTGGAATTTGGAAGATGTGATTTGCAGCAGCAGTTGTAACATTTAGTAATGTCTAGAAATAATTATAGCCAATTTATGCAAGAAAATTATTATTGAGAAGTTATTTTTATTGAGAAAATAAAAGCTTATTGAAAGTCATCGAAGGAATCTACATACAGGAGCACCTGGTGGCTCAATTGGTTAAACGTCCAACTCTTGGTTTGGGCTCAGGTCACGATCTCGAGATTCATGAGATCCAGCCCTGCTTCGGGCTCTGTGCTGACAGTGCAGAGCCTGCTTGGGATTCTCTCTTTCTCTTTCTCTCTCTGCTCCTCCCCCACTTGCTCTCTGTCTCTCTCTCTCAAAAAGAAATAAACGTTACAAAAAAGAATAAAATCTTTCCATTTACAATGATGTGTATGGAACTAGCGTGTATTATGCTAAGTGAAATAAGTTAGAGAACACAAATACCATACGATTTCACATTTCATATGTAGATGAACATAGGGGGAGGAAAAAAAAAAGGGAAAGAGGCAAACCATAAGAGACTCATTACAGAGACCAAACTGAGGGTTGCTAGAGGGGAGGGAGGTGGGGGGTGGGTTAAATGGATGATGGGCATTAAGCAGGGCACTTCTGGGATGAGCACTGGGTGTTATATGTAAGTAATGAATCACTAAATTCGACTCCTGAAACAAATATTACACTATATATTAAATAACTAGAATTTAAATAAAAACTTTAAAAAAAAGCAAAGAGTGGCTGAAAATAGTACAGCAAAAAAAAAAAGAATATTGATTAATGAATGAAATTTTGAAAAACATTCAGAAAACCCATTTATAGGTCATATTTATATTTTATGAGTTAAATACAATTTAAAAAAACTAAGGGGCAATAAAAAAGCAAATTAAACCCAATATAGGTGAAAGAAAATATTAAAAATCAGTGAAAATCTGTGAAACAGAGGACAGAAAAAGAAGATAAAAATCAATAAAACCAAAAGCTGAATCTTTGAGAAAGTAATTAAAATTGATAACATCTGTCTAGGCTGATTAAGATAAAGATGGAAGAAAAACAAATTACCAAAGAAACATGAGAGATGGAATCATGACAGAATCAACAGATTTTTAAAAGGATAATAAAAGATTATTATAAATATTTTTTTGGCAATAATTCAAGTGACTTCAAAGAAATGGACAAATTCCTTGGAAGATGATACTAACAAATCTTTTTCAACAAGAAATAGATAAGCTACATCACCCTTTCATCTATTAAATACGTTGAATCTAAGGTTTCAAGCCTTCCCACGAAGACAACACTAGGCCTAGCTGGCTTTATTGGTGTATTCTACTAAACATGTAAGGAAGAAATAATACCCATTCTATACAAATTATTATAGAAATTAAAAGAAAAATAATTAATCATTGGGGAAGTAACCAATTACAACCAGATTGAGATACTACTTGTTGTGGACTGAATGTTCATGTACTCTCCAAATTCATATGTTGAAGCCTTAATCCTAAAGTGATGATATTTGGAGGTGTGGCATTTGGGAGGTAATTAGGTCATAAGGGTGGAGCCCTCATGATAGGATTAGTGCCCTTATAAGGTGGCTCTGTGAAGATACAGCAAGAAGGGAGAATTTTCACCAGGAACCAAATTGTTCCACACAATGAAATTGGATTTCCCAGCCTCCAAGACTGTGAGGAAATAAATGTGTTGTTTAAGGCACTCAGTCTCTGTTTTTGGTTTTATTAATCCAAATTAACTAAGACATTACTATAACAAAACAGAATGGCTAAAATTAGAAACATTGAGCATAAGAATGGTTGGTGAGGACATGGAATTCTACTCTTGATTGATGTTTAAAACAGCAGAGTAACTTTGGAAAACAGCTTGGCACAATTTCTTAAAATGTTACACATACACTTATCATATGATTCAGATATTCCACTTCTAGGTATTTACCTAAGATAAATGAAAACATATATCCATACAAAGACTTCATACAAAATGTGAATAGCAACTATATTCATAATAATCCAAAACTGGAAAAAAATCCTTTAACAGGTTAATATTAAAGAAACTATGGGGCGCCTCGGTGGCTCAGTCGGCTAAGCGTCCGACCTCAGCTCAGGTCACAATCTCACGGTCCGTGAGTTCGAGCCCTGCATCGGGCTCTGTGCTGACAGCCCGGAGCCTGTTTCAGATTCTGTGTCTCCCTCTCTCTGACCCTCCCCCGTTCATGCTCTGTCTCTCTCTGTCTCAAAAAAAAAAACGTTAAAAAAAAAAGAAAGAAAGTAGGTATATCCATATAGAAAAATACTCAACAACATAAATAAAGGAGCTCTTGACATATGACCACATTATCATATGGAGTTAAAGAAGATAGACAAATAATACATACTGCAGGGTTTCATTTATATGGAGTTTTAGAAAATGAAAATGAATCTATCATGTCAGAATGCACATTGGTGTTTGCCTGAGGTAGGATAGGACACATTAAAGGGCAAAGGGTGAGAGATTACAAAGGGGTTTGTGGAAACTTCTAGGTGATGGATATGCTCATTGTTTTGGTTGGAAAAAAGGCTTAATGTGTATGCAGTAGCTGCTACTCTTCAGATACAGTGCCAATAAATTGTTCAGAGCTACCATATTCTGTAGATGGTCAGAGATGATCTCTCTTTCTCATCTGGAATAACAAAACAACAATAGTTAAATTTACCTAAATGGCAAATGACTTAGTAGCTAATGTTAAATTTTTATATGTTCTCAGTAATACAAATTTTTGAAAATCATATGTTAAAGCTATTTTATGAAATAGTGAAATTTTTGACTTAAAATAACTATGAGATTATAAATCATACATTTGTATGTGGAGCAATTTGAATACCTGGGAATGGCTTAAAGTTGTGAAGAACGTGTTAAATGAGTAAGTCTGAAGTCTGATTTGCCCAGTGAGAATGATTCTTTAATAACTATTCAGGATAATCATGTTCAAAATAATACATTAATGGAATAGTGGGTCCTATTATAATAATTTAGTATTCATCAGGAATAAAAAATAGAATAATTTGGTGCTTGAAATCTATAATAATAATTCAATGATTATAGCATGCTGACTTTCTATAAATATAACACATCAGAAAGTGCCAATAGAATTATTTGTTAACATGAAAACTGATAAAAAAGTAATTGGAAATGTTTTTCATTAAAAATATATAATGAGTTTTATCCTGTGAAGTTTTCTGTGTTTTTTTTGACACTATAGAAAGTGTGTATTTGGTTATTTTAATTTGTTTGGCATGTCAAAAAGGAATATTATCTAACTCCTTTCAAAATCATGTTTAACACTCTGACCTAATGCATTGTGTGCTTGAGGCTGATTCAGCTGTCAACAAGACATTTAAAAAATTAAAAGTAGTATAAGTAATCCAAAGGTAAAAACATCTCATCTTCCCCTGTCTATAAAACTAAGAAAGAGTACTAATTCTTGAAAATTGTTACAGTATGATCTACTGTCATTTAAATAGGAAATATGTGTGATACTTTCTATGAAAAAAAACATTTTATATGAAGAAATATTTCTTGGGGCACCTGGATGGCTCAGTTGGTTGAGCATATGACTTCGGCTCAGGTCATGATCTCACGGTCCATGAGTTTAAGCCCCATGTCAGGCTCTGTGCTGACAGCTCAGGGCCAGGAGCCTTCCTCAGATTCTGTCTCCCTCTCTCTCTGCCCCTTCCCTGCTCACAGTCTCTCTCTCTCTCTCTGTGTCTCTCTCTCAAAAACTAAACATTAAAAAAATTTTAAAAAAAGAAATATTTCTTAGTTAAAGCTTTTCTGTATTAGAATCAATTACTAAAAGACTTTCTGATACACTCAGGGTTACTTTGAGGTTGACTGTCCACCATTCATCCAAAAGGTCAGTGTTTTAATAACCAAACTCATCACTTTTGAACTGTTTCCATAGCTCCTCCTCATTTGAACTCATTTATTTCTGTTAATATTAACTGTATTTCAGAAATACAGTCTCAAAATACAGTGTTCTTCTCCTTTGTGTTCCTTTCTGTCTCTTGTTAGTGCCATCACTGAGCTGTTTCAATCACTTTGAGGACACCCATATTCAGTCAATCATATCAGTCATTCTGCATCAGGCCACTGCTGACTTTATGACTTCTCAGTTTAAAACCATTTCAATGAGGATTCTAATATCTACAAGACTTTGTCCAAAATTCTTACTAAAATTAAAGCATTCTGATCTGGGATCTTTTTTCCAAAACTCAAGACTCCCAAAGGATTAAGATGCCTGGTTAATGGCAGACTGCCCCCTCCCACCACCAACCCCCCCCCCCCCCCCCCGCCACCCCAACCAAAAAAATAATAATAAATAAATAATCTAAATGTCTGATCATTCCCCCAGGTGCTTTTAGGAGGGCCAGGTTGTAGGGATAGGTCTGGGATGAATAATAAGGTTTTTCTATATGAGACCACTCTGTCAAGACTGGAACAGTGCTGTTTCTCTTAGCAATTCGGTGAGGACTCCAGAACACCAATACACTGGAATATCCTTTTACCGTGTCACATGTCTCCAATCTCAGTGAATGCATAATGTGATTCCCAAAAGACAATTAGAAGATGGTTTTGCTGCCACCAAACCAGGACTACTAACATCTTAGCTTCAGGGAATATTCTCACAACTCCCTTCCCCAGTTCAATTCAGTTTCATATTATTCAATTATTCCTAATAATATTATCCATAGGATAAAACTACTCATAAATATTTATTAGAGTTTACTACGTATCAGGCACTGTCCTTAATATTACATATTTTTTAAAAAATGTAATACTCCCTAGTCTTCAAGTGAATTTCAATGTTTGACTTTAAGAAATTGTGGTTTAGAAACTTTGAGTAACATGTCCAAGATCACAAATCTAGGCAGTAATGGGTCCAAGATAGGAATCTGTATGTCAAGCTCCAAAGCCTTTCTTTTCATATTACTGTCTATATATTTCCATATTATCATTCAATTTATTCCAAAATATATAGGGAAGAGGTTGGAAAATATATAACAATATGGCTACTATCATAACAACAACTCCAACCAAACTCTGGCTAATGGTTACGTACCATCTTGTCTCTCTAGAAAAGTTTATTCAAAAATTATATTTTATTTAACCATATAAGATAACAAAAAACAGGAATGTTCTAATTATAATTTCTCATTTATTCTTATTGTTTTACACTCCCTCTGCTTGTATAAACATTAGAATGGTTGTGCATTTCCCATTAGGGACTATGAGGCAACTGACTCTTCAAACAGATTTGAAACCAAGACTGCTTTCCTTTCATTATTTGTAAAAGAAGGTGTTTTAGCTCTGAAATGGATATATAAATTCTTCTCAAGCACCAGTTAGGAAAAATAGTGTAAATCTTCCTTAAGGGAGGGATAATTTTGCTGTCTTTCTTCATCATATTTCTTAAATCCATTTCCTTTTTGTCTTTTCCATAACAACCACTGTAAGTCTTAATTCTTGTTGTCTAGTATGTAAATTATTTCACTACCTCTTAATTGGTCTTCTGTCTTTAGTCTTCTTTCAGTATTTTGTATGCATGACACCAGCCAAAACTTTTTAAACAATTTATCATGACACCCACTCTGCCCAAATTTGCATGAGTCCTTGTTATCTTTTCCTGGGGGATAAAGGGCATTTAACATTTATTTTTCTATCCAAACTGACAAAACACAGAAGAATTCCCATGCCTATCCTTGCACATATATTTTGAAAGGAACAAATGAATAAATAAATGAGTGAATAAAGCATCTTATGTAGTGGAAACATTACATATCAAGTGCATGTAATATCTAATTGACTTTTTATATTTTTCAAATACTATTATGACCAATATGAGGGAATCAATTCAAATCTTCCAAGTGGGTGAATTATTTTAATGATGTATGAACACGGTGTTGAGCACACTTGTGGAGATTTTAAACTATGTCTGCAAATCTTGCGTAACAATGCCTTTCAAAGATGGAGCCTAACCACCACCCTTTACGAGTGGATTGGATTTAATGATTTAGTTCAGTTCTTATGAATGGAATATGGTGAAAGTGACAGTGGGTGACTTTGAAGAATAGGTATCTCTCTTTGAAGAATAGGTTCACTCACTCTGGAAAAAGTGCCATGTTACAAGAACACTCAAACACCCCAATGGAGAGGACCATGAGGTAGGGAATTGAGATCTCCAGGCAACAGCCTGTGAGGAATTGGGGCCACCTGACAGTGTCCCTGTGAGTGAACTTGAAAAGAGGTTTTCCATTCTTTCATTGACTACAATCCCAGCCAACGCCTTCACTGCAGTTTCATGAAAGATCCTAAACCAGAACCATCCAGCTAAGCTGCTCCTCTTTTTCTAACCCATGGAAGTAATGAGAAAATAAATGTTCCATTTTCTAGTGATTTGTTATACAGTAATAAATAACTAATACAATAGTGGGGCAGATTTTATTTGAAATGAATATGTATGGGGATATAAGGAATATAGTAAAAAATAATGGATCTTGTACCCCTCTTTTTATTATTATTCCACGTGAAGAAATTAATAGCCATATGTCAAGAACATAGCAGCACTTACCATGGTGTATTTGGGTTGCAATTTAAGAAAATACAGCTCAGGGTGCAGAGGAGAGGTGATGTCAACATCATTGCATCATGAGTAGTTCCCTTTTCTGTCCCCTTTGATTTACAACTAATCAGACATCTATAATGGGGGAAAAAACACCTCTGCACAGTGTACCAGGACATGCCAGAGATCCCTTTGTGCATCTGAGAGTGGCTGGACTGGACTACTGAGGAGGTGCCCGAGTGAGGGAAGGGGTGGTTGAGCAGGGGGCAGAGGCAATGATGGCAGAGAAGGTGGCAGCTGCTCAGGCAGCAAGCCTGCACAACTTTTCTGGCAGTAGGTGTGGAAGGTGAAGGGTGTGAGTGGAGATCTGACTGGCCAGCTGTTGCAGATGGAAAGGCCAGTTGTTCTCTTTGGGTGAGGAAAAGGAAAAACAAGCTAGAGAACTGAAGGAAAGTGTCTCTTGCTGTTTGCTTTGTGAGACAGGAGTACTGCCCACTGGCTCCTGGAATCCCCCACTCCCAACTTGATCTCTCTACCAGGCTGTGGGCATATCCAAAGTCCCAAGTTTTAAACACACACCACCTCCTACCACCATTTCCCCCCCCCCCAAATGCCTCAGCTCGCAACGAGCAGTGACTCAGGTAAGAGAAACCAAAACTTGTGTTTTAGTACAACCTTCTGGAAAACAAAAGGAAGGTTCGTAACTACCAATCTGTTGAACTGCTAAAATCAAACTAAACAAAGCCTTGCTTAAATAAGAACGGTGTTGGGGCGCCTGGGTGGCGCAGTCGGTTAAGCGTCCGACTTCAGCCAGGTCACGATCTTGCGGTCCGTGAGTTCGAGCCCCGCATCAGGCTCTGGGCTGATGGCTCGGAGCCTGGAGCCTGTTTCCGATTCTGTGTCTCCCTCTCTCTGCCCCTCCCCCGTTCATGCTCTGTCTCTCTCTGTCCCCAAAATAAATAAAAAACGTTGAAAAAAAATTAAAAAAAAAAAATAAGAGCGGTGTTTATTACTTCAACCAACACCATGTATCATGGTAATACAGTATCACAAAAAGAAATAACAATTTGTCAGCAACTGAAAACAAAGATGTGGGATATTACAATCTGATAAAGAATTCAAACTAACTCTTATTAAGAAATTCAATGAACTATAAGAAAACTCAGAAAGGCAACACAATAATCTCAGGAATAAAATTAATGATTAGAATGAATACTTTATTAAAAATATTGAAATTACTAAAAAAAAAAGAGCCAAACATATTATTTGCATATTGAATAATGCAAATATTGAATTATTGCATATTGAATAATGCAATAAATGTGATGAATAATGAAGAGTGCATTGGAAATGAAGTAGGTCATATGGAAGAGAAAGAACTAAGATTTCAAAAATTGAAGAAACTCTATGAGAACTATTTGGCTACATTAGAAAAGCTAATGTAAGAATAAAAGGTATCCTGGAAGAATAAGAGAGGGAGAAGGGAGCCCAGAGAGTATTTAAAGAAATAATATCCAAGAACTTCCCAAACCTGAGAGGGAACTGGATATACAAGTCCATGAAGATAATAGAAAACCTTATTATTTTAACATAAAAAAAAAACCTTCTCCAAGACACTTTATATTAAAACCGTCAAAATTCCATAATGAGAAAGAAAAAAGTTAAAGGCAGCCAGGGGAACAAAAGACAGTAGCCTACAAAGGTACCCCCATTAAGCTATCAGCAGATTTCTCAGGAGAAACTCTACAGGCCAGGAGAGAGTGAAGTGGCATATTTAAAACATTGAAAGATAAAAACTGCCAGCCAAGAATATTCCATCTGGCAAAGGTACCCTTCAAATGTTAAGGAGAAATAAATGCTTTTCCAGACAAACAAAAGCTGAAGGAGTTCACCATCACTAGACCTGCCTCACAAGACATGTTGAAAGGAGTTCTTCTTTCTTTGAAACAAAAAGATGAAAGTACACAAAACTCTGAAGAAGGTAATAAATAGTCAGAGTTAGAATACTGCAACTATTTATTAGAATAGTATATTAAGCTATCACCTATAACATTGAGGTTAAAGGAAAAGAGCATTAAAAATAATGTGGTATTAAAATTAGAGCATAAAAAGAGATAATTTATGATATCAAAAATATAAAAGGGGTAGAGTAAAAGAATCCAAACTTTTTAAGCAAATGAAGATAAATTGCTACCAACAGAAAAGGACTGTGAGATGTTTTATGTAAATCTAATGGCAAGTAGAAAGCAAAAACCTAGAGCAGAGATACAAAACGTACAGGGGAAACTGAACAATTCATCATGGAAAACCATCAATTTACAAAGTCAGACAGAAATTGAAGTAAAAAAGAGACAATGAGGGAGAAAGTAACTAGAAGGCAAAAGATAAAATGACAGTAGTAAATCCCTACGTATCAATAATTACCCTAAATGGATTGAACTCACCAATCAAAAGGCAAAGAGTGGCTGGATGGATACAAAAAACAAGACGTGCCCACAGGAGACTCCTCTCAGTTCTTAAGACACAGATAGGTCAAAGTGAAACCTTGGAAGATGATACTCTGAGCACAGGGAATCTAAAAAAAAATAGGAGGCAGAGTTAGTCTTTATTATATCAGACAAAATAGACTTCAAGCCAAAGAAGGTAACAAGAGATTTAAAAAAAAAAGTCATTTTATAACAATAAAGGGGTCAATACATCAAGAAGAGATAACAATAATAAATATATGCTCCCAACATCCAAGCACCAAATATATTAAGCAAATAATAACAGATCTTCAGGGAGAAACGGACAACAATACAATAATTGTAGGGAATGACTTCCATAATCCACTATTAGTGAAAGATAGGTCATCTAGACAGAAAATCAGTGAAAAAATGTTGCAGTTGAGGCACACTGTAGAACAAATGGGCTTAATAGACGTATATAGAACATTCCATCCAACAGCAGAACACACATTCTTCTCAAGTGCATAAGGAAAATTTTCTAGAACAGATCCTATGATTGGCCACAAAACAACTCTTAGCAATTGGAATCATACCAATTATCATCTTGGATCAAAATGGTGTGAAAATAGAAATCAAGAAAAACAACAAAAATATTAAAAATAGGTTTACCATACAACCCAACAATTCTACTTCTGGGTGTGTTCTAAGAGGAAATGAAAACACGATTTTGATGAGATATCTGCACTCCATGTTCATTACAGCATTATTCCCAATAGCCAAGGTATGGAAGCAAGCTATGTGGCCTTCAATAGTTGAATGGATAAAAAAGATGTGATACATATACACAGTGGAATTTTATTCAACCATGATAAAGGAGAATATCCTTCCATTTGTGACAACGTGGACCTTGAGCACATTTTGCTAAATGAGGTAAGTCAGACAGAGACAAGTGCTGTATGATATCACTTTTATGTGGAATTTTAAAAAGTGAAACCTGAAATAAAAAATAAAATGAGATAAAAGAGTAAAATGGTGGTTACCAGGGGATGGTGCAGGGATAAGAGTGCTGGTGTTTAAGGGTATGAACTTGTAATGAGTAGTAAATAAACCATAGAGATCTAACACACAGTATAATAAATACAGACAATAATAGTGTACTATAATTATGTAATGTGATAAATATTGCTACAGAGTCATAGTACAATATAGAAATGTATCAAAGTAATACATTGTACCCCTTAAACAATGTTATAAATCAAATTTATTCAATGAAGAGTAGAAAATACAGTTCAGACTTACACCATCATTATCATTCTTACCAAATAATATTAAAAATAAACTATTTTCAAATAGCACTCTTGTATTCAATTACTTTTATAAAGCCATTGAATAACGTATCTCAGCTCTCCGGAACTCAGAGAATATAGCATATGCTACAACTATTCGGCTTGCCATCTTTTCCTTCTTTATTTCCCTTATTTTTACAAAATAAACTCTCTGTTTCAAATTTATTTATTCATTGTGAATTATATTTTAAAAAATGAGATACATGTTTTGGTGGTGTGTATGAACTTTATAGAATGGCTGTTTGATTAATAATATAATTAATATTAATTATATTATATTTATATATAATAAATATATAGTAGTTCCCTATATACTATACTAAATGCTTTGCTTTGCATGCATTTAAGCTCAAATGCCACTCTTTTTCTCTTTTTTAAGATTGAGTTTAATTTAGATATTAAGTTTTATTTTATATTTTAGCAGGTAATGATAAAACAGTTTCTTAGAATATGGAAATATTTTTATAATTAGCACAATAACTTTGTAAAGAGTGAGTAAAGTCATAAAATAGACTCTTTAGTAAGCATGCTATGTGTTTATTTATAGAAATATATATCAATTGTGTTTTTCTATTCCCAATACTTTTTGCCAGAATAATAAAATAACTAAGCTGTTTTTTTTTTAGAAAGGATGCAAATAAAAGGATTTTTATGTTGTTTTCAAAGCTCATTAAATAGAGCAGTGATTTTTTTTCATTCTTATTTTAGACAATTGCATTTATTCACACTTCTCTTATAGAAATGTGAGTCTAACCAATAATATTCAAGAGAGAAAACTAATCAGCCTTATGGAGAGAGACAGCTTGTCATTCTTCACTTTCCATATCTATATTAATTTGGTTTTCATTTGGTGTGATTCTTCCATTTATCCAGGAACTGAGGCTTGCAATTTTTTTTAACTTGTGAAGGATGTCTAAATATGTTTGCATGACAAATAGAAAAGTTGCAAGTTGTATATAGCAAGAAAATGCTCAACTGTGGTAAACCTCCATCCTATGTGCTGTAGGGTGACTATGTACATGTTTGTTTTATTGTTTTTAATTTGCATATCTTCCGTCTGTCCTTAAATTAGATGCAGGATCTTAATAATTTCACTTGAAACTCAAAGCCCAGATTTTGCTGTGTGAGGAAGTTTCTGAATAAGACATCAAGTTTCTAGCCATCAGAGGATAATTTATTGATACTTGTCAAAAGGAAGTATCAGTCTAACAGAAATCAAGACAAAAGGAATGCCTGATGAATTTTCTTTGAAGTGCCTTTTATAAAAGTCCTTGGTAATACATATTGATGAACTCCAAATTGTCTTGCCTGAAGGGAAAAGAAAGTAGACTGCTTTACACTGTCTTATAAATATTCATCAAAAGAACAAGACTTATGTTTCCAGGCGTGAGGTGAATGATTACGGTTGTATGATTGCCTTGGAATCTGGATAATTAGTAAAACAGCCCTTGACAGTTAGAGAATTTTAAACTTGGTATCTTGCCGTCACTTCATTTGGAGTCAGAGATAAAGCTTCCTATACCAAAGGGAAGCAGCTTTTAGGGGTGATGGATTGAGACTATCATGTTCTAGCCATCAGTTGCTTCCACTGTTGGCTTATGTATTTGTTTAGCTGAAAATTGAAGCAAAAATAACTGGTTTTGTTTTATTTTATTTTTGAAAAATGTATTTACTACTTGGAAACTTATTCTGGCCTAATGAAACTGTATCAGTTTTTCTACAGTTGATTTGCTGTATCTGCATCTTAATTAAAACCCACACACTCTAGAGTGATACAATGACTCCATCCATATGTCCATAGAGAATAGTTTTGTTTGATTCTTTTTGTGATATTGTCATTTTGCTTGCCAAGATCCACTTTGGACTGAGAGATTAACCATGTACGTCTTTTTCTTTTTTTTTTTTTTTTTGAGTCCATATAAAGATCCAATTTGATTAAGTGGATATGGACTATTGAATGTTAGGGGAATAATATTTAATGTCAGGGGAACAATCAGAAAACATCTATCATTTTCAAACTGGTAAATTGCTCCTGACTCTGGTGGTTTCATAGCTATCCTGTAACCAGTTAAGAGAAAAAGATCCCATTTTCAGGAAATGTTACCCTTTACAGTGTTTAGCACTTAAATGCAATTAAGCAAATATAATATCTTCTTTGAAGCAAATAGTTGCTCAGCTTAACTAACTGAAACTAATTATCTCTGTTGAATCAAAGACATATTCAGCAAGTATTTGAAGAATGCTTTCTTCATCTTGAGCAGAAATAAGTATCTTTGTTGTCATAGTCAGGGGAACACTCTACATTTTACGTCTACCAGTTGATATTTACATGTAGACTCAAAGTTAGGAAAGTGAAATTTAAACTTATATGTGTCCAGGAGTAGCATGAGATAGAACTGAAAAGAAAAAAGAAAAAAAAAAAGAGAACAAAGGAAAAAAAAAAAGGAAACAAGGGGAAAAAAAAAAAGGAAAGAGTGACGACTAAATTATTCTCTTATTCTCCTAGAAAATGTTTAGATACTTTTTTCAAAACTATCTCCTTTTCGTAAGGGAGATTTTTACCGTTTCAAAGACCTTGGCCAGAAACATACAGAGATGTTGAATTATCCTGCAGCGCTGAACTGTGATCAATGTGGAGCATGACAATGATGGTCAGGAGGGCACTGGTGTTCTTGAAAAGATAGCTGGACAGTATCGTAAGTAAAGTCAATTTTTTTTTCAAAAGCAAAGGAATCATCTTGCGTTCGCTCTCTTTTCTTTTTTTCTTTTTTCTTTTTTTCTGTCTTGCACTTTGTTTAATGTGCTGTATAATTCATCTCATTCAGAATCTATGAAAAATAGTATGAAAAAAAAAGACTCTCATAAGGCATATGGTGTCAGCAGTCTGGAACACTTAAATTGATCACACAGAACACCTAGATGAATTCAATGTGGAATAGAAACAAACCAACAACAGCCTGTGAACTGAAGTGTCGGTATCTCTGAGGAAATCTATTATTTTTCTTTTATTTCTGAGAAACCACCACGGAGAGACTTACCAAGGATCTATGATGTCATTTTTAAACCATTTTTCCAGGTCTCCAAGGAACAAATCTCCCTTTAAAATACAAATGGAGGATTGCAGGAAAATGCGCAGGGCAGAAAAAGAGAACTGACAGTAAAATATGTAAAACTTGGCTTTATTTGCCACATTAACCTGAAACTATGTAACGTCAAATATTGCCTCACAGTATGCAACCAATGGTGCGGAAAAGTATTATAGCTGAAATAGTTCAGATGTCTAGATGCAGAGAACCACATGGAGAAGGCTACCATCTAAAAACAATAGCTACAATTAATATTTGGAAAATATGGGGGAACACAATGTTTGCTAAACCACAGCCCTGGTAGGGTTTCTGTCAGGGCACTGTGTCTGCTCAGAGCACATCTCAAGCAAGACGGAATTTACAGTCGTCACTAGGAGGACATATATTGCAGGGGAAAGTGGCTGGGTTATTTAACTTTACCCAACTTTCCCTGGTGGTGACTGAAATGATTCGTGTTCTGCTCAGTGGCTCACTGAAGAAAATAATGAGCTTTAATCGTAAACAGTAATGGTAGGTGGGGGAGGGTTCAGATGAGGCTTGCATTCACAAAAGAGAGAGTATAGATGGGCATAAAGCATGAAAAGAAAAAAAGAAATGCTTACCTCCCACCCCGGGGTCAATTTAATTTCAGTAACTATAAATGTAAATACAGTAAGTTGTCATTTTTTCCGAGACAAGAAAGAAAGAATAGAAACAACAAGCTGACATGGTAATGGTCAACAGGCATTTGTATTTCATACTTGTTGGAGTGAAAAATTGACACAAATATTGCAGAAGTATAAAAATCCCTAAGGGAAAAAAAAAGAACCTGCTCTTTGACTAAGAGAATCCACTACTAGACATTTATCAAAAGAGAATTAATAGGAAATTTTGTCAAGGTGCATATGTAAGGATGTTCATACAGCAGGATTTAAATAGAAAAAATACTAAGAACAACTTAAAAGGTTAACAGTGGGAAACTAGTTAAACTCATTGTGTTAAACCCATGTAATTTTATAATATTTAGTCATTAAAATATATTTTATAGATTTGCATGTATATGTATGTAAAAACCATGCATTAAGTGAGAAGAAGATATAAGTGTGTTTCGCTCTATCAGACTATCAACCGTCTACTTATATAGATGATTATATGGGCTGAATTGTGTCCTCCAAAATGCTTATGTCGAGATCCTAACCTCCAGTACCTCAGAATGTGAAGTGGGTTCTAATCCAATATAGACAGTGTTCTTATAAGAAGAGGAGATTGGGACCCACAGTAATGAGTGAAGACCATGTGAAGACACAGAAGGGGGCTTCTAAGCCAAGGAGAGATACCTTAGAAGAAACCAAACCTGCTGACACCTTGATCTTGGACTTCGGCCTCCAGAACTGTGAGAAGATACATTTCTGTTGTTGAAGCCGCCCTGTCTGTGGTGCTTTGTTATGACAGCTTTCGGAAGGTAGATATGACTCAAATTTGCAGAATAATAATCTATAGATTTTTCCTGTATTTTCTATTTTTTAACATAAACATATATGGTTTGTATAATTTAAAATATATAGGAAATAAAATAAAAAATGCCAGACTGTCTTAGTTGTGAAACACTAAATATTTGGGAATGACTACCTCTAAGAGTTGTATTAAGAATTAAGGAGAAATCACTAAACTTATCTGATTATTTTTATGCAATTTTGCCCAGAAGTTAGCTTTTTTAAGTTTTTTTTTTCTGTCATTTCTTGTTTCAAACAGAATCAAACAGCATTTTCATTCAAACAGTTTCATAGTAACCACATCAGAGCTGACTAGCTGAAAACAAGTGGGCCAATACTTTTCTTGCAAAGCCCTAAGTTCCTACTCAGTAGATCCCAAGTTCCTTGTGTTCTGAAACTCTTTTTACTTCCCCATAGCATCTAGCAGAGTTCTAAACATGAAATGATCTTTCATAAATACTTTCTGGCTGACTCGTTTCAAAAATGAGAGTGATGAACTGCTTCTCAATAATTTACTTTGCTTCAGCACTTTACTAATTGATGCCTGTGTCTACTGTGATGGGCCATACCTAGAAATCTATAGGTTGTTGATTTTAAAAGCTACCCATCAAAACAGAATCAGGGCTATGTCATTTTCCGCTTAAAAAATGAAGAAAACCTAGAATCTGTTGAGTCAGAGAAACTGCCCTGGAAATGTCAGTATCAGGTGTGTGATAGAGAACAGGACAAGGAAATGACAGTCAAACTGTACAGTGTGATCATTCATCAAAAGTTTGGATTGCCTTGTGCATAGCATTTTTTTTATTCTGTAGGAGAATTCAGAGAAATCTCATCTTCTGAATCTAACACATTCTCCAAAATCCCTATGTGCATGTTACGTTTAAAAGTAGGTAGTTTTATCTATAAAGGAGGAATAGGTAAATGTGTTTCAAATAAAAAAAAAAATCATAATTTTTCAGGAAATGTATCATTGGAGGCTTAAAATACTTTAGAGGAGGAAATTACTTTCTTAGCAATTGGTTGTTAATTTTAATATAAGATTCTTTATAATACTATACAATTGTTTAAGATCTGCTGGCTTTCTGTCTCAGATATTGTATAATTGCTTTAGTTAATTACACATAACATGGTTTAAATTTTGTATATTTACATATTAGATCCTCTGAAAGTTTGCTTCTAGAGAAAAATAATGTAAGACGTGTATCTTTATATATATATATATATAATGATATACATAAAATTTTGGAGGGTGCTATCTCCATAGGGAACCAGATATAATAATCTTATTTGTTTTTTTTTAACAATCCAATCAACACTTAAGATGACATTATGAGAAAAAGATAAGAGTTTATGCTCTCTTCTGAGAAATAAGTGTAGAGAAATTTATTTATTTATTTATTTGAAATTTATTGTCAAATTGGTTTCCATACCACACCCAGTGCTCATCCCAAAAGGTGCCCTCCTCAATACCCATCACCCACCCTCCCCTCCCTCCCACCCAGGGTAGAGAAATTTAAAAACACAAATCACATCACCAGGGAAGTGTATATTATTTAAACTACATTTTCTGACATGGCCCAGAGGACTGTCAGGTTGCTCTGTATTTCCTTCCTGTCTTTTGTTCATTAGTGATTTTGCCCCATCACCTCAGCCTGCTGCCTGGTGCCTACCAGCCTCGATCCTCCCTCCTTCTCTCTCACAGGAACCCTATCCACCACTCGTGCCCAGGTCTGCTCTCCTAACATCCATCTGTACCAGGTTCACCTTTTACCTTCAGTCTGACTTAATTTTTGTCACTCCCCAAAACCACATTTTTAAAATTCACAAAAACTGAGAGCTTCTGCCATAAAGGTTACAAAAGAAGTTATAAATACATTAAATCAAGAAGTATTTCAAAGAAGGCTGCAAAGTTCTGACTCCATTAGAAGAACCTAAAAATGCTTCTTAGGTTTAAAAAAAATTTTTTTTAACATTTATTTATTTTTGAGACAGAGGGAGACAGAGCATGAAGGGGGGAGGGGCAGAGAGAGAAGGAGACACAGAACCGGAAGCAGGCTCCGAGCCATCAGCCCAGAGCCCGACTTGGGGCTCGAACTCACAGACCGCGAGATTGTGACCTGAGCTGAAGTCGGACGCTTAACCAACTGCGCCACCCAGGTGCCCCAGCTTCTTAGGTTTTAAACACAGTGTCCCAAAAGCCTTAGTACAGGTAGGTATAGCTTCAGTAAGTTCAGATGTATAAATGCCAAAACTTCTATAAAAGTTCACTTGAAATTATTTATTAGTTATTAAATAATAACTATTGAAACCATTAAATAATAAACTATTATTAAATATCATTATTTACATTTAATAATCTTATTATTTTTATAATTTTAATAAAATTTTACATATTAACATTTGGTTTTAGTCTAATAGAAGGTGACAAACATTAACATTAACTAAAGCAAAAATTTTAAATAAAAAATATTTTATTCCAAATTCTAAAATTAAATAATAATGACAGCTAATTCAACTTTCAACTGTTGTTTTTAAAATAAATTTGCAGCATTAAATATTTGAAATTATTAAAGTGTAAAACTGCACTAAGACTCTTGGAATACCTCAGGCTTCAAAATTCTTCATGGAAAAAAAATAGATTTTTGTAAAAACCTAAACAAAGAAAAAGAAGGATTTATTATACCTACTCTACTTACTGTGTTCTACTCTCCTTCAGAAATTACTGAAAATGATATTACAGGCCAGCATCATTTGTCCTCAATCACCCAGAGATTGAATACCAAATAGGTCAAGGAGGTAGCCACAGGTTGATGAGGGAAAAATTTTCCTGGACTATCATTCCATTTTTGATCTCACTATCTAAAAGGATTAAGTTGATAAAAATTATGGACTTGATATTTTCATATCGGTACCTCTATCCCTAATACCTTCTTTGACTAAAGTTGCCTAGTCTATAACCCTTGCTCTGAATGGTAACATAGTGCACTTTCTTTACACCCAACCTGGCTCTTGTTTGGACGGCAGTGAGGACCAGCCCCCAGGCAGGACTGCCCCAAGCCTGCAGAGTGGGCTCTGCTCTGGCCTAGGTCTGCTGCATTACTCCCCACAAGGAAGGAGAGTGTGGGAAGGGGACTCTGAGGCCAGAAGGGTATACTCAACATAGAGTAGATGACTGACAAATGTTGATTCACAAAGGGAAGATTATTCATTTTCCTTGGTAGACTTTTGCATGCACTCCAAGATCTATTGTTGTTCTGATCCTAAAGTTTTACTTTGTTTATTTTACTTTTGTGTTCAAACACTTTCTTGGTCTATCCATTGTACTTGCTTTGAAAATGTTACAGTGCCACGTCTCATTCTCACAAATATTTCACCCAGTCAGTGACCTTTTCTCTGTATTCATAAACCTGTACCCTCCTTCTGATATATAATTTTATGCCAATTGCTTTGCCTCCTTTCATCTATTTTGAAAGAAAAGAAGGAAATAACCCTTACTTTTAGAAAAAAAAAACAACTTGAGCTTGTACATATTAGGAAGAATCTATAGATGACTTTCTAAAATATGTGGGAGTAGTGATATATATATATATATGACTATATATAAAACTATATATGTGGCTAAAATACAATTGTATATTAGATATGAAGAATAGATCAGTAATACAAAGAAAATATTTGAAAAATAATTTTGTTAGTCAAAATAAAACATATGAGCTTTACAAATCTGTGTATGACTGACTATTGAGGAATCTCATATTTTTTTGATTATTTAATTTCATTTTTCTCAAAGGTTATATTTAACTATGCTATGTAGATTTTCCTTTTATAATACTTTCAGTATTTATTTGGAAGATTCCAAAACTTCCTAAACTTTCTATTATTAAACTTAGATGAATCTATATTAAATTCTAATCTCATGTTGATAGAAATTTTCCTTCCAGCACAGGCTGAACATGTTTGGAATTGGGCAAGGATTGAGATCTACACTTTCTCACTCTTCCCTCCTTAGTACCTTGAACAGTGGAGAGATCTCAGCAGGGCTCTGGATCATTTCCTCTTTTGGATTTAACTCTTCAGGAGCTGGAGACAGAGAGAAAGAAGAGTTGAGGCAGAGATTTCATCTAAGCAGGTGTACGTTGGTGTAGGAAGTATCCCTAATCAGCGCTCCAGAAAGTTGTTACACATTTATCAGGCACACATACCACTTCTTACAATCCACCCTCAGTCAGGTATCCTGTGTACTCCACTGTCTACTGAATTGCCTCACCCTTGTCAAGAAGTCCTCTGGGAGGAGTCCCTTTTAAGATGAACCTGGTTGATTCTCTCCCATGTGGCTCACCTATGGCCATGAGGAATACAACATCCACTCTTTCCCAATGTATTCTCTTTCTTCATAGACTGTTTCCTGCCTTTGGATCAGTTCCTCACCCTGTAGGTTTCCTGGGCATGAGCCAGACATCAGTCTCCTAGACTCCAGGGGGCTATCATGCTTTCTGAGTGGTGTCCTTGAAGTTCCTCTTGAAGTGACTTCCTGTGGCTTGAAGTAGAGGGGCAGCACCCTCTTCTCTTCTCTTACAGAAATGGAAAGGAAACACTGAATACATTGCTATAAGATAGCCAATATAGAAAATACTTAATATACATAAATATTATTCTAAGCTAATAAATTCTAAGCTGGCAAAAGAGAAAGTACTGATGGAACAAATAATTTATTTAAAAATATACAGTTACTTTTAGTATAAATAAATGCAGATAACTTTTTTAACAAAAGTAACGGGAATAGGCTTTTTCTTTCTGATAAAGACACATGTTATATAGCTAAATAAATTAAAATCAACCTAAACTTAAAAAAGATTAGTGGACTAGAATAGGTAATCCAGAAATAGATCCCAGAAAAATTATTCTCAAGTGTAGGGTCCCCAAGGGTCACTTATCAATGTTGCTTAAAATATCCTATCCAAAAGTATTCTAAGTCTGGCATAATTTATAAGCACCCAAGGTGATTCTGGGCTACGTATTATTTTGATTTATGATAAAGCGATGTTAAACCCTAAGAAAGAAAACATTTTTCATTATGTTGATAAAATTTCTATGAAAGAGAAAATTATATTGTTAAATTACTGAAAGTAAAATATAAATAAATTAAATAATTATATACAAAGGAAAAAACAAAAAATGTAAGACATATAGCCCATGGTTCCTAAATTTTGTACCAAATTACCCAAGGATACTGTAGAAGGTCAATTCAGGGGCACCATGGGATAGTTTAAATTTTCAAGGGAAACAATATTTGACATCTGTTGAACATGGCACAAGTTACTGACTCCCAGCACACAGTTTCCTCATTAGATGGAGCTACATTTGTTTCATTGACATCCTATCTTTATATCATAATAATTGCTGAGATTAGAAGCAAATGTAGTGTAAAATTCAATGCGTAAGGAAGGGAGCATGGTGGTTTTAAATCTGATTCTGAGATCTGAGAAGTTGTGCAGTATTCATTAGGGCATAAACATCCCATTAGTAATCGTGGTTATATAAGAATTTTAAGTTTTTTCATTTATGTGAATTTTTTCCAACCGCTAAGTTCTTGGTAAGACATAAATACTTCTTAAATTGTTTGGACCTAATAACTCAGTGGTAGTAGGTATTTCCTTTGATCTAGGAGTACACTGAAAAAAATTAGACACTAAGGGAGCTGTGACCTGAGAAAGTTTGTATAACTTCTAAACAGAAAAATATATGGATTAATTTTTAATCTTTGTATAAGAAAGGCTTATATGAGCAATAGAAATAGCAGTAATAACATTAATAGTAAAACTAATATTTATGTATTGAGTGCTTACTATTTAAGAGCCTGTGCTTAAAGGTTTGTATGAATTATACCATTTGCTGATCACAACAATCTTTTGAGGTAGGTTTTATTTTAATCTCAACTGAGATTTTAAAGTAATTAACTTTCCCAATATGGCATAGCTAGCTTGTATATCAACCCAAGTATTAAAATATAGCACAATTCTATATGCAACAGATCTAGCACACAGCTAATAATATACAAAGAGCTCTCATTGGATATTTAGAAATTCATTCAAAAATGCCAATAGAGAAATGAGCAAAACTCATGAATAGAAAGTTCACAAAATAAATGATGCAGAAAAAGTCAATACGGAATGGAAAAAAAACCTTACTGGTAATGCAAAAATTCAAATTAAAACTATAACGATTTCAACATGAAATTGCAAGCCCCATAACAGCAGCAACCACACGTATTCACCTCTGTTTGGCACATGTCAGCATCAGTAGGTATTTTTCAAAAGAATGAACATCTTACCTCTTAAACTTACAAAGATTTAAATACTTGTTAATTTTCTCCTCAAATAATTATTGAGCAGCTGTGGGTGTCTAATCTTGCTGGGTCATAGAAAACAATACAGACATAGCGCTGTCCTTGATGGAAATTATTACCTATGGATGTCAGTAATGTTGAGATTCAGGGAGATCAGCATTCTTATACATTGCAATTGGGGACAATACAACTGGATCAAACTTTCTGGAAAGCCCTTTAACAAAATGTGACAAAAGTCTGAAGAGGGACTCATTCTCTAATTCCATTTTTAGGAATCTTTCCTAAAGAAATAATCAGAATGTCAGCAAAAGATTTTTACCACAGCATTATTTATTAGAACAAAACCTTGGAAGCAGCAGTGGTCAATAACCTGTGGATAGGTAAGGGAATTAAGGCAATCCATGATATAGAATATTAGGCAGTAATAAAACTTTATTTATGAAGAATATTTAACAGTATGGAAATTATGCTTTGTGAAATATCAAGGAAAAAGAAAAATATAAAAGCTATTACCAATAATTTTTTTCAAAATCCCTAAATCTCCAATAGGGAAAAAAAGGGGGGGGAGGAGATACAGTTGGAATTCAATACCAATATGAACACAGATATATAGACACACATACAAACATAGCTCTGAAAAAATATTAGAATACACAAGATAGTTCTATCTGGGTACTAAGTTTAGAACTATGGTGGTTTTAGTTTTCTTTTCCTCCTATATAATTTGATAATATAAATTTTTTTCAATGACTAATAGCAATGACAATTTAATACAAACATACATGAAGATGAATGATGACAAAAATAACTTTGCAGTGGTCAGTTAGATATATGGCTTAAATGCATCAAAAGAAGTAAAAATAAGTTTGTATAAGATAAAGTTATCTAAAGAAAACGATTTGTTCGACATTTATTTAGTATTTACTATTTGCAAGGAATTTATCAGCCAGGAGCTAAGTTAACTAGATAATTATTTCATATTCTGATGAAATAGATGAAAATTAATATTTTATAGCTATCAGTATTTTATTGCAGTATAATTAATCAGATAGACACTATTCAGTGGGTCTCCAGATAAGGGGATAACTAAAAGGGAAAAAAATAGTTTGTTTTTCTTTACAAATGATTATTGTATATTTTCCTCATCGATTATCCACCTTACTAGAAAGATAAGGAGAATATCAGAATGGATATAATGAATTTCCTGAGTGGTTTATTCAGACAAGACAAGATCATAGCCAACAAGACTGAGAATGAGAAGCTATCAACTTAAATCAATGCTCACGGTAATAAAACATCCCACAGGGAGAGGTTATGGATAGAAAGAAGATCAGGAACACTAGGCAGCTCTTGTATCCTGAGTTGTAGTGGAACAATTGGAGAAAAACACATCTCAAGGATGCCCTGAGGTAGAGCTTCAGACAGAGGGCTAAGAAACAATAGTAAGTCCACTAGGAGAGGTGGATCACTCTCTTTAACAGAAAAATAGAATAGTGCCAGGCTCAATATAAAGCAACTATAGGCTGAGGTAAAAAAACACGCGTAGGTATTTGCTAATTAGAAAACATGGTTTCCCACATACGCTTCTCCATTTGAGCCAGAAAACAGGGCACTCAATTTCATTTCGGAATTATGTAGCATAGCACTGAAAATATCTTTGTTAAAAAATAAACTGAGATATATTAAAAATTTTGAGTTTATTTGAGCAAAAATCTGTTTGAATCAGGCATCCAATCTAGCAGATAGAAAGGAGCTTTGAAGAGCTGTACAAAATGAAATACTTTTATAGATGGTAGGGAGAGGGAACAAGGAAATTAAACTAGGCAAAAAGTTTGAATTGGTTATTATAAAGTTACTTTCCTTTAGGGGACAGCAGGAATCTATCAGCATACCTAACTAGTGCTGACCAGGTAATTTCTGACTGACTGTTTTAAGATTCCATTTTTGGGAGACCTGAAACTGTAATTGAGTTAAATCTCAGTTTGGTGACATGGAGCTTAGCATAAGCAACTCCATTTTGGAGTTGGAACAGTTTTGTCTCATTTTTAACACGCATTCCCTTTATTTGAAATTTCTTCTCTGAATTGTCACTTTAATGTTTTTGATTTGTTTACTTTACATCTAATCAGTCTATAACATCCCCACCATCACCACCATCATCATCTTTATCCCACCCATTCTTACCACAGCATCTTGCCATAGAAATCTGACCTGAAAAAAAGTCTGCTAAATATTAATCACTTGGGTGAGAAATTAAGAAAATTATGTCTTCTAAAGATAGAAGACAATGCTATTCATTGCAAAGCAACTTCAGGGCAAATTTCAGGACAAATACATCTATGAGTGGAAAACAAAGAGAAAAAATGTCTAATTAAATGATACTATCTTCTCACATGTCTACCCACAAATACATTGGGGTTTGTTTTAGAGAAAGATTAGTCTTTAAGGCCTTCAGTCAATAATTAGTTATCAAAGCAGGCAACAAAATATTACAATATAGCTGTAGAAGATTAGAATATAAACAAAGGAATAATATCCAACCTTGCTTGATAGAACTAATCTGGAATACTGTGACTTACTTTAAGGTTAAAATTGAATTATAAAATGTGATTCCTATTTTCTGCAACATTTTCTAGATGCTACACTGGTTGGTAAGAATTTCATTTTCCCCCTCTTTTATCAGAACTTCTTAAAAATAAGTTATTTACTGAAAAAAATATTTCTACTTCACTTAGTTCATAAAAATACTCTATTTTGACTGCCTCTATTTTTCTCTCTTTTTAATTGTTATTCTACCTTTTTTACTTCTTTTTATTTTTTAAATATTTTATGGTTTTTTTCCTACTTAATGTCCTACCTCTTTTTATTTCCCCTTGTGTCTAGTGTTTCACTACAGAGTCTATTTTTAAATTTATGTCCCATATCCAAAGTTTCCAATAAATTTTCTATTCCTAAATTCCAGATACCTTAAGTGAACTTTCACTTGGGTGTAACATCTATTTCAAAACAATGAATCTCAATCAGAATAGTTTTATGATCAATTTAGCTGTTGAAAAAATCAGATTCTAACATTTTGTATTGCTCTTACAGTTGCTTTTGGTACTTTCTCTAACCTTTTATTTAAATGGAAATCTTTAGTGTTTACAATTCAAATGGTTTGGGGAGGAAGTTACAATGAAATAGTGATTGCATTCATTTTAAATATATTGATTTAAATAAGAAGGGAAATGTTTCAGAAGAGAGGAAACAAAATCAAACCACTTTTGAAAAACATTACTGAGTATTTTGTGTAGTTTGTAAGGTTTTCATGTCCTTTTTCTGAGAATAATAACTTTCTATTCAACAGAATCTATATTTTTTCATATAAGTATGAAGATTTTTGGGGTATTCTTTGGAAATTATAATAAAAACATATTTCTTTACCTCTTTTATAAAGCTCTTAACTATAAAGAGGCAGAGATTGAATAGAATTTATCTAGTAAATAAAAGTTTGATATTTTAATATCTAAAATATAGATTGAAAATAATTTAATTTCTATTTTATTTTCATGAATGTTAAAAATTATAGCTCAGAATTAGTGTATAATACTAGTACATATTGTTATCACTGAGAAAATTATACGTTCTATAAGGAAGCAAAATTTGCCACCTCAAAATGGGTCTCTTTGGCATGTGGATTATTTTAGATTTATTATTTTTTGTATCATGTTTGAGAAACAAGAGACACAAGAAGTTTTTCTCTTTTTATGCCCCCCCACATTTCCCCCCCCCCCATCCCAGCTGCCTAAAAGAATTTAGACAGAGGATCTTCTTCCAGGAAGGCAGCTATCAACATGGAGACTACAGTCCAATGTGAATTAAGTATCATAGGGAGGGAGGAAACTAGCAGTCTATTTGCTAAAATTCCTCTTTGTGTCCCATTGTTTCTGTATGGCCCAGCAAATGTTTGTTTACCAAACATTTACTCTTTTTTATCTTCCTGTGAATTGTCTTTCTTCTCTTTGAAGTCCCAGATCCCTATGCCTTCTCCTTACCTCAGAATGGCATATACATCTCAATTGCCTAACTGCCTGTGGGCTTCATATTCTGTGGGCTTCATATTCTGTGGGCTTCATTTGGAGCCCCTGTATGTATGTAATTAGATTTGATTTTCTCTTGTGAATCTGTTTCATGTCAATTTAATCCTTAGACTAGCCAAAAGAAACGTAAATGGTAAAAATTTTTTTTCCTCCCCAACAGTTCCTTTGTTAGATTGCAACACAATCATAGAGATATTTTCTTAAACATTATTTTCTTTACAGCAATTTGTATTACTGCTTGCTGTTTGATTATGAGAATTATTCATGACTGAAATAAATTATGTCCCAAAGGCTGACTAACAATTCTGTCAGGAGCTGTGTTACATCCTTAGGGCAAGCCATAAATGCCTATTTAACTCATAACATTATTAAAATAAAAAAAATGTTTTATAAAGGAATAAGCAGAAAATAATTATAATACTATACTTAAAAGAGAATAATAATAAAACTAAAAATATATATCAAAGTGGCTATAGTTATTTAAGGAGATAAAAGTAGACTTATTAAAATTATAAAAGAAACTTTTCTATAAAAAGGAATTTATAGACTTGAAGAATAGATGGTATTTATTATTTTAAATTTATTTATTTTAAAATCATGTTTATTTTATTTTTGTGGTACCTTATGTACAAAAATTTTGCCCTCTGCCCCACCACATATCAATGAACCATGCCTTGTGGTACTCATGTATCTGGGTGTCCCCTCCCATATTGAATCTGAGATTATCCTGTGTAGCAAGCAGAAAGCAATGAAAACAATGATGCATGACTTCCATGGTTTAGGTTATAAAAAGCCGTGCAGCTTTCACCTTGGGCTTTGGGAGAAGCTAGTTCCCATATAAGAAATTTAATTACTCTGAGACAGACATTCTGTGGGGAAGCCAAATCTACCTACAAGAATAGATCATGTAGAAAAGGAGGGAACTGGCCAGTTTCCTGCTGCTGTGCAAGCCATCTCAGCTAAAAAAAATCAGTTCTGTGTGATAAGAAGCCACTTGGATGCCTAGCAAGATTGAGCCTTCAAAAAACTCTAGCCCTAGCTACCATTTTATTCTAATTGCTTGAAAAAGATCAGGCAGGACCATCCAGATGAATCCAGTTAACTCACGGACCATGAAAGGTAATAATAAATTGTTATTTTAAACTATTCAGTCTGTAGTTTTATTGTTACAGAATAATAGAGAACTAGAATATTTTTCTCTTGTTAAAGATATGACCCTGATATTAAACTTCTTTCATCAACTAAGAGTTAAAGGTCATAGAGAACAGAAAATATTTTCCTTATTGGCTATGCCAAGGTGAAAAGGAAAGGTAGCTGGTCAAGAAGTAATGTCTTCTCCCTGGGTAATTTAATTGCAGCCTAGACGGTTCTAAGGAACCAGTTTATAGATGCAATGTTGATAAACCAGTCTCCAAAACCTTAAAAATGTCTCTATTTAATCTTTTTGATTTATAAATAGCACTTCTAAAACTTTTTAGTAAAGACCTAAAGAGCCATAACAAAGGTATAATGTTATTATATTCTCTGATACCCTCTGTGTCAACAACAGGTCATAGATAACCATCCAGATATATTTGTTTATGTATGCAAATACATACCTTAATGTAGTCATTCTTCAACACAAACATAATCCTGCACCCTAGAGAGATTTTAATGCAGTTCATAAAATTGGAATCAGAAGATTCAATTTAGTCCAACCTCCTTTTTGGGGGAACCATGACTTTATCTAAAAAATTTGGAATATTACATGTTGTATTAGAACATAAAATTAAATTCAGCTATCTCGGAGGACAAGTTCAGATTTAATAAAAATAAATGTGACTGCTCATTCATTCAAAGAAACACACTCTCATTTTCCTACAGATGCTTCAGTAAAGAGAACACTAATCTAATTATAGTATTTAAAAAAATAAATTGTCTTTGTGCTTGCTATAAAATAAACAACACAGCTGCAGGGCCTGCCGAGCCTCACTTATTAAAGAAAATACCTTTTGATGATTAACAAAGGCAGATTTGTTTGAAACATGAATATGCTCACTGGAGTCTCCTGGATGGAGGGGACTTTCAGAAAGGGAGGATTTCAATGAATTGAGTAAAATGTAAATGTAGATAGAGTTAGGTAACTTTTGCTCCCTTTTGATTTATGGTACTGGCAGGGGTGAAGGATAGGGGGTGGAAAAGAATAAAGAATGAAGGAAAAATATAATACTGATTTCCTAAAAAACAATCTCTATTTTTTGACATAGAACTTTTTTTATTAATACCATTTAAGTATAAAATGGCTCAGTCATTGTAACAGTTTTAAAAAGACATTGCCTCAGTTAGGCACTGGAAAGTTTGGCAGGTAAGTCTTACCTGTGCTTACTATTTTGAGGTTATCAGGACCGTGATACAAAGAAAGTTTTCTATAAACTGGGCAGTTGGCAGATAATGCTTGGATATCATCAAAACTGGGCTCCTTCTGAGAGTAAAGGAGGCACCCTTAATAATTAATTAATTAATAGTTATGCTGAAGCAATATGAATAAATTTTCATTGTCCCTGGCAGACCTGGGTATATGGTCACTCTTCAAAGAGAAAATACTTTTAGTCATTGGCAGAGTCTGCAGGACCAGTTCTCTCACTTTACAGTTGAGGGTACAGAAGAGAATTAAATCTTTTGTTTGAAGTCTCACAGTTCACTAGTTGCAGAATAGAACATGATCTCCTAGGGCTTTTTCAAAACCACTGCAGCCAAAGACTCCCACTACTGGTCTACCGAAAGGCTTACCCTTAGAGATGTTTCTTTGATTTGTGGATAGACATTACAAAAGACCTTGCTAAAAATATAAATATTATATCTGTGTGGTTATATATTAAGCCAACAACACCAAATAACTTGGTATGGATTAATTTATCATATTAGCAACCTATTTCCTTGGAAAACAAAGAAAAGTTTCCCACAGAAATGAGTCATCAGACAGGTGTGTGTGTGTGTGTGTGTGTGTGTGTGTGTGTGACAGTGTAAAAGGAAGCATCCAAAGCATTGTGGGGGCGGGGCGGAGGAGCACCACAGCAGCAGCAGGGTAAACACAAGGATACCCAAAAAGCCATTTCTCATTTAATAAAGTTTACTAGCTACCTTAGAATAATGCTTCTCTAAACCTAAAGGGTGAAATTTCAGCAGCATTTTTAAAATATTGTTATTGTTCTAGAATCATCCATATTGGATTTCTGGTCCTCATTCCTTAGCAGAGGTTATAGACCATAACAAGTCTTTCCTACAAGTGTTTGAATTTTACTGCAACATATTTGCAAATGTGAATTAAAGATAACTAAAGAAATTTGAAATATATACTATTCCTTTGACTACAATGCTAGGTTTATTATTCTCTCATATACTTCCTTATATATGTTCATGTAGAAGGGTTCACTGTAGGGACGTCCATTTCTATGGAAATATAGAAGGAAATTATCCATGTGGATAAGCTTCACAGGCACCAAGGAAAGGTCATGCAACCTGGTTTTACAGGAAGAACAAAAGCTCTGTATAAACTATAGCCTTGTTTTAGATGCCCCAGAGGTATATCAGGAAATTTTGGAATCAGGAATGTTCTAAACACGGGCTTCTCGTTGCCTTCTCCTTGTGGAGTCAAGGACAGCATTAACTCTCTCAGAAACAAAGTGTGACAATATACATGGAGTACTGCCAACCAAGAGTGAATCCTGAGCCTTGAATCCAAAGTTTATATTTTCATTTAGCCACTGACCATGTGGCTGACCTCAGTCTCTAGGTGCTCTACAAGTCTAGCTGATACCATGTGACCCAAGGCCTCCTACCGTAAACCATATCTTTAGACTATCTGGAAAGGCCCAAGACCTCCAGATACACAAAGGCACTTTTGTGAGGCAGGACATTCATAGGTTTAGAAATTACTTTGCAGGAACAGAAGGCAAAGGGTCAACTTCTCCCTGGGCAAAGTTAAATTCTTTATTGTACATCTCTATAGGAGACATGCCTGAAATCCTGCTTCAGGAATCTCTATTGACAGAGCTCTGCTCTCCTACCTCCCACCCACCACCCACCACCCACACACCCATTGACTGCTTCTCCTTGTGTCTTTGCCTTTTGGTGTCTCTGCCAACTGGTAAACTTGTTCAGAAACTCCTGCTCAAATTTCTAAAACAAAGAATTGGCCTAGTTATCACCATAAACTGTGTTGATGTGAAGATTTGTTAATGACCCCTTTGTGGGCTCCTGACTAACCCAACTAATCTTCAGTTTAGCTGTTCTTAGATCAGATAACAGCTCCAATCCCATCAGCGGTGGGTGGCCAAGAGCAGTGGATAGTTTCTACTTAACCAATGCAACCCTCATAAGTAAGTGTCTTAAATGCTGTCGTTTGCACGATAAAAGTTATGCCTGACATGAAATACCTGATTTGTTGGTGTCATGTATGAAGGAGCCAGGATGAACAGTGGCTAAATTTAAGATTGACAGTAAGGAGTAGTTCCATTTCATAGACCACATGAGGAAACCTATACTTTTGCTTCAGAGCCACCCTATCAACCATTTGAATCTGAAGTCTGTATAAGTGGTATTTACAATATACGTTTGCCACTGAGGTTCAAATTTCAGCTAATACAGAGCCAATAATCCTTTTGCCAGTCAGTAGGCACAATATATACCTTCTAATGATCTAATGCAAAGAGGGGAAAAGAAAAGCTTATGTCTTATCATGAAATGTCAAAAGTAACATGCATTTTATTTTATAATGATGAAAAATGAATATTGTGTTATGGACTGAACTGTGTCACCTTAAAATTCATATGTGGAGGCCCTAACCCTCCAATGTGGCTGTATTTGGAGATATGGCCATATAAAGAGATAATAAAGGTTAAAGGAGGTCATAAAGGTGGTATCGCAATCTAATAGAACTAATGTCCTTAGAAGAAGAGGAAGAGACCAGCGTGTTCTTTCCTTCCACATGCCACAGAGGAAAGGGCATGTGAGGTTTCAGCAGGAAGGCAGCCACCTGAAAGTCAGAAAGAGAGCTCTTATTAGAAACAGAATCTGCTAGAATCCCGTTCTGGGGCTTCTAGTCTCCAGAACTGTGAAAAATAAATGTCTGTTGTTTAAGCTATGAGGTTGGTGGTATTTTGTTATAATAGCCTAAACAGACTAATTAACCCTGAGTTATGACTAAATGAATAACTGAATAAATATATTTGTTGAATATGAATTTAATTAATAAATGAATAAATGAAAGGAGTTTAATAAAAATAAGGAGTTTAGCATGTTGTACTCCCAGGAAAGTCATTTTCAGTCTTAGATATAAACCCAAAACTTCCCAGTGAAGAACCTAAAAATTTAGGAAGGCTTTGATTTGGCTTAGGTCTACATAATTTATATAATTTTCTGTCATAGATGTAATGAGATTTTTTATCTATTCTGAAGACAATTGGGAATCTCTCATTTCCCACACATTCTGAATGAGACTGAAGTCTTCTGAAGATCAAAAATCAGTGAAGCAGCAGAAAGCATTAGCAAGTGAGAACAATTCACCATGTGACCATCTGTCCCACATTCTGAATTCAAGAGACTTGGCAAGTCTATAAAAATATCATGTGTGAACTTTCATTAATGGTCATATTTTTTACTGCCAGATATATTAATTTTCAATTGTATTTCAATGGGGGCATTAATGATAACCAGTTAAATAAATCCAAGATCCTAATGGGTATATATATATATATATATATATATATATATATATCTCACAGACTTCTTTTTTCACATTTGAGGGTAATATCAATTCACTCATTTATTTTGCATACTTTATGGGTGCTGGGATGCCTCATAAAATTTTAGCTAAGATCTCCTGCTGGAAAATAATATGGTAGTTAGAATAATTTTTTTTTTACTGAATATATTTAGCTTTGTATTTTTGTGTCACTGTGTGTGTGTGTGTGTGCGTGTGTGTGTGTGTGTATGTGTGTTCCTGCATTTTATAAAACCTCTTCACTGACAGGAGTGAATTGGAAGTCAGATCATGACCTGATATTTTCAATATGATTTGCATTTAGTTACAGAAAACTGAAGTGGCTTGGAATTTTTTTAGGGGCATCTGGACAGGTGTTCTGATATAAGAAATATACTTATAGACCAAGGCACTATAATTATACAAAGGAACATTTGTATCCTACATCTCCTCTGGCCCTCCTTGGCCAGAACTGGATATGGAGGAAAGATAAGGTCTCAGGAGTGATGAAAAAGCAGATTTGCTCCTTCACTTGCTTTGAGACTATAAGATTTATGAGGTCAAGGACTTGGTCTCTTTTGTTTACTGCTCTACCCCCAGAACAATTTTTGCTCAACACATACAGCATTTGTTCAAGAAATATTTGTTGTTCATTGATTGAAAGAAAATCAAACCAAATGCCCTTCCCATTGCTCAGAGAAGGGAAAAAAAGGAAATAAACTAAATTGTTAAGTCTTCTTCCTCTCTAAGCCAGCTGCCTTCTCAGCTGGCAAGATCTCTGAGAAAAAGCTCAGAGACAAATGGTCCATACATAACAGCTTATCACACTCTCTTTAAGGCAGAAAAATAAAAGACATCTTTTCTGTAACTTTCTACATCTTTCTACAAATTAAGAAAAAAAAGAAAAGAAGGAAGGAAATGGGGAGAGAGGAAGAAATGAAGGGAGGGAGGTAAAGAGAAGTGAAGGAAGGAAGGAAGGAAGAAAGGAAGGAAGGAGAAAACAAAAAAAATAAGTAAAGAAAGGAGGCAGAGCACTCTGAGGAGGCTCTTAGCCATTTGTAGCAACTTGGGGTGGTACAAGGTACATCAGGGATGGTAGACTTGGAGTGGGGAATGGGCCTTGACAAAGAGGAAGGACTATCTAGAGAGTTTTGACTTGAGGTTGAAGTTGACTTGGCTGGTGAAGTGCCATCTGACTACTCAAAACATGGAGTCCGCTGAGAGAGAAAACAAAACATTTCCAGTCTTGGAATGCTATAACTTCTTTGACAGAATTTTCCCAGGAATTACTCATTGTGCCAAAGGAGATAGGAAAGGAAATTCTTCATTTTTCTGACATTTGGATACTGTGTTTTCTGAGGGATACAGTAACAGAGAGGAGAGATCTAGCATCAGAACAAGAAATCTTTGGGGCCCCTGGGTGGCTCAGTCTATTGAGCATCCGACTTCAGCTCAGGTCATGATCTCGCAGTTTGTGGGTTCATGCCCTGCATTGGGCTCTGTACTGAGAGCTCAGAGCCTGGAGACTGCTTCAGATTTTGTGTCTCCCTTTCTGTCTCTGCCCTTCCCCACTCACACTCTGTCTTTCTCTCTCTCAAAAATAAACATTAAAATTTTTTTTAAAAAAAACAACAGGAAATCTGTCAGCCTGTTGCTTGGTAGGAAGCAACTGCAGAGCTTTAGAGTAGATGACAGTTCATGATGGAATGGCAAACGTTCCTTAGGAAACCTGAACATGCAAACTAGATGGTGTTTCTAAACATATGTGTGATATTAGTGACAATTAAAATTGCTCTGATATTGCTGAAATTTCTATATAGGAGGGACTTGAGGCACAACAATCTGGAAAGGGTAATTTGAAGCTGTGTTTGAATACTACTACTACTTAGATTGTATTTAACAGGTAAAAAGTAAAGTAAAGATGCTTTTAGTGATATTGATATTTGTATAATATTGAGAAAATATAGATTCTCCTTTACAAGGAATATTATTTTATTTCTTTGGCATGGTTTGGGATTAAAAACATTTTTTTAAGTTTATTTATTTTGAGAGAGAGAAAGACAGAGCGAGCAGGGAGGGGAGGGGCAGAGAGATTGGGAGAGAAAGAATTCCAAGCAGGCTCTGCACTGACAGCGCAGAGCCTGATACAGGGCTCTAACTGACAAACTGTGAGATGATGACCTGAGCTGAAACCAAGAGTTGGATGCTTAACTGACTGAGCTTCCCAGGCGTCCCTGGCATGGTTTGAGTTTTGATGTCAATGCCACCAATTATTTGCAATATAAAATGATAGTTGTAAACGATTCATTTTTTTAAATAATAAAAGTCATGGTTAGAAGAAAGTTAACAGAGAAACACAAGTGACATGCGTTGAGTCACTTCATACTAAAATCTATTAGAAATCAGTATCAAGCGTCATATACTTATGGTGGAAATCTAAGTGAAAATGTGGCTTGATTTATATATGTTGATTTGCCAGAAATATAGTCATTGTATATGCTGAGTTATAATGTTTAAAAATATCAGGAAAAAAAGTAAAAATATTCGTATAAATACTGAATACCTTGGTGCATAGATATTAAGAATAAAGTATAAACAGTATAAAATTGCTTTGATTGACATTTAATGTGATATATTCAGTATACTTTGGGCACCATTCTTTTCTTTGCATAAGCAAGTGGGCTGGTTACCCTCCTATGTGTAGGGATTAAATAACCCTTTGCCCAACTTACCCCAGGCATTTTGAGACAAGACAACCAATGACATTATTCTCAAAGAATATATAATTTTATCTACCTGCCAAATTTACCAACTTTTGACTCTGGATATTTTTACATATTTTATCTTGCTAGTGGCCAGTACATGTTTATTGAGTTCAACTGATTTTATACATGTATATAAGATCTTGGGATAATTGAAGAAGACTGATCACTTCATTCTACTAGTGCTTATCTTTTAAAATATTTTGTCTTTTTCATCTTCTTATCTTGTTTTTGATCTAGAATAAATCTATTTGGGGGCTTTGAGCAGAATCAATGTTTATTGGCTACACTGGGAAAATGTTTTTTTACCTATATCTGTCCAGGCTGATGGAGATTAAGGTCATATATAGATATGTACATATTTTAGTCATCATTCTTTTTATCAGTTTATATAGCCCTCAAATACCAACTACCCTATTTATTGACTGAAATGAATCTCAGCTAAATGATAAAACTGAATTCTGGACTCAGACAAGATTCTTAGTAAATATTCATAATTTAATAATTATTATTGTTACAGTTACTGTGTATTGAGAGCTTAATAAATTCTGCCAATTGGTAAAATCAAGGATATATCTTATGTAGCTTGATCTTCCACCAACTACTAAAATAGTTCAAGTGAAAGAGAACATATTGTTTTTGGTCACAGTCTTTTCCATTTTGGACTGCGCATATTTTAAGCTTTTGGAAAGATAAGTTAGAATCCAAAGAAGAAAAGGGAGGTTATTATAATCAGAAGAGGGTGTGCAAACACAAAAATGCAATTCATATTCATTTAGGAAAGTGAGAAGATGGCATGATGAGATGCTAGGGATCTGGGTGATGTGGAGCTGAAGAACTGGGGCTTTATCCTATGGGGAAAGAATTTATGCTGAGACAGTACAGTCAGCTTTAAATATGGTCACTCTAAGAAAGTGTAGATGGTGTGTTGGTACAGGGATGTGATGGAGAGACTAGAGAGCAAGAAACAGATTTGAGGGCCATTTAGGGAAAGAGTAACAAAGACTCCTATGTTTCTGCCTGGAAAGATCAGCAGTAATTGATACTTACCAACATTAGGGCTTCAAAGGGAAGAAAGAACAGACATAAGGGAATGGGGGAGAGGGTAAAGAATGAGTTCAAAGCCATGTTAAGTTTATGGTACAAATGGAAAACTCAGGTACAGATGTTCAAGTAACAAGTCAGTTTGATGATATAATAGAGAGAAGTCTAGAGTAGAAATACTGGGTAACAATGCAAATGAGAAATTAAAAGTGTATGAGCAAAGGCAGTAGCAGAGAGGATGGTGAAAATGGGACAGAATTAAAAGACACATTGAAGTTAGATTCAGTAAGACTAGTGCCAAGTTGATTTAACATTAGAAAAATTCATTGCTCTCACTAAGCACCAGATCCAGAGCTGTTAAAGGTATGTAATTCTGCAGGTACAACTTCTAACCTTTAAATAGAACTGCAATTAAAATTGAGTTTTATAGAAATTTTTTTCTGTATTAGGCTATTAAATGTAAACTGTAGGTCAAAGCACATGTTATCCATTTTTAGTATCCAAAGCACCTTGTAGTATGCATATGGCCAATACATGTTTACTGAACTGAACTGACATATCCATGCTGCAACTTTCATTATATCATACATCTTTTTCAGCATAAATTTACTGAATGTATGCTATGGGCCAGACCCTGTGACTTTTACTAGGGTAAAAAAGATTTAAAAATAATGTTTTCATATTCAAAATGTTGAATCAAGACAAAGACAGGAATATATGTAAGATAACAGTCGCTATGATACAAGTAAGCACAGGATGATATGGAATCACAGAAGAGGGATGTATCACCCAACTGTCATCTTCTCGTAGGTGATGACATAGAAGCCAAATGTTGATGTTGGATAGGAGTTAATTACGTTTGTTGAGCAGGGGTAGTATACAGCTGGTGGTATCGAGGACATGAGAATGATGCTGTGTGAGCAGGGATTGGATCCTAGGAGATCTTTGAATAACACTGGCAAAATGGTTAAATGATGGAAGGGGGAGAGAAGAGAGAATAATGAACCATGATGATGACTATTCAGGTAGGGACAATATGTCTCAATGTCATGGTGAGGAATTGGAATAAGAGAAAAATAGGAAGAAGAGACAGTTTGAAGAATGGGCTATCAGTTCAACATCCAACACACTGAGTTAGAGATATGTGTTAGTAGGGTAACTACAGTAACAAATAATGATTTAAGTAGCTTAACCTAATAAAAGTTTCTATTTCATCAATGTCACAATTATGGGGGTATGGCAAGAGTCTATGCTCAAAGCAGCCAGTCAAGTACCAAGACTCTTTCCATTCTTTTGTCCACCCTTTTCTAGATCCTTAGAATCATCTCCATGGAGCTTATGGATGAGAAAAAAGAGTGGGAAGATCTAGGTAAAATTATTTTATAGGCCAGACCTGAAAGGAGCATGTATCATATCAGCATACATTTCATTGGTCATAAGTCAGTAAGTCACACGTCATACCTGACTCTATGGGAGACTGGGGGATTTAGTCGGCATGGATGCCTTGTAGGGAAAGGAAAAAGAATTTGGTGACCATGTTTCAGTCTGCAAGTAGAAATAAAAGTAGATAGCTAGGTTTGAAGTCTATTAATATATTTATGAGTCTTGAACATAAAACAGTGGTAGTTTAAACCATTTTAAATCATGGAAGTGAGTGGAATCTGCAAGTATGATCAAGTATATTGAAAAAAAATAAAAACCTCAAGAAAACATCAGCGTTTTACAAATACATAGGAAAAGACCATGAAAAATGAACTGAACATCAATGGCCAGATAAGTAGGAGGAAGACTAGGAGAGAGAATGTCAAAGATATCAAGGGAGGAAAGAATTTTAGCAGAAGGAGTGGTCACAGCCATTATAAACTTTAGGGTAGGTAAGTGACATGGAAACCACTGACCACATTCTAAAACTTTACTTTAGTATGAATTCCTCACATCTTTTAGATGGTTGAGTGACATACAGGAAGGGGACTATGGCTGTATCTAGAGCAATAAATTGCCTCGATTTATGATGTCTCAACGTGTTTTAAAACTTAAGATGGTAAAGTTTTCTATAGAACTTAATTGATGAGACTTTAAATTAGCTTTAACAAAAACTTTAAATCTACATCTACAGTTACTTTTCCAGATAAGTTTTGTGTGATGTCATCTTAAAACAATAAAAAATAAATAAAAGCCCCTTCTAATTCAACTTACCTGCTATGTTTATAATTTCTGTATTAAATACACTCGCCAGTCAGATAGCAGCTCTTATGTGGATTCAGAATACATATAAATTATTTATGCATATGTTTTTCATATATGCATGTATATATACAAATACATATATATGATGTTTAATTATATTAAAATAGTGATAAGAGGAGTTAAGTCGGCGGAGCAACAGGGGGACCCTATGCTTGCCTTGTACCTTGAACACAGATAAATATCAAATCATTCTGAACACCCAAGAAATTGATCTGAAGACTGGGAGAACAAACTGCAGGACTAGAGGGAGAACAGAGGCCATGTTGTAGAAGGTAGGAGGTGTAGAGACATGATTCTGAGGAGAAAAGACTAGTGAGTGCTGAGGAAAGGAGGAAGCCTTGATCTTGGATAGAGGAGAGAGATAAAGAAAGAGAAAGAAGTACACGGGGGATCGGACAAGAAAAACATTTCCCCAAAACCATGACTGGGAAAACTAGAGTGGCTTACTATCACAGGTTTTTATAAGCAGCAGAGCTCAAAGTCCCAAGTTTTAGAAGTTCACACCATTGCCAAGGTTGAGCCTTGCAGGCATAGTGGTGTTCCTACGAAGAAGAAGGTCAGAGGCCTGGAAGTGGACAGCATGGTCTGAGGATCCCCTGGGTCGCACTGAGAGAGACAATTCTCCTTCTTGGAGTGCATTTGGGAGAGGTGGCACTGCCTCTCAGGGGACAAAAGCGCTGGAAGGCACCAACGTGCTGCCCTGTTCATTAGCATAGGGACAGAAACACCTGGCTGAAGGCAGCAAATCTTGGTGCTGGCTTTTTGCTGGGCTTTACCATAAACTCTAAGCTCCTGTGCAATCGTGCGACTGCTTTTGTGGAACAAACCAGCACAAACCACAGAGTGGTGAGACTGTTCCTCAGAGGATCAGTGTGGGTCTATGCTCCATGGGGTCCCTATAATTTGGAGTTTTGAAACCTAGTTGCATGCCTGAGATAAAATACAGGAACACCGTGCTGCCAGGAAGGCAGATGGCTTAGACACAGACAGGGTGAAGACAGGGATCTCACAGAAGCTGGGAACATGAGAGGGGAGATAGTTTGCTCTTCTGTGAGGATTTCCTGAACAGCTGCAAGCACGAACTCTCCATTTGGGGATGACAGAGGGGGGTGATGCCATCTTACCCCTGCCCATCATCACTGACCAACTATGCTGTTGGTGGGAATGCAAACTGGTGCAGCCTCTCTGGAAAACAGTGTGGAGGGGCCTCAAAAGTTAAAAATAGAACTACCCTATGATCCAGCAATTACACTACTAGGTATTTACCCAAAGGTTACAAAAACTTTGATTTGGAGGAACACATGCACAATGCAACACTGTCAACAATAGCCAAATTATGGAAAGAACCCAAATGTTCAACTGATGAATGGATAATGAAGATGTGTTGTGTGTGTGTGTATGTATGTATATATATGAATATATATGTATATACATGTATATATGTATATGTGTATATGTATACATATGTATATATGTATGTGTATATGTATACATGTATATATTTGTATGTATGTGTATGTATGTATACATGTATATATGTATATATGTGTATATATATAATGGAATATTACTCATCCATCAAAAAACCAAAATCTTGCCATTTGCAATGACATGAATGGAGCTAGAGTGTATTATGCTAAGTGATATAAGTGAGAAAGACAAATACCATATGATTTCACTCATATGTGGAATTTAAGAAATAAAACAGATAAATATGGTGGGAGGAAGTGATAGACAAACCATAAAACAGAGTCTTAGCTATAGAGAACAGAGGATTGCTGGAGAGGAGCTGAGTGGGGGGGATGCTCTAAATAGGTGATGGACATTAAGGAAGGCACATGTTATGATGATCACTGGGTGTTACATGTAAGTGAAAAATCACTAAATTCTATTCCTGAAACCAATATTACATTATATGTTAACTAACTAGAATTTAAATAAGAATTTGAAAAAAAAATGCTTCCCTAACAAAAATAAAACTAAAGCTGAGCTCTCAAAAAACATAAATAAAAAAATACAAAAGAAATAGTGACGGATAAAAGCAAAATATATAAACACCCTGCTAAATAGCTCAAAGTTGTGTTTAAATTATAAAGACCCATGATGCCATTGCTTGGAAATTATGTAGTTTTAAGAAGTAATGCAGATGGGAAGCGAGACATATTATCTGTGTTTTAATATCAGTATCTCACATATTTAAACTTTAATAATAAATGTCCTGAAAGCATGAGTATATATTATGTAGCATTGAAAAAACTGTGAAGAAATAGTTTTCAAATGTTCTCTTACCATTGCTCTTTCCTAAAAGAAAAATGTCTTACATTCCCAATACATAAAATAGTTATAAGAGGTGCTCCTATATTTGATGGTTTCCCTTGATACTGACCTGTGGGGCAACTCTGAGAATTCCTAAGTCGAAAGGGGCAGAGTATGAAAACAACTGTTGTGAAGAATGCGCTGTGTGGGGTCAAGATGCTTGAGAGTTTTCAATAGGAAAGGTTGAGAGGAAGAAATTAAGCAGGTAGCTGGTGGCAGGTCCTCATACTGAAATAAAACAAAATGAAAGAGCTGATGTAGAGTAGCAGAGTGGCACTGAAATGGACCACAGGATAGGCCCAGGCCTGGGAAAAGCTTGAAAGGAGACCTTTGCAGCAGACACAGACAATAAACCAAAACAAGACAAAACATTCCAGATATTCAAACAGGTAAAGCACAAATGATATTTTAGCAACAATGATTAGCATTAAATAAAATGAATGAAACTTTACCTTTTAACTGTAAGAAGAATGAACCATGAAACGCTCTCATCTTGGATTCAAATTCCATTCACATATACTCATTCAAAGTATATCTTGCACCTGTGAGCTGGGCTCTCTGGTTTTTGGTGGGGAGATGAAGAAATGAGACCATTGTCCTTTGGCAGGAATCTTTATTCCTCCTAGAAGAGGAGTGCACATATAAAGATCATGGCAAAGGGGAAGATGTCATCCAAAGGGAGCACAGAAACAGGGCTTCTAAAACTGATACGTGGGTCAAGGCAGACAGGATACTCTCCTAAGAGAAAGGACACTTGAACTGGTTTAGCGATATACCAACAAGGGGCACTTTGACAAATTTGACTTCAGCAACACCAACAATGAAAGTAAATTAATACGTTCAATAAAGAAAAGCAAACTCACGTGTATGAACTTCTTAGTCCAGACACTGTAGTCTGCAGTTTCTTTCTGTTATTTCATTGAATGTAGTTGAATACAATTAGCAATGCACTATGACTTGGATACACTTAAAGTGATACTATTCTCACCCCAGATTGATAGGCACTGCTCAGAGGATTTCATCTGGTGACTAAAACTACCCATTAAGTTGTATCCTATCATCACTATTCTCCCAAAAGGAATTCTGTGGTCGGTCTTGAAAGTAATGACTTTTCCTCCACTATACATGGAGGAAAAACAAATGTACCAATTTAAAGTTTCATAATTTTCTGAATAATGTATAGAAATTATTTTCTCAGCTTGTACAGTCTCAAGATGATGATGAATGGTTCATGTCATGAAATGTATCTGTAAGATCAATATTCTTTTGACATTGATGTGTTTAAAAAGGACATTGAAACTCTTTAGGTGTGCAGGCCCTAGGGATTTCACTACTTTATAATCTAATTGAGAAAATACATATAATTATAATTACATATAAAAATAGGATTTAAACCCCAATTGTGTCATTTCTATTCTTAGGAGAAGAATCCATTTTTTTTATTTAAAAAATTGTATTTCCTTCTCTCCACCATCAAATTTCTTTGATGATTTTTGTTTAAATGTCCTTTTTTTTCTAATTCCACATAATTCATTAAGACATTAATTATTATTATTACCAATATAAATAATGTAAAGTGACATTTTAAAAGATAGTGGCATTTAATCTTCTAAAATAGATTTATCATCTATTAGAGATAAAAGTACCATGTAAATGATGAAATAGACTTATTTCATTGATATAATTAATCTATTAGTGATGAGGTAACTAATCAACTTTACAAACTGAAAAATTAATGAACCATTATATGGTCAGGATAATTTTACTGCATGTGGCATAAATGCACCTTGAACTACCTCTAGCAAACAAGAGTAATTTATTGGCTAACGTAACCAAGATAAGGACAGAGTTGTAATGCGAGCTCAGGAGTAAAAGTATTATCCTTTTTAGTCTGCTCCTCTCTTAATGTTGACTTCTCCCATAATTGCTAGACACAGCATTAGTGGTAGTCTCCACCGTTAAAGTACCTCACATCTGAAGCTAAAGGGGAGATAAGAGTTCTTCCCTATTGTCCCACGTTCACAAATCTCAAGGGAAAGATCCTTACTGGTCTCGTCTGAGTCAGATGCGGACTCCAATAACAATAATCACCATGAACAGAGCATCAAAATCTGTAAGAAGATGGCAACTTCCTTTGGAATCATCTAGTTAATACTGGGGCAAGAAAATGGCTAGAATGAGTTGGTGGGAATGTGGTGCACATGTGGCGAATTGCTGCACAGGCAGACAAAACAACAGATGGTTTTTAACAACTATTTGTTTTGTCTTCCTACTTTCTAATTGGCGACCATTGTCCTAGAAGCATAATTGCACTTATCTTTCTTTTTTCTTTTTCTTTCTTCTTTTTTTTTTTGTTTTTCTTTCTTTCTTTTTTTTTCAGCACAATAAAAGGGCTTCCACAATTTTAAGGCAGCAAACAGAATAGTTTAACTCATAGATATTGTCAAAGTTACACAGAAAGGAAATCTCAGGTTAATTTCAAAGGAACACTGTTCACTTGAATCTCCTTAAGTGACTTAAAAATACTTCCGAGACAACTAACTTTGTGGTGATGTCATAGGGTGAATGTTTGTGGCCCTCCCCGACCCCAAATTCATATGTTGAAGTGTAATGCCCAAAGTGATGGTATTTAGAGGTAGGGCCCTTGGAAGGTAATTATGTCATGAGGGTGGAGCCCTTATGCCTGAGATTAGTGGCCTTTTAAAGAAGAGACCAAAGAGCTATCTTGATTTTTTTTTTTTTCCATCTTGTAAGGACACTGAAGTCAGCAGTCTGCAACCCAGGAGAGGGCTCTCACCATATAATCTGACCATGCTGGCACCAGAATCTCCTATTTCCTACCTTGAGAGGTGTGAACAAATGTTTCTGTTGTTGATAAGCCACCTAGTTTACAGTATTTTGTGATAGCAACCCAAGCTGACTGAGACAGATGATAACTAAACTGATATCATGGAAAAATAATATGAAAATTTTACTGTCAGGAGTTTTTTTGTATGCTAAAAAATGTTAAAAAAATATAGTAGCTCAAAGAGAAATTCTATGATACAATGTAACAAAAATAAGTATAGTAATATAAGTAACTATATTACACTGAGGAAAAGTTCAGAAAATATTATCTTTCAATCCTTTTAAATACACAGATCTTTTTCTGTCCTAGTTTGAATATATGGTGGCTGTTTACTGTTCAACAATTAGCATTTTCCTTTTGTGCCTGTATTTTGTGAGCTAGATCTATGAGGCCCCAGGGATACAGATGGAGGTTTCTGCAAGTTGGGAACTAGCTACAAAAATCATAAAATAATTAACAAAGAAAGCAAAACATTCTTTCTTTAATCTCTTTGCTGTCATTTTGAAAAGCTCATACCTGGCCATCATGCAAAAACATCAGATGCTATGGATCTATTCTATGAGAAAACACCTTAGTTTTTAAGATTGTATATTTACAAGAATTTAGATTTCCCAACAGAGAAGTCATATGTTGGAGCATCACATAAGGTTACTTATTTCATTCCCAAACAAAATAAGTCACCATATTAGAGGGACTTCAGTGGAACCATGCTTAGGTATTTGGTATCTTTGAGCTGTCAAAGAAAATTACCTCTGTCAATATATTTCATTCACTTTTGAAGTACTGATATATTTTCCACTATTTTAAAGCAAATCTTGAAGGAATTGGCAGCTATGTCACTTGCATTCTGCATGAAACTGGACAAAAATATAGGTGTCCCTCAGTGACGCCAGCTCCTAGCTTTCATCTATTTGTGTGCACATTGTTGCCATCAAAAAAGAATTTGCATTGTATGAGCCCCCTTTTGGAACCTGGAGAGAATGTCAGTGTCTTCAAAATGGAAAAAGCTTTTTTGCCAGGGAAAGCTTCCACTGGAAGACAAATCTTGGTGTTCTAGGCACAGGTGGAGCACCTGTGATGCTTGGCAACACATCTGGCTTGGCTGCTTCCTTGAAGAAAGGGGCTCCACATGTCATAATGACTCACTGCCTTCTATACCGGCATGCGATGCCTAAGAGCCTCTGCCAGCAATTCTGGAAGAAACTTCGCCCACTGCCACAGAAAGATCAACTTTATCAGAGCCCAGAATTCAAAATCACTCATTTCAGCATGTTTTGTCAAGGGATGAAAGAAGAATGTGCGCGTCTTTGCTACATGTTCCAAAAGCAAAACTTTTAAGTGCTTGATTGTACTTTGGGAAAGAGTTTTATCCTTTTTGCTTGTTTGTTTTGTTTTCTCTACTTCTCTTTTATTGATTTATTTATCATATTTTATGGAGGGGGACAGACAAAAGATAAAGTGCTATAAAGGAAAACCTACTCAGAACTACTTGACAAGGAGGAGTTGATCCGTATCTTGGCTAAGGAAAAGATATATGTGACAATATGAATGAGGTAATTCATTCCAGACAGAGCCTTGACCTATGGATGCTGCTAACAACAACACAAAACAAAACAAATATACAATCCCCATCCCTCCTTCAAACCACCACTGCAACAAATACAAACTATTGCATCCAGGCCACCCATCCTGAACCAAAGACTAGAATTAGGCAACTAGCCTAAATTTATAAATGCTGGGAAAATCATGTTTTTAGTCTGTACTGAGTGTGGTAGAGTCCTGGCAAATTCTCCATGTAAAGAGATCAACAGATTCCTGGAAAAATTAGAGAGTCCTCCCAAGGTTACTTTCCTCAAACAGACTCAAATATTGAAATCTGCATCAACAATCCTCTTCTTGTCGACAAAGAGCATTGCTGTGGCAGACTTTGATCTCTATGACTTCAGGACAAAGAATGTGCCATGCCAGGACTTCAAATCAGGAAGGCCCAGAGAATTCAGTTATTACTTGACAATACACCCTCGCCTGCAAAAGCCATATATGAAAACATTGATTCTGCTCATATGTCTTTGTAAATGAGGTTATTAGCATATGGAGTCACTTAAACAAACTACTGAAAATATCAAACTTAGATGCCAAGGACAACATGAATGCCTCCAAATTAAGGACAATTCCATATTTTTTAAAGCTGAATGATATAGTCTTGTTGACATTTTCCTTGGGGCAGAATTTTTTACTTTTAATTTTTTTTAATGTTTGTTTTTGAAAGAGAGAGTCAGAGACAAAGAGAGAGAGAGAGAGAGAGAGAGAGAGAGAGAGAGAGAGAGACTAGGAGCACGAGCAAGGGAGGGGCAGAGAGAGAGGGAGGCAGAATCTGAAACAGGCTCCAGGCTCTGAACTGTCAGCACACAGCCCAACATGGGGCTTGCACTCACAAGTCGTGAGATCATGACCTAAGACAAAGGTGGACACTTCACCTACTGAGCCACCCAGATGCCCCTAGAATTTATTTGTTATATTTGCAAAATTTGGATCTTAAATTTTGGATGACTTAAAATTTTTAGTAAGTGTCCATTAATTATATTTATAAACACATGGAACCAAGAAAGACAGAAATCTTTGAAGATTACTTTCATGTTTTGTCTCTGCAATTTTGTGATTGAATAGTCACATATAACAGTTACTAAGTTACAGTTCCCAAACTTAAGTAGGCAAATGAACAGCAACCTGGACCACTCACTTTCTCCAGAAAGCTTTGTTTCTAGGTCTCCAGGGAGGCAATCTGAACTTCTTCACACATTGGATTTATAACCCTGTCTTGCCCTTTTCCTCTTGGTGGATGACGTTGATTTCTTCACAGAGAAGTTTCTTCAACTTCTATCACCAAACCTGTAAACTAATATGCATCTGTAAATCTACTCTTCCTCCTTTCTCTGCATTTATTGTGACTTTTGGTACAAATGGCTGGAATCCAGAGGGGGCAGTGCTCTAACTTCAACCAAGCTAATGATAACACTTACGAGATGGCAGATCATCCAGCTATCAGTGTTCCTAAGAGCCTGGGTAGAGTTGAGTTATCCTACCAGTGTGATCTCTTCAAATTGGGACTGATATGGGAGAGAAAACTAAATTTCTTTTTCCTTCAAGTCATGATATTATAGAGTTCTTTTGTTACAGTAATTTAGCTTTTACTCTAATTATTCACTAAGGTTCTGTCACTTTCTGTATGATCTCATGTATTGCAGTGGCTTCGCTTATTTTCAAATGTTACCAATTCTGGTATCAATCTCCACAGCCCAGAGCTGCATATCTAAATGCCCCATTGGATACTTGGATAAGCCATAGAAATTAAAATTCAATAAGCCCAAACCTTAATTGATCTCTTTTAACTCAAACTTTTCTTTCTCCATTGTAGTCCTTCTGAATGGGGGGTGCCATCAGGAACCCAGTGGCTTAGGATAGAAATCTTAGATTAACCTTCAACTTCTCTCTTTCTCATACCACTCACATACAAATAGTAAAATTATATCTACTTCCAAAAGTCTCATAAAACAAACCAGTTCTCTGTACATCCCTTGTCAAGAATATAGAACACTATTATATCTTCCTTGTGTTGCTACAACTGGCCTCTTACCGCTTTCCCTCATTACAGTCTTGTCCCTCTCTAGTTCATTCTCCACAGTGCTTAAAGTAAGATTTCTACAAGGCAAATCGAACTCAAAATCGTGCAAAGACTCTCCAAAGTTCTTCAATAGAGTCAAGCTTTCTTAGTAGGGCTTACAAGGTCCTGCATAATCTGGCCCTTGATCACTTTTCCAATGTTATCTCTTGTTCCTGCATTCTTCATATGTCATATTCTAGCTATGTGAGCCTCTTGGAGTTCTGCAACTGCTCTCTCTAAAAATACAACTTCAAATAATCTCTTTCCTATGCTAAAAGCAAACTCCTCCTCCTCATCAAGTGGCTAAAGACTACTTCTTCAGGTTTCAACTTAGAGGCAGATTCCACAAAAATCATTCTTAATTCTTTCAAACCTGGGCTCGATGCTCCTCCTATGTGAAAGAGTGTGCTGCCTTCACAGTAAATAGCGCCAGTCATATTGCATTATAATATCTCTTTACTGTTCCTCCTGTCACTGGAGGAGACAAAGTTTATCTTACCTATTCTGTATGCTCTATACTCTGCTACCCCCACGTCTATTAGTAGCACATAGTAGAAGTTCAACAATGACATAAAATAGGAATAAATTGTGCACATCCTTTTGCTTGGGTTTGTTTTAACACACTTTCTTGGGAAGAGTTCATAGCTTTTATTAACTTCTCAGAAAAGTCCATGGCTTCAAAACAATGATGAAGTGACTGGGTGGCTCAACTTGTTAAGTGCTGACTTTGGTCCAGGTCATGATCTCACAGTGTGTGGGTTCGAGCCCTGCGTGGGGCTCTGTGCTGCTGACAGCTCAGAGCTTGGAGCCTGCTTTGGCTTCCGTGTCTCCCTCTCTCTCTGCTCCTCCCCTGTCCATGCTCTGTATCTGTTTCCCAAAAAATAATTAAATGTTAAAAAAAAAAAGCATCCTTGCATGCCTGCAGTATGCTAACTGTTATAACATCGTGAGATACAGTCTTTCAAAATTCTAACAGAGTATATAAAAATAACCTTTCCTCCATATATCTGTACAAATGGCCAATTCAAATAACCACAGATCATTATTCCTTTACTTCAATACTGAAAAATATACAAATATCACTTCCCTAACACATATGGACATGCACACATGGATGGACACACACACAAACACACAATACACTTTTTGGAAATACCTTTTGTAGCAATGAACAAGGGAATTGCCATGAAAACTTCGAAGGCTTTCAAGAAACTATGGTTCAAAAGCACAAGAGGAAAAAAAGTTATGAAAATCAAAAATAGTTCAGTGGATTTGGTTCAGGGACAGAATCAAGATTGGGTTGGTTTACTTGGGTTTTAAACTTCTTGGGGCGCCTGGGTGGCGCAGTCGGTTAAGCGTCTGACTTCAGCCAGGTCACGATCTCGCGGTCCGTGAGTTCGAGCCCCGCGTCAGGCTCTGGGCTGATGGCTCAGAGCCTGGAGCCTGTTTCCGATTCTGTGTCTCCCTCTCTCTGCCCCTCCCCCGTTCATGCTCTGTCTCTCTCTGTCCCAAAAATAAAAAAAATAATTTAAAAAAAAACGTTGAAAAAAAAACCTTCTTGTTTGTTTGTTTGATTTTTTGCAATAGACTCACAAGAAGTTGCAAAAATAGTACAGAGAGGTTCCATTTGTTCATCACCCAGCTTCTCCCAGTGGTAACATTTCACACAACTATACTGTATTATCAAAACCAAGAAATGAGTTATTTTTTATTAATTTTCTCAATAGAAAATATTCTGTTTCATAACTGAATCTCTTATTTTTACTATGTGAAACTATCTAAAATTTTATTAATTCAGTAATCATTTGCATTGTATTTATTGAGCATTTTAACATGTATCAGAGACTATATTAAGTACTTCAAATTCCTAAAATGAATCCCATGGAGTAGATATTAATATTCCCCAGTATATAGATATCTGATGAAACTAAAGCACAGAGAGGTTGAGCAACGTGTTAAGGTCACACAGGCAGTGAGTATGAGGGCCAGGCTTAGGAATGTAGTTCTGCCTGACTTCAAAGTCTGCGGGACTAAAGCACCACACATGAATGAGGATCTGCTTCCAAAAACGCTTTCTGTCTTTGGAAGAGTTAAAGATTAATTGACCATCTCTCATTATGAATTAGATTAAACTGCCTATACGCTTGCTTGCATTCTTCTATAACAGATCTAAGATCTATGTCGCTTGAGTAAGAGAGGAAAATCAGGAAAGAAAGAAAAAAAGGAAGATTATGTTTTACCACACCCCGGTGGGTGGAAGGCCAGGAGGGAAAAGCAAAGGAAAGAAAGGGAGGCAGGTTGTTTACAAGGCACCTATATGTGAGGTTCACCTAGGAAGACAGAAAAGTGGTAGGAAACTGAAGGATAACATCAGATATCTCAAAGTACTGCCCCAAACACGTTCTGAATCCAAGAAGAATTCAAGTCTTTTCATCATATCCTTGCAATACAGTCCCTCCCGGATCTGGACTCAAGACACTTTACAAGCACATTAATCTTTCATTCCAGATTTTATGGGTCAATTCTAACTCTGATTATTCCGGCCTCATAGGTTCTAGACATAAAACATAAATATCCTGAAAATTTCCATATTATGTATTAGCTTGACAAAATTGTCAAATTATGTCTCAATTTTTCATACGAGATTATTTCATGGCAACTGTCACCCATGTCCTGGTCCAGACCAAACGCTTCCATGCTTTGTCCCTTCGGCCATCATAAGGTCAGATTATTTTGATTAATTTGGTATTTAAACTAAACATAAAGATAGTTTTAACATCCCTTTTCTGTGATGATGCATTTTGAAATCCTATCGCTTTCTATATTGCTTGGAGATTCAAACTGTTCCAAAGGTAGGATTTGCCTGTACTCTCGGATTTGACTGTAAACACCTTATCCTGTAAACATTTTTCTTTCAGAGTAGTTCATGGTGAGGAAAAATCCATCATTTCATTCTTAGCATAATTGGTAGTATACATCACAAGACAAATTCCTCCTTCCTCCTGTTATTGGCAGATGTCTTAATTAATCTTTCTTTCATATTAATGAAAGCCTCAACTGCAGGACTTCCCCAACTCTTAAAAAAAATCTTCAGTAAAGTTAATAACCTTAGAGAGTTTGCAAAGCTAGTATGGAATTTACAGAACAAAGCTGTGAAGAGCCACAGGCCTTCTCTAATAAAGACATCGCTTGTTTCTACTGTATGGTTTTGCTTACACAGCTTTATAGACGTTCTGTCTTGAGGGTACTAAGCCCATTCAAATGCCCTATTTTTCTTCTAATTGCTTTTCTGCCACTGGCTTGTTAGCAAGTCTCACCATCACACACACACACACACACACACACACGCACATGCACATACACACACACTCCCTTCCCCCACTACAGTATTTACCTCCATCCCATCAAGTTCATCTGCTTCAGGATGTAGGAAACACACTGCTCCTTAAAACTCCAGCAGAAATGTGCATATCTGAACTTTCCTGCTATGTTTATAAGCTCTGTCAGTTTCGCCTTCTCTTTTCTTTGTGTTCTGTGATATTCAGCACTTTCTGCAAAGAATGTAATGAAAAAAATAAGAAGATCAAAGAAGGTGCTTATCGCCAGCGACATGTCCAAACAGGCACTCTGGCCTTCTCTAATATGCTCATCTAATTTGCTCCTGAGCCCAGGCCTGGAAGAAAAGCATCTTGAGGAAGTTTTCTTCCATGGGCCGAGCCATCTGCTAATGCGGGGCTGTGCCAGTAATTTACAAGTAATGGTTTACAGCTGTGAACCCTGGCTTCTGAGCTGTTTTGGTCATTTAGTAATTACAACAGTTTCATTAACATTTAAAGGGAATAGTCTGCTCAATATCAATTAGGGACTATCTGCAACCATGTAGCTCCATTTTCATATTTGCATTTGACATTTAATATTCTGCACACATAAATTCTTGGTCTTGAAAATGCATTGCCACAGAAGGTCAAAATTAATCCAGAGCCCATTTCTACCTAGCTCTACTAAGCTTTAGGAAATATTTCTGCAGAGAGTGGGAACATAAAAGGTTATTTTGGGGCGGTTTTACACATCTGAACATTTAAGTACTTTTTCCCACCACTAAAGTTAAGGTTACAGAGTTCTCCTCAATTCTTGTTATATCTCCTGTATTCTGGGGACATTCCAGACTTATCTGAGGCAGATTTGCATAGTATTAAGCAGAAAGATGACTTCTATTACTTGCAAATCTTACATAACTGCGGTGATATTTAACTTTAATTTTTGAGGGTATTGGGGGGTGCTGTGGATTTCAACACTTAATAAATAGAACAAGACTATGACCAAAAAAAAAAAAAAAAGTCTTTCAAAGATCATTTACATCAGGAAATAGGTTTTGATCTCTAATTAAATTGTTGAGCAAAGGGTGCTTATGCTAGGGTTTATGTCAGAAGAAACAAAAGAGCTCCATGGTGATTTGAATTTCATGTGTCTGAGGATGGCCCAAGAATTTGATCCCTGATGGTAAGTGATTTTCATGGAGGGCAGAGTGAGAAAGAGCAAATTCCGAGGGAGCTGAAGGTAGAAAATCCGAAGCTCCTATCAGGAGAGAGAGGAATGGTTTGAGATTATGAGGGGCAGATCACAGAAGTTGTCACTAAGAGTGGTTTGAGTGACAGAGGTTAAGACAGTTCGAGCTGAAGTCTGGGGTTTCTTTTGACTCTTCATTCCCAGGGTCTGCCTGTGATGCACGGTGAATCATCGAGCATGTACCATTATTCCAAGAGTCTGAGATAGGGAAGAGGCCACTGAATGAAAGGAGAGTGATGAAGAGCTCTTTGAAAGACACTCCCGTGGGCCAGTATAATTGGATTCCATGTGGGTGTTGCAGATAGGAAACATGACTTACCTGATGGGGCAGAGTCTGCACCCTGCGATGTGTTAATGTGCATCTAATGTATGTTTTTTTTTTTTTTAATTTTTTTTTTCAACGTTTATTCATTTTTGGGACAGAGAGAGACAGAGCATGAATGGGGGAGGGGCAGAGAGAGAGGGAGACACAGAATCGGAAACAGGCTCCAGGCTCTGAGCCATCAGCCCAGAGCACGACGCGGGGCTCGAACTCACGGACCGCGAGATCGTGACCTGGCTGAAGTCGGACGCTCAACCGACTGCGCCACCCAGGCGCCCCTAATGTATGGTTTTTAAATAATGCAAAACAGATCAATTTGCATGCACAACAATGAGGATTAGGATACTAGATAAAAAGGAAAACAGTCTTCTGTCAAGTGGAGAAGATCAAGATTCATAAGTAGCTGATGCCGGGACCTGCTATAATAGGAAGGTTTGCTGTGTTGCCTTCAGATATTTAGTCTCTACCTGAGCTTCAGCAGGTTTTTAAAACAGGCCTTCCTGCTAGACCAGCTTTTCTAATTCCTTCTGATAGCCAAGCTGATATTCCAGATACCTTATGTTCCCCTTCTGTTTATCTAGAAATGTTCCCATGAAAGTCTGAGTGTCTAATACTATTCACAATCTTCTGCTTCTCAAGCAGATAGAATGACTTTAGGAACACAGGTAAGGTGAAAATCAGTAGTGATGGTGGAGAATCTGTGTGTGCTAGGGCCTTGAGGTTTGGAAAAAAGCCCTACTTCCCACCTCTTAGTAACTCAGCTGTGGGCAGGTTAAGAGGTGGAAAGGAGCAGTGCCAGCAAGTAGGGAAATATTCTAACCAGATCGTTTAGATGGTCTTCAGCATTTGTATCATGTAATTCGTGTAATCCGCTGAAATCAGGCATATTTTACAAGACAAATCATTCAGGGCCAGTTTCATTCAGCATACATAAATGACATTGTCTCACATATTCCTTGGCCCCTGCAGAATGTACTTTCAATGACTACCCATTGCTTATTAGACCCATCCAGAAGGTTTGCTCTATCTTGTCAAACACTTTATGATTAACTTCATATCACTACCCATCTCCAGTTGGTTTGTGTATTTATAATATTTTTATACCCTCCTCCCCCCACCTCCTCAACTAGAGTATTCAAGAGGACAGAGTCAGAATCTTCTACTTTTCTATCCTCAAAGTTCCCACCTGGGCCCAGAAAGTCATTACCAGCTCTCAAAATATGTTCAGGCAAGCAAAAAAGGAGGCCTAATGATCAGGGAAATCAATGAAGATAAATAAATAAATCCAGCCTCCAAGACTGAAGGTCAGGAGCATGACTTTAGTTTCTAAAAAATCTAGAGCACAGAGTGATACAAAGTCCCAAACACGGGAATTGGAGACCCTAAGTTACCACAGGAACATGGATCTTGGGACCAGGGACACATTCCTCAGTTTGTCAGGTCATCAGATAAGCAACTTATTCCACTGGCTCATGCTTATAGAAAGGGAGCTTAGTGTCTTTTTGGGAACTTCAGGCATTTGAAGCAGATGGATGGAATCAGAGCCCTGATTCCAGAGGTCATGTTTCTGGACAAAGGGATATTCAAAAAAAGAAAGAAGGAAAGGAAAGGAAAGGAAAGGAAAGGAAAGGAAAGGAAAGGGAGAAAGAAAGAAAGAAGAAAGAAAGAAAGAAAGAAAAGAAAAAAGAGGTTTACAGGACATGTGAATAATTAACAATATATTAAAAAGCTCTGTCTGGGGGCACCTGAGTGTCTCAGTTGGTTAAGCATCTGACTCTTGATTTTGGCTCAAGTCATGATCTCACAGTGTGTGGGATCCAACCCCCTGGTGGGCTCCACACTGACAGTATGGAGCCTGCTTGGGATTCTCTCTCTCCCTCTTTCTCTGTCCCTCCTCTGTGTGCTCTCTCCCTCTCTCTTTCTCAAATAAACAACAACAACAACAACAAAAAGCAAGCTGTATCTGGATTTCATTGACCTTGGTAAACAGCAGGCTAGCTCTGATATCTTAGGGCAAAGTCAGTCACAGTTCTGGGGTCCAGGGAAAGATTGTGATAAAGAGGTCCTTCAGTAGCTAGCAAAGATCAATTTAAAAGCTTGGGTTGTGATGAACAAACATTTCAACCCTAGAAGAAACTGACAGAAAGTAGTCAAGGGCTCAGTAATGTATTGAGAAGAGGAGAGGAGAACTAAGACCCAAAAAGTGGAGTGGTAGGTCATTACAGGAATAAAAATGAGCCTGATTCTGAGTCCATGCAGACTAATCTATAGCTTTTCAAGTTACCTGAGTCTCAGGTTGGGGTGAGCCCTCATCATGGGTAGAACTGAAGCTATAAGATAATGGCTTTGGCCATCCTGGAGGCATACCAAGTCACTTATGACCATAATCTCTTCATGGTTGATCAAACTGCAGTCTGAACCACATTTAACCAAGCAAAATTTTAAAACTTTACAAAGCTTATGTGTGCTTTCATTTTCCTCTCTGTATTAATCATGGTTATCAGCAGCTTGGCTGTAAAAATGCATAAGCCTCAACAGTTAAGCAAAATAGTGTCTTATATCTTATTCAACCATGACTCCATGCAGCCACATCCAGCGACCTGGCTATTTCCAGATTTGCCTTCACTCTTCTCTACATTCAAGCAAGACTGGGTGGGGACCAAGAAGGGATCAGTACCATTGGGCCAGGACAGAAATCAGTCAGATGTCAGCTGGTGGTTGGAACCAGAGCCCAAATATGACATTGGGGAAAAGGATATTTCATTATTTCTGTCTATAGCACATGGAAGCTAAGCAATGTTGTCTATTAGTTGCAAAATAGAAAGGAATATTGGTGTAGTAAATGACTAACACATTTTCTCTTGAAATTATGGAATGCCCAGATAACTATAGAATGGAAGAAAGAAGGAAGAAACATGTGTTAAGGTAGATATAATCCCTCACTCCCCAAATGGTAAGACTATAGTCTAGAAAACTATATAGGTTAAACTTTATATAGGTAGTACTTGTCAGAGCTCAGGCTGAACTCAAATGTATCTGTTTCTCAAGAATGTACCAGAAGTCTTTCGTGAGTTTTTTTTATAACATAATGAGGATCAGAGATCAAATTCAGACAAGTCCATGTGAATCTATAACGAATGTGCTTTGCCACTCATTTGCTTGTGTTTCTGAATTAGTAACTTCTCTCAAGCTGTGTCCTCAACTCTAAAATGGAGCTTTGGGGGCTCCTGGGTGGCTTAGTCTGTTGAGCGTCTGACTTCGGCTTAGGTCATGATCTCACGGTTCGTGGGTTAGAGCCCCCCATCCGGCTCTGTGCTGACAGCTCAGAGCCTGGAGGCTGCTTCGGATTCTGTGTTTCCCTTTCTCTCTGCTCCTCCCCTGCTCTCTGTCTCTCTCTCTCTCAAAAATAAATAAAGATTTTAAAAGATTTAAAAATAAAATAAAATGGAGCTTTGATAATATTTGCAGCTTTGTAATATCAAATAAATAATAAACTATTCCTAAAACCTTCCTGAATATTGAAATTACCTAGGATGATCATAAAAAGTACATACATTTCAATAACATCTTTCAAATTCTGATAGATAGGGTCTGAATTGAAGCCTGGGCATTTGTAGTTTTAGGAAATGGCCTGAGACAGCTGGTGAAACACAGAACCGAGGTACATACATCAATGCAGTTCTTATCACTTAATAGCTGTTGTTATTAAAGTTGCAGGCCTGGATACTTATATATCTGCTCTGAAAGTCCCACCATTAATCACCATTTATCCATTAAGCTATTCCTATTAGTTCATGTTACATTCTCTGGAGCCCTCTGCAGTATTGGGTCACAATTTATTACTTAGTTTTTACTATGAGAATACTGAAATTTGTCTTTCAGATGGATTTTATTTCTTTTTTTTTAAGTTTATTTATTTATTTTGAGAAAGAGAGGAAGAGAGTGAGGGAGGGGCAGAGAAAGAGAGGGAGAGAGAGAATTCCAAGCAGACTCCATGCTGCCAGTACAGAGCCCAATGTGGGGCTCAAACTCATAAACTGTGAGATCATGACCTGAGCTGAGATCGAGTCAGATGCTTAACTGACTGAGCCACCCTGGTGCCTGTCTTTCAGATGGATTTTATAACTTGAGACTGAGCCCTTAACTTCAAGCAGAGAAACTAGATCTGGGCTAATTTATTTTTTTAAGTTTATTTATTTTGAGAGCAAGCAAGAGAGCAAAGGACGACCAGAGAGAGAGAGGGAGAGAGAGAATACCGAACAGACTCCATACTGTCAGCAAAGAACCCAAAGTGGGGCTCAAATTCATAAACTGTGAGATCATGACCTGAGCTGAGATCAAGAGTCTGATGCTTAACCAACTGAGCCACCCAGGTGCCCCTGGGCTAATTTAAGTAGGAAAAAAATGCCTACAGCATGTTGGATGATTCAGAATCTCTCAGAGGGGGAAGGCATGGACTAGAGAAACAGGAATTTGTTTAATAACTCTCACCTCACAATCCTGTGAAAACTCTACTGTTGCTGGATTCAAACACCGCTCCTTGCTCCTCTGATTCCACCAAAACTCTGTCTAGTCCCTCGTAGGATTTGTCCCCAAGTCACTTGCATGTATCTTAGCTACAAGGGAAGCTGAAGAAGTGAGATTCCGATTACTTCAGCCTCTTTCACAACACATAAGGTATGAAATTTCTCAAACATGAAAGAGTATCCAGCTACATCATAAAGAGTAAAAATTATCCACCATAACACCCTTTCTAATGGCTACCTCACTCTGGTGTCAGACTGAGGGGATGCTGCAAAATTGAGGACAGATGGTGGTGATAGCTACAAAATGATATAAAAGTAGTTAATACCACTGAATTTTACACTTAAAAATAGTTAAGTTAGTAACCTTTATGTTATATATATTATATTTATATAATTATTTATTATGTTATATTTATGTTATATATATATGTATTACTACAATAAAAAATGGGGTAAACTATTAGTTTGGAGAAGAAAGTGATCAATGCTGAACAGTGCAAAGGACATTCTATCAAGGTCCTGGACAGATGGCACACTCAAATGAGGGATATAGAGAATGTTAATAAGGAGAACGTCTTCCAAGGTGTGAATAGGTTAGGGGAAATTGACAGAAATGATGTAGCCACCCAGGACCAATAAACTGGGAAAGCCATTATCATCCTTTGAGTGGCAAGGAGAGGAAGGAGTTACCAGGATCCAGAGACAATAGTTGAAACCAGTCACCTGGATTAAAAATGCTGTGATCTGTTTAGGAAAAAAAAATAGCTAAATGAAGGCCTATCAGGAAGGGAGTCAGGGGAATAGAAAAATACTCACACTTTTCTTTCTCTACATTTTCTGTTAGTGCCTCTCATTGGTCAAACTTCACCAGAAGTTGGAAGGCACAGGAGCTCAACTGATGTACTCCATAAAAGTCAGTCCCCTCAGGCACAGAGCTGGTGGAAATTGGATCTCTAGGGACTAATGAGACATATCAGGGAAGGATTGAGAGAGGCTTCTAAGAACTGAGGGTGGCCTCTGACCAATAGCCAGCAAGAAGTGGAGGCCCTCATTCTAACAGCCCACAAGAAATTAAATGTGCCAACAACCACACGAGCTTAGAAGCAGATTCTTTCCCAATCAAGCCTCAGGTGAAAAGGTATTCCTTGCTGACATCACGATTAAACCATTGTGAGATCCTGAAGCAGAGGATCCAGCTAGGCTGGATCCAGACTTCTAACACACAAAAACTGTGAGTTAATGAATGTGTGTTGTTTTAAGCCGAAAAAGAAAAGAAAAAAAAAATAATGTGACCAAATTATAAAAATATACATTAAGTAGAATAATGACAAAAATAGTTGCCCATTCTTCTGCTCTAATAGAATTTCTTTTTCGAGACTTCTATATTTCTTTTCAATCCTCTTTTTCCTAAATATCCTTTAAAAATTATTTAAGCATAATATTGAATAAATTTACATTATTGATTTTCTTATCAGCCATTTTCTTTTGTTCACTAGAAACTATTAAAGATATGGGTTGAGAAGGCTTAACAGTAATTGTCCATTCCACTGACCCTTAACCTTGAAAACAGGTTAATTTAGAGAGGAGGTAAAATTATTGTCTAAATTTTATGCCATTAATTCTTCTTTTTTTAATTTAAATTTTAGTTAACATACAGTGCAATAATGGTTTCAGGAGTAGAATTCAGTGATTCGTCACTTATATGCAACACCCAGTGCTCATCACAACAAGTGCCTCCCTTAACACCCATCACCCATCTGACCCATCCCCCAACCCCACCCCCCCCACCTCCACCAACCCTTAGTTTGTTCTGTATAGTTAAGAGTCTCTTGTGGTTTCTCATTAATTCTTCTTGTCCGTCATTTTTAATCACATGTATGGACAAAACTGTGGGCCACATTTTGACACAGAGAAGGTGTTTCAGTATGTTTTTTTAAAACCTTTGCATTTAGTAAAAGAGAGAACAGACATCAATATTTTATAGCTATACCAATAAGCTGGGATGGGCTTGGTTAACTTGTGATAAGAAACAACCTCTGAAATCTCTGTAGATTAACAAATTAAAAGTGTAAGTTTCAATTATTGGAAGCCCTCTGTGACTCCAGTGAAGCCACCCCCAATGGGTGACTTGGGTTCCTTTAACATCTTTTTTTTTTCTTTCTTTTAATGTTTATTTATTTTAAGAGAGAGAGAGAGAGACAGGCAGAGAGAGACAGGGCATGAGTGGGGGAGGGGCAGAGAGAGACAGGTAAACACAGAATCAGAAGCAGGCTCCAAGTTCCGAGCTGTCAGCACAGAGCCTGATACGGGGCTCAAACTCACAAACCGTGAGATCATGACCTGAGCCAAAGTCGGACGCTTAACTGACTGTGCCACCCGGGGTGCCCTTAACATCTTAACACAAGGTCACTACCACAATCAACCTCACAGGGCAATAAAGAGCTAGAGATTCAACACTGGTAATTAGATACTTCAGATTGAAATATTTCACTTATGCTAACATTTCAGTAACCAACGAAAGTCCTTAGCCACACCTGATTACAAGGGGCCTTGCAGAGCAATCCAGCGTGTGTCCAGAAGGAAAGGAGTCCTAGAAATATTGGCAAGCAGCCATAATGTTGACCACAGTTTCTCACAGGTATTTTTGGATGTCTATTGTTAGCAGTGAGGCAAAATAATACCTTAAGACAAAGATTTATTTTCGATGCTTATGCCCTCATTCTTTTATTGAAATCTAAGAAGTGTCTTCTGTAAGTCCAGTTTGGTCTTGTTTTAACAGTGAGGATACAGATTTCCTCCATTTACGGAGTCAAGTGTTATTATTATAGGAAAGGAAATGAGCACTTGATCTATTTCTCATAGTATCAATGGGAATGACTAAATATTTACAGATGATTTTGACAGTTAACAGTCACTTTCACCCTCATCAAGATCAATACTGATGATACTAGGAAGCCAATTTTTCATTAAGTAAAGTCAATAAAGATGATACAGATCTATATAAAATGGGAAAATAAGAGCTGCTGCACATTCTAGTGAAACTTACAATACATATAAACAAGATTTATGTGAAACTAGCTCATCAAAATGGCTAGATATAAATAGAACTTTAAAAAATATCTTCAACGTTAAAGCATTTCTCATTTTATTCATTTCTCTTTAGAAAGTTCTATTACTTGTTTTTTCCACAGCCTCTAGAAGCAGTGTGGTTACACCCTTGCTTTATCTGGGCTGATTAGACCCAGATGGACCTCAGTCCATTGGATGACCCCAAACCAACAGAGTCTTTGGATAATAAGAATACTGAGATATGAGGTGGCATTTTGGATTTGAAATTTTGAGTAAAGAATCATATGTGATGGAGATGTTGGACCATGTGCAAGGTCAGGAAGGAGAGGGAGGTTGGTTGGGATATGGAATGGAATGAAGCAGACATAAGAGGAAACCAAAATAATGAAGACTGTTGGGTGCTGAAGGACTGGTGTTTGGTAAGCTGAAAGTCCACCTAGATTGTGGATCTTGAGCTTAGATACCTGTGTGAAACATAATAATACCCCTTATTTAAGCTTCTTTGAGTAAGTTGTTGTTCATTGCAAATAAGAATTTTCAGTAAAGTACATATTAAAAACTCACCCAGCTAACACACACATCATTTTATGGTAACTGCTCTAAAAACCTTGTTACAGGGGCATCTGAGTGGTTCAGTTGGTAAAGCATCCAACTTCAGCTCGGGTCATGATCTCACGGTTCATGAGTTCAAGCCCCGTGTTGGGCTCTGTGCTGACAGCTCAGAGCTTGGAGCCTGCTTTGGATTCTGTGTCTCCCTCTCTCTGCCTCTCCCCCACTCACACTCTGTCTCTCTCTCTCTCAAGAATAAATTTTTTAGGGGCGCCTGGGTGGCGCAGTCGGTTGAGCGTCCGACTTCAGCCAGGTCACGATCTCGTGGTCCGTGAGTTCGAGCCCCGCGTCGGGCTCTGGGCTGATGGCTCAGAGCCTGGAGCCTGTTTCCGATTCTGTGTCTCCCTCTCTCTCTGCCCCTGCCCCGTTCATGCTCTGTCTCTCTCTGTTCCAAAAATAAATAAACGTTGAAAAAAAAATTTAAAAAAAAAAAGAATAAATTTTTTTAAAAATTTAAAAATTTTAAAAAATTAAAAAAATAAAAAACTTGTTACAGAAAACACCATTAAAAATGGCCTCTTCTTTTCACAGATTTGGTTACCCTGAGATCAGTGCATGACTACCATGTGCCTATTCATAGTAGTACTAGTAATAGTAGTGAAAACTATATCAAACGTTTACTATGACAAATTTTTTAAAGTATATTTTTATTAAGCAAACTCTATGCCCAACACATGGCTCAAACTCATGACCCTGAGATCAAGAGTCCCATGCTCTATTGACCAAGCCAGCCAGGTGCCGTATGACAGATATTTTTTAAGCATGTTGCATGAACTCTCTCATTTAAACCTTACTTCAACTTTAGGAAGTAGAAATTATCCTTAACTTTGCATTCAAATGAGCCAATGAGGCACAGAGAGATATAAACATGCCCAAATTCAAATAGATACAAGTGGTAGAACTGAGACTTGAAAACATATACTGATGTTTAACAGGGCATCTCATCCATTAGAACATGGATATCAGTTGCTGTATTGTTAACTTTTTTACTCAGTAGCAGATTTGTAAGTCTATGACATTTTTAAAGGTTCTATTGTTGATTGATAGTTTTATATGAACCATGTTGCATATTATTAAATTATATTTATCAAGTATCACTTTATATTTATTTAATTTTACTTATAAAAGAATCTTTCTAAGGGTTACCTTATGCTGATTTTGATTTATATGGTGGAATATTTTCATTGAATATCACAGTTTCATGAGAGCATGCTAGAATCATGCATGCTTATTGTTTTAAAAAGCCAAATTATTTATCTAGTTCATATTTTAAAAGACCAGTCATGGGGGTGACTGATTTCTTTGTATATGATTATAAGATTTGAACTACTTGACTCTATATTTTTAAACAAAGTATAATAAATTTTGAAAAAGGAAGCATTACATGGAGTGGTTTCTCAAAAGGGATTTGAGCATCTTAGAAGTATCCTTAGCTATAACTGATTATTCCCTTTCTCATATCTGGTTTTCCTTGCCTCCTTGTTCTGATGCTTAAATTCTGCCATTATGGACTCATTCATTTGGATATTATACATTTAGGTCTTTAAGAATCTTCTTTAAAATGACCAGTTCCCATGGGGTGTGGCACTCTCTGAACACCTTATCCATTTAGAACTATGGGAACAGGAACTTCCCTGGAGTAAAAACCAGGTGGAAGGAACTAGCCTTGCGTATCATTCTCCAGAATAATCAGGGGATGAATAGTTAGGAGGAATTGTGGAAGGAGGAAGTGGGATGGAGTTGAAAGCAGTTTTCACAAATTGTTTTTTTTATTTCTTTGCTTTTTGTTCATGCTGATTTTCCTATAGCAGAGAAAGCTCTGTTTTAGGGGCAGAGCATGGAGGTTTAAAGAGCCAACGTGAAGATATAAACTGGGATGGGAATCCTGAATTATTTCTGACTTGATCAATAACCAGCCGTGTGAGCTTAGGAAAACCATCTTAATCTATCTGTGCTTTCCCCTCATGGGAAAACGGTAATATCTACCATAACAGGAAAGTCATCATAGGAAATGTCCATCCTACTGATGAGACACACTGCTTGCCTTGTGTGTGCATTTTGTATGCATATCTACAGACATAATTACAAAAACAATTACCAAGTATTTAGTATGTGTTGGGAGCTGTGCCATGTACTTTATGTATATTATTACATTCAATCCTCAAAACAATCCTATAATGTAGGTTCTATTTTTATTTTGTTTTACACAGAAGGAAGCCAAAGACTTGTAGAAATGAAGGAAGTTTCCCCAAACCTTACAGCCAAGGATCCTGGCAACTGACTCCAGAGCCTATACTCTTAATCACCTAGTCATAATGCAGCCCAGATTTGCTATTTTTGTTGAATAATATATTTTACATATGTCTATGTCCTGAACAGATTTAAAAAGAAACTGGTTGTCTATTTTGCAGAGTATTCTATCCATCTTATGCAGGAGGAATATATATAAGATGGGAACAAAGAAATTTCAAGGGTTTGTCTTAAGCAAACTAGATAAAAATAAATCTATGATGGACAAATTGACCACTTTGATATACTCATTCCTCTGCCACTCACAGCTTAGACGATGATTTGAGCCACCACCTCTTACCCTGCCCCCGGAGGGGGCGGCAGACTACTTACTAAGTCAGATAGTAATCATTACCACTAACATTTTTGTACCACCTTAGACACTAGAAAATTCTGAACCTGCACTTCTGTGACTACCACAAACCATTAAGTGATCCACTCTAAAATGGCAGAATTCTTAGGATCTATCCGATATGAACATGAAATAAACATTAAGCCCATGGCTCCAGACTCTTAGAATTCCATTCTTACCCCTACAGTAAGAAAAGGAACCTAGCTGATGGAGTGGAGAAGGGATGGAGGGGAGAATATGCTCCCACTTAAGGTGCCCGTCAACCTGTGGTCAGATGGCTGAGGTTGCCCAATGATGCAACCCTTGAGTCTGACAGAAAAATAACACACACAAGGAAGATTCAGGATCCCGGAGGCAGCTGTATTAATAAAAATTGGTTGAGATAACACTGTGTATTAATTATACCGGGATCAAATGAGTAACTAAATAACTTTCAAAAAATAAAAATAATAAATAAAAATCGATTGAGGACAGAGCAAGACTAAAAGATGACAGATAACAGATAGAGGAGCTCATTTTTGGATTTCCTGTGAACTTCCCAAAGACTTCAAACAGGGCTTCTGAAGCAACGTCATCTGACTCCAGACCTAGAGGTATCTCTGCTCTCATCTGGAGTTACACACGCAGGCCATTGTGAGCCACCTGTTCTGTTTTTGTGATGTTTAGTAATATCCTCTGAAAAGTGCCTAGAGTTTACACGCAAGTAGGTATTCAACAAATGTTTCATTTGCTTTGCTAAATTCTGCAAAACGTAGGTTTGCTTTCACATTTATGTGGCACTTTAATTAAAAGTAAACTCCCCTCTTGTATGCTCTCACTTGCCCTCTCCAGAAGTGACTGTCATTCTTATTCCATGTGGGAGAAACTGAGGTACAAAGAGACTGCTCAGTGTGACATGCTAGGTCAGGCTCATACGCAGTCCGATTCTGTTAATTCCCTTTGCAAGGATGAACGCCTGCCCCACTTTGTCTTCAACATATTAATGTATATAGCAATCTAGCCATGTGGCAGATAGTTTAACCAAGAATAATACCCAGATTCTGAGATTTGAGCACCAATTATCAGGAGGTTCAAAGCACTGATTTATCCCAGTTCCCGCTCCCCCTCAAGCCGTGTACAGAGCTCTAATGATGAGCAATTGAGAAGCAGCGTCTTTCCTCGTGTTCATTACTCTCCAACAAGATCTTAACTTGATAAGGCCACCCTGAAAAGGCTAGATCAGCTTCAGACAGGGTAGCAGGTGCATTTATCAACCGCTTTTGTTTGCTGAGTCAGGGATTGCTATGGTTTTTACCTTTTTTTTTCCTACTAAAGAAGTTACTTACTTTTTGGTTTTTTATATTTAGGGGATTACTATCTATTCATGACAGCATTTTCCATTATGGTACCTGAAGAAGGTGTTTAACCTTTTCTCCCAGTTTCTAAAAATCATGTCTTTTCAATAAATTGTATATATTATGCAATGAAATGCTAGAGAATTGTCTTATTACCTCTCCCTCCAAAATACTAGCATATGCCTAATTAATACAGGGATATTCCATAAATCATAGGTGCCAAGGAAAAACCATGTAACTGGGGAAAACTTTACAGAGAATATCAATCAGATCCTGGTACTTGTCATTTAAGTAGAGCACAATTCTCTCAAGGTTTACCAGCCTCTCTGAGCACCAGCCACAGCATTTAGAAACATTAACTCCTTGCTCTCTCAAACCTCAGAATAAAGGAACTCTAGCTTGCTGTCCTTTTTATTGTTCCTGCCTTCTTTGGGGGGGGGGCGGGGTTGGTGGTGGTGTTTTTACAATGCTTTGCAAGTCAAATGAGTCAGTTCAAAAGAGGCAGATGCTGAAAAAAAAATCAACGCCATGTCTTTATTTGGCAGCATTCGGTTTGGCTAATTACTGGGTACAGGTAGGAAACACGGCTAATGGGGCTTAGCAACAGATGGGGAGCCGGTACAAAGCTGTGGGTTCTTCCTCTGCCTGTGCTGTGACTTCCTGCGGTGTTGAACAAGTCATTCAACCTGTTTTTGATTCACTTCCCTTTCACTAAATTATGGATAATAATGCCTACTAGGTATGTCATACATTGTTGAGAAGAATAGCTCACAGGAAGATCACAAAGCACTTTCAAAGAGTTGAAACGCTCCATAGGCACAGGGTCCACAGAATCAAGCTGAACAGGAGGCGATGCCCCTTCCCGTCAGGTCCTCTGTTTCCCATTTAAAACCGAAATGAATGCAAATCTGAAAGTGACTTTGCATTTGCCACGCATCCCCTCTGCCTCTCAGGCATTCTATCACTAACTGATTGTAACTATGCAAATGATACCGTTATCTGTGGCACACACTGGCGCTTGTACTGCAGCACCAGCCGTTTCAAATGCTTGATGAATCCAAGGCTGATTGGCAGCTCCAAACTTATCTGTGACCTAATTTGTGGTCAGGAAGTACATGCAGATTTGGATAAGGGCAAAACCAATGACAGCAGGCTTTCCTTGAGGTTTTAAAACATGTGAAGTTTGGTTGCCAGGGACTTAAAAAATAAATAAAGTTGTTTTCTTTTTTAAAGGTCTGCATCTGAGATCTGGATTGAAAGCAAAATTCGTCAAATGCACCAAGAATTGTGAAGCTCTGGAGAGCTACACAGAGCAAAAGTAATCCCGAGATAAAGAATGGGAACGATTTCTGCTGCAGCTAAAATGATTGCAGAGGGATGATCGGTGCCGATGATTTCCCCATTGTTACGGAGAAAGGAAATCTGCTCGGTCCCCACGCCAAAGAAGCCACGGATTTACCTCGGTAATTCCCAGGTGCTTTAAGCACTGGCTCCTGTAGTAAAATAAAACCATGTAGAAAGGAGCCACATGTTAGATTGCGTGGGTGTGAGAAGGAAATCAGAGGAGGTTACGAACACGCACCGATTGCTTGCCGGGTTGACATTATCATCGCACTTTGTACGCTGCGCTACTGAACTCTACAGAGGTCCAGTGACTTGCCCAAGTTCACCGAGCTGGTAGGTGGCTGAGCCCTGAGAAAAACACACAGGCTCTGCTCTTTTTACTCTCCCAGGCTGTGTCTAGGAGTTGTTGTCTGGATCTCTATACCAACCTGCGGGGAGAGAGAAGGCCGGCTGACCTGCGCAGTAGCCCAGGCCAGAGCACAAGGGGAAATCCTTTGGTTGACTTGCCCGGCCGCCCACTGTTTGGAGCTCGGCGAATGTGCCTCATGGGAAGCTCAGTTGTCTCCCTTCCTCTGAGCCACCTCTTCTCTGACTGGTCCCCGCCAGCACTGCCTGTTTGCTGTTACTACTTCCCAGTGATCAACAGCTATTTTATGTTTCCTCCCGTTGTGCTTCACTGCACCTTTTGTAGTCCTTCCGCCCACCTTCTGCGTACGGCTCACCTTCATGTTATTGAAGGGCGGTTGTGTTTGTGGCCCGTTATTATGTTCTTGAACAGCCCTATGATGTGGAACTTAAAGGGACCAGCTTGCAGAGGAACGCACATTAACCATCACTTCTCTCCGTATCTCTCACTTGCACTAGGACCTCTATGATTGTTGCCTATTCGGAAGTTCAAGCCCAGAGTCCTTTTTTTTTTTTTTTTTTTTTTTTTTTTTTGTAATCATTGGTTCAAATACCTTTTAGCTAACACTACTTGAGCACTTATCAGCAAGGCACTATGGTAAAAGAAGTACACAATTACTTCACCTCATCTCAAAACGTCCCAGTGAGGCAGGTTTTGGTGTTAATTCCATTTGACAGACTAAGAGACGAAGGTTTATGGTGGTAGTGTAGTCTGCCTGGGTAATAGAACTAGTACCAGACAGAAGCAGGTCTCAACCTCCAATGTGACTCACACCAAAGTCCTAAAACCACTGAAATCTTAATTCCATCCAATTCTTAACTTTACAAATTTGGGGCGTCTTTATAGGTTAATGCAGTTCTCGGAACCCTGATCTATCCCATCCCTATATTCACAGTACTTAGTGCATTGCCCACTATGGAAACAAGTAAAACTAGTACATCTATATTGTGATAGAATGATGGAGAATCAAAATGCAAATTTTACATTTATCATCACAAATCGTACACCTATTTGTTTGGTCAACTTACAAAATGCGGACGAAATTCTTTGTTGTTGAAGCACCCTCAAAAATCTGCCTGTAATCAGACAAACCTGGTTGTATTATCTCACCGACTCAGATCCTTGCTGTGTAGACACAGTTTAGATCTGCCCAATGGCACCGTGAGTCAATAGAGGAAAGTGTGCAGTGGTACTGACATGCCTGTGTGAACCGGAAAGTGTTCTGCAGAGTGGAGCTGTCACCCTAGACATCATGCACCAAGATGCATGTTCTCGGCAACTTTAATGATGCTCCCACGGGTGTTCTTAGCGCTACGTTAAAATTCCTTCACGATAGCACTTAATAGTTTTCAGAATAGAGTTTTAATGTTTGATATGGCTGCAATTGTGGGCCTCTGTGAAGACTTGAAGGTAAATAAGAGAAAAATCGCTCCGCTTCTAATTACTGCATGTTGATTCTTCAATTCCAGTAGCATTTTATAAATATCAGATTGTACTATTATCTTCAAGAGAGCTGTTTTCCTACAATTGCTTGAATCACGAAACTAGCTCTGAAGCTTACTTTCACATTTTAATTAGTAAAAATGCCTTTGACTTCTTGAAAACTTGAAGCCCAAGCAATGATCTATCTATTGGTGGTAGAGACGCACTGCTGAATAATGTTCTGTGTCTTATAAACATACCTTATTGTTTTGAGCTATTAGATGCTGATATAGTAGTCGCCTGCAGCATGCTTAAGCAATAAGCCATGACAGGGACTCTCCTAACTGCACGCTGCCTGGGGTACACTTTCGGGGAGTTTTCTGATCACGCAGGAAGGAGCGACTCCCAAACGTATGACACTGACTGGCTGTTCCTTTCCCACAATATGATAATTATCTGTGTGGCTTATTATCTATCTGCTAATAAAATACTGTGCATCCTAAGTCTGGCAAAAATACATCAAATATTTGCAGGCCTGAAAAATTAAAGAAAGAACAAGGATCACGATGTGTGTATTCCGCTTTGGGTGTTTCAAGTTTTTGTTTCATTATTCCATGCCCTCAGCTCCCTTCCTCCGGGGATTTTGTCCCTCTTGTATCAAGGTTTCTTTCACCTCTGTCTGCAATAACACTCTCTTCTTTTGTTTTAGATTTTTAAAAAGCTATCTCAGGAATTTTGGTGTAGCTCCTGATTCAGCTGCATTGATGGTAATTGAGAGGGGAATACAAACTGAACTCAAGTGCAGCTCCACTTAAATTTACCTCCCCCGAGAGAAGAATTTCCAAAGCTGCCAGTCCAAAGGATTCTACAAAATTTGCGTTTGTAGGAGCAGCCCTTCATTATATTTTATTCTTTTTGAAATGATCTGTAGTCCTATGAAAATCATCACAGCTTCCAGAGGGGGTGGCTAAAGAAGTCTGTGTTTAAGAGAAAAGTAATGGGTCTTGGGAGCTTTCCTTCCTGTTTAAAAATAAACACTGATATCTCTGAATCAAATATCAGGACTGCTCTGTCATGTTTATAGACCTCTCCAAGGGGACTTTCTTGTGCACTGAGACAGTCTCTGAAGCTCACTGCTCTTTTGTATTTAAAATTTTGGGGTAGCCCCTGCTCCTTTTATATCTTCATTTCTCTATGTGTACATATAGGTGGACACAGTATAGAGCTGGAGATAGTTCTTACTGATTGATACAGATCCAGCTATGAATAAATTCAGTGGAAAAGTCTGAGAGATGTATAGTGGCCCCTCACAGAGATTTCTGACTCTTGTGAAGTATGTCCTCTTTTGCATGGGATATGGCCATAATGACACTTAAAATAGATTACTATTTATTACTATTTTGAGTAATAAACTGTGTCATTATTACCATTTCCTTATTCTGCAATCGTTCACTGGCATGGAAGCTGCCTGCAAAGTTCTGGCACTGGTAAGCTGGATGAGGAGAACTAGGGAATAGATTTCTACGTAAGCATGGCTGCATAATTCGATAGGTCACATATTCAGGGTATATGAAATCAGGGCAGGGATAAGTAAGAGTGCTGTTGAATCTGCATATTCAGATTAGACAGAACTGCAAAGAAAAATTCTTATGAGGGAAGACTTCACGGTGGAAGTTGCATTTCAATAACAATTTGAATAAAAGGAAAATTGATGAGTTGAAAGTTGGAAAGATACTCTGCCAGGGATTTAAGTAAAAGGTCAAAATTAGAAATGTTATCAAGGAATTTTGGAAAAAGCATTACATTTTTACTGTAGGCATTAGTACTGTACTTAATCACACTCTTGCTATCTCTGAGTGTGAGTTGCATTAATGTGGAATTCTGTAAAAGTTAGGAGACCTGAGGCCAGTCTCCAAGGTGAATCCTATCTGAGAACACTTATGAGTCCTAAGTGTAACAAAAGTCCCTGCACCTACCCTTTGATCATTCTAAGGCTAGTTCTCTCTTTCTCACTCTGTCTGGTTGTTCAGAAATGTCCTTTTAAAATTACTTAACATTTTCTTGAACTTCTTTTTCTCATCATAGTTTCCTTTCTTCACTTTGGTACAATTCTAATTTTCCAGTTGTTAACTCATCTTTGACCATTTCTTCTCAGTCATTAAGCCATCCTTGAACTCACCAAGTCATGTAATAAACTAACTTACCCTTGTTCTCTCTTGTTTAGACTCTTCTGCCCCTCAAGGGCACTTGGCTCCATGTTGGAATTCTCTTCACTTTGTGGGGGTGGGCAGAGATGACTATGAGCCAAAAAATTTTTACCAACTTTCTCTTCAGTGATGGTTTTTCTCTAAATTACCCTTATTAGCAAGTACTGGAAGCAGGTTGGGTTGATATTGAACAGGAAAGGTAGACTCTGCTATTCTCTTGATGAATATTGTTCCCCAGTGTTAATGATATTTATCAGAAGAGGTCGGGGAGCTCAGATAAGCAAGTAAGCACTGGAGAAATCAAGAACAAAATTGCGATTGAATCAAGGCCAGACAAGGAACACACTCTCAGGAACAGAAAGGAACCTCATACTCACTTGAATGGTCCAAACCTGGGACTGAATTAAAAGTGATGCTGTGATGTACCAACTTTACTTCCCTTTAGGATTGTGATCTTATTCTTCACGTTTTTTAGAGGTATTGGCTGCTGACAGCTTACAGTCAGGTCCCTCTCCAGGAACTGTCCTTGGCAGAAAGAAGCTGCCTTGCTCATTATTATGGTTCTTTTATGGGAGCGGGTCATATTCAATGACCAGTTGATGCAAAGCTCAGTGTCTCAGAATCTTATGTCCAGGGAGCCTCAACTCTGGATGTATGTTCCAAAATTAATATGGGATAATATGTTATGTTAATATATAACAACATATGATGCATCATCTCCACATAATTTGCATAATAGAATGTGGAGAATGAACATACATACTGCGTTTCCTCCGAGGCATTGGACAGGAAACCAGAAAGCAGTAATGCCCCATACTTCAGGTCAAGAAGTAAAATAGTGTCAACACTGAGCGCTACCATTTCATCACTGTTCAAATTGATAAGATGTCTGTTTGAAGTTCTAGCCCTAAGCAAGAAGTGACTCTTCCAGCTGAAAAGGGTTTAAATCCTCTCAGAGAGCATGCTGATCCCAGTGCACATGGACAAAAATCACATTATTTTAACACAGAGCACTTGGTCTAGAGTCAGTGAACCATAGCACCACAGGGTTATTCAGCACAGGGCAGTGCTTACGGGAGGAAGGAAAGTCTTCCACAGAGACCAATGAGTAATTACCTCACAAAGACTGTACCCTGATGAAGGACACTGTTTAGGAAATTAAGATTGTGTATCACAAAGTGAGCTAAGAAAACCTAGTTATGCACATCTTTTATGATGTTTTAGGAAGCAATGTGGCTGCCACTTCCCCTTCTTCCCAACCAAACAATAATGAAAGCAAGTGTCAGATCAAATTCTACCTCCTGCACAGGTAAATATTAAGCAATGGTTTGTTAGCAAGCTGGCAATGAATATTGCAAACGACTTACTCTTATAAGATGGATGAAAGCTCAGTAATCCATATTTGCAGGTCCTACAATCATGCTTTGCATGTGAGGGTTACTTGAAGCAGGTATGACAATATTCTAGAGACCAATGCCTGGATGCAACAGCATCTAGAGAGAAAGCGTCAGGCACCATCTCTAGAGGGCTTGCTAGAGTTTTATCCCCTGTAAATGAGAAAGTAGAGATTGTGAAATAATTAAGTCAATCCACATATCCAAATAGCATTGCTTTTACTAGAGAAAAATGATTGATGAAATATATTAATATACATCACTAATTTTACCAGTAAAACCCATCTTCAAGAAACGTATCAAACTAAACAGCTAAACATCTAAGTTGATCAAAATTACTAAGAACTGATGAAGCGATTACATTAACTTGAATCATAGGAAACTGACAATATTCAACTACATTCGATCAACAAAAATGCATCTGGTCCTGTCCTTTCCAATTAGATATTCACTGCCCTTTGGAGTACATTTATGATTAGGGCACCTGGCTAACTCTAAAATAGTGCTCACATACATGAACTATGCTGAGTCATTTTCAAATGAATCCTACTCATCATATGAAGTGATATGAAAGTGATTATCACTTATATGAAGTGGTAATAAGGACACTGAAACACAGAGAAAGTTTTGTTTGTTTTTGTAAGAGAAATGGGAAGTGAAAGAGCCAGAAGAGCTAAACCAAATCACAAGCATTTACCTGGTCATGCCACTAATAGCTATCATCATTTTGTTGATGAGAAAAAAAAAATGAAGATCATCAAAAATCACCACCCATTATCTAGGGTTATTGTAAGTACGATTCTTATTAGATACTATAGGATGAATAAATCTCAACAAATTCTTTGATTATCTCCATAAACGTCTGAGTTAAAGAAGCCCTTCTTATTACTTCTCTGTGTAGATGGGATGAACTATCTGACTACTACAGTCAAGGGTCTCCACGTCAGCCCCTGTACCTCAGAGAAAGCTGTCGTAATGAGACTTTATTTGGATGTGGGATAGGCTAAACTCTAGAATGATGGAAAAAAAAGAAAAAAAGAAAAAGTCAAGGCCCTATGGATATGAGATGTAAGAGTTAACACTTTTTTTTAGGACCATCAAATTGTATTTTTGAACCATAATTACAGATATAATAAAAACTCAATCAATAAAGTAGACATAACAAGACTCACAAGACCACCATTTATTGATTTTGTAAGCATTACACTAGTACATTTGATGTGCATGGTGTCTCCAAGTATTACTGATTCAAGAATCTGTTGAAAGTGGAGAAATGCTAAATCAATCATGAGGATGGTGACATTTGTACAGAGTGATTGGCCTTTGAACATCATTTATATCTCAGACAGAAGATACATTTTAGTATTAGTAGCTGAGGATTGGATAGATACATATCTATATAAAAACAATTCTAACAAAAATCAGTCTAAGAGAATATCAAAATTATCTTAAATTTTGGAAAGGAACAATTTCTAAATGAATAACAATGCTTTTAAAATAGCTCTTATCTTTAGTGTTTTTTTTTCATATTTATTAACACCAATAAGAAATACGACTATAATAATCAAAGTACCTGGCTATTTCAACTTTTTTCCCTCAAACTCTATGAGTAAAGATCTCTGAATAAAGATTATGAGAATCATAATTATTCTTATCTTTGTTCCATAATTGCTTTTGGGGGATATAATTTTCTCTGAAAGATGTCGAAACTAAGGCTCAGAGATGCTAAATGAATTGGTAAGACACAGTTCCTTAGTGGGTTTTTTTTTTCCCACATGCTACTTTTAAATAAGTAGTCTTTCATGACAAACCCTTTTTTGCTCTAAGAAACTATTCAAACAAGGGAGGAAACCCACAAATACTTATTGTGTGCCAAATATATGTTAAGCATATTTTCATATAGTTTATAAGCTGCTATTAATCTCATTTGATAAGCATTGATGCTGTGATTCAGTGTAATTCAATGTGCTTGCCTAAGGTCACGGGATAGCTGGGAACTCCACATTAAAATCTAGTGATGTCTGACTCCAAAGTCCATGCCTATTCCATTGATTCAAATTTTCTCTTGCCAAAAGAAAAAAAAAACAACAACCCAACAACCTTCATCACCAGTCACTAATATATGTTAATAACTTATTCTTTCCTTTCTTCTCCTGGGGCAGCCATCAGCATTCGGCAAAAGAAATAGCTGCTGTGATATTTGACTCTCCTGCTCTGACTCTGAGATAATGAAATATAAAAGCTGGAAGCTAGGGATAGAATTGGAGAGATTACAAATGTCAATGGACTCTTTGTGGGACTGGTGCTTCATCTAAAGGCTGCCTTCTCCAGCACTAGAGTTACACCGCCCACACTGGGTGCTGAATGAAATTAGAGGTCACGGAAGCTATCAGCACGTCTCATCACAACGCACAGCCTTCATCCTTGCCGGGACCGCGCTCAAGACCAGAAATGCCATGACCGGTTTGAGAGCACAAATTGGCCTTTGGCTTCGCACAGTAAGGGATTTGGTCTTTGCTCTTCATGTTGCCCTTGAGGCCCATTTGGCAGCCATTCGTGTGATGGCCCTGACAGGGCCCTTCCTAACTTCAGGGAGAGAAGCATGACCCTCACCTACTTTAACAGGCATTTTCTTGCCAGCCAGAGCTGCCCACCCAGGGAGAGCCGAATTAGGCCAAACCACTTCTTGATCTTCTTTCTTTCTTTCTTTCTTTCTTTCTTTCTTTCTTTTTAATGTAAGAGAAGATTTTTCTTTTCTTTTCCAAGCTTCTTTTTTTTTTCAAAATTTTATTTCTTTTTTTTGTGTGTGTGTATGTAGTTATTTTTGAGAGAGAGAGAGAGACAGAGTGTGAACAAGGGAGGGGCAGAGAGACAGTGAGACACAGAATTGAAGCAGGTTCCAGGCACAGAGCTGCCAGCACAGAGCCATCGCCGGGCTCGAACTCATGGACCATGAGATCATGACCTGAGCTGAAGTCAGATGCTTAACCCACTGAGCCACCCAGGCGCCCCTCAAATTTTTATTTCAATTCTACTTAGTTAACATCTTTTTTTAAGGTTTCTTATTTATTTTTTTCCATATTTCTTTCCATAACTTTATTTCCTTTTTTTTTTTTCCTGACTTGGACATTTTTGACGAGGTTTTGTTTTTAAAGTCCTATAGAGGTTAAAGAGATGAAAAAATATTACATTATTTTCTCTTCTAAAAAATAATCAAACAGAAACTCTAAACTTTGCTTTTTGACTCAATGAAATGGAAAGAATGTGGGCTTGAAAGTCAGGCAAGACTGAGGTTTGAATGGTGCCTCTGCCACTCAAGAGTCAATATCTTAGACCTCAAAGCTTATTATTTCTAAAATGGGGGAAGCTATTTACCTTGCAGAGTTGATAAAAGCTTGAGAGATTATAAGGCCTCGATCACAAATACCTAGACATGGACAGCACTGATTTAGTTAATTATGGCTACTATTACTTACCTATTACTACTCTTGTTATTTTCTACGTGGACCCAATAAGAAGGCTGCTGGGTTAGAGTTTTATGAAACGCAAAGCCACAAGCCATGATGCCAATCCTGGACGGAGCAGGTCAGGTCATCATTACACCCCAGGAGGTTCTAAGTTACGGAGCCCATCTGTGAGATATGCCAGAACTCATCTCTTGGGGTTCTTCTCTCTCCTCCAAATTTGCAGGTCCTGAATCATCCACTTGGATAAATGAATAATTTGGGACTTAAAAAACAACTGAAGTCTTTTGGTTGTAAATATTCTTTGTATTGCCCTGGCAAGAAAGTACATGGATCAGAGGTTGGTGTTGCTACCATTCAGGAGCCATCATATTCTCCACCATGTGGCTACAGTGAGATTGTTTTAAAAGTTAGCTAATATCAGTACCTTGCTTAAATCTGTCTCCACTTACTCTAAAATCCCAATTCTGTATCATGACCTAATATCCTTTACATGGCCTGGCAATTACCTATGTCTCAAAGAGCATCTCCAACATGGGACACCTTGACCATCCCACTTGTAGCCACCTCTTTCCTTCTCTTAGGACCTTGGTTCTTCCTGTTTCCTGTAAGTGGAAAATGATCTGTCCTCTGTTCTCTGCTTCTAATGGCTGGTCCTTCCCAAATTGTCCTTGGCTCAAATACCACTCATTCTAGGAGAACTTCCATGACCTTCTATTCAAGGGTTATGGTTATGTTTTATATATGATATTGTCATTTATTTTTGCTGTATACTTACTCTGAAAATATAATTTATTTACTTTCCTACATTCTCTAGAACAGTGCATCTGAGAGCAAGAACCACCACATCCCCAGCGTAGCACATAGCAGGCACTCAACAGAATCGTTAGTGATTAACTACAGACATCTGGAATGTGAGTAAATATGAGAGGGAATGGCAAAAGATAAGACTAAGGACAAACAAGAACTAGGTCATAGCAGGTTTTATTCTACATACCAGGCCAAAGATGTACCCTCCTCTTTCTTTTTCTAAAAGGAATAGAAGTTGATGGACTTTGAACAGATGAATAGCACAGTCAGATTTATATAGTATCTCAGGTATGTGACTTATGCTTGGATGGGGTAGTGGTAAGGTAGGTAAAGCAGAGGTAATGGAACTAGACATTTAAAAAATGAAGACTTGATAGGACTTGGTAATGTCTTTGAATAAGGAGATAAGAGGCTATTGGAAAATAATTTTGATCCTGAATTGTTGGTTATTTATAGAGTGCTATTTATTCCCATAATTGATTTAAAAATTAAGCTCTAGTGATGGGTCATATCTTTAAAAAGATAGTCATATTTCTTTACTCATACAGATATAAGCTTTTCATATTTTATTGAATGCCAGCTTTAGGGCTGATTTTAAAAGTAAATATTCACATATATATTCATACATATATGTCTATTACACACATATATGTGGTGTGTGTGTGCATTTATAAATTGCTCTAATATCACAATATCATTACAAACAATCCCACAAACTGAGCATGGGACACAGCTCATATTTATAACTTTGCATTAATTTAATACTCTATTATTTCCCTTTAATGAACTATTTCAATAATTCATTACCAAGGTCAATGTCTACAGAAGGCTCTACATACAATGGAGTCTACTATATCAGAAATATTTTACAAATTTTATGATACTTATTGCTCACATTTTAACTCTTTATCTAATTACTCCTTTCCCAAAACTATAAGAAAACACAGAAGCAAAATAATCAAACACAAAACAAATAAACCAAAAATTTATGAGAGAAAATCCCAGATTTAAAAAGCAACACAAACCTAGTTGTCATGCCCCCCTTCTTGGTTCACAGGTTTTGTTTTAGAGATAACTGCAGGCTGCCTTCATAGTTGTGTCTTGGAGGCAGGGAAGTGTAGTTCTTCTAGATCATTGCAGAATCATTCTACAACAAAAAAGATTTTAGATGCAAGCCTGGGGGCTTTGTTTGAGTTCAACCAGCCATCAGTTACACGGACTCTGGTTGAACAACTTGGACCTGAACAGCAGCTGGTCTTATCTGAATATCGAATGAGCTTATTACCATGACTCCTTTAAAGTCCTATCATTTATATTATGTTTTCCTTCCTTTTTTTTATTCTTTACACTGACTCAAAAATTTTTCTTCTTTGGTGAATAAAAAACTCAATTTTTTTTTAATCAAAAGTTCATACCTCCAAAAAACTAGTCAGGGCATTCACATTTTGTGGTTGAGGTCAGTACATGGTTTTACCTTTATGGACCAGATAAGTTGGTCATACCTGGAGACAATGACCTCTAGTATGTTACTAACTCCTGCTACTTTCCTAGGTAACCCCGGTGACTCATCCAGTCTCATTTCCTTCATCTCCTCTGCAAGGGGCTCATCTACAGATGGAAAATGACTTTCAAGTTAGGTATAAAATTACACTCAAATATAGACAGTATAGTAATCTTGTTTTTCAATGATTTGCTTTCCCCCTCATTCTGTATTTTATTCAAAACACAAATTTACTAAGAAGATTTTTTTGGTATTAAAAAATATTTCTCATCCTTACACAGGTGAGATGAATCTTTATACTGACATATTTGGAAATACAGGGGAAAATATAGAAATTACCCTATGTCTCTCTTTGGCTCAATATCTTTCACTCTTATAGTCAAATTGAATTTTTTGTCAAGTCTTGGGGCACTCTTTTCACATGACCTGCCACCGTTTTAGCTCATCTGGTCATAACTTTTTCCATTTTCCAGGACTTGGGGCCTCCTGCTCCTTCTGCTTTGAATGTTCTTTCCCCAGAACTGCATAATCCTGATTAATTCTCATATTTAAAATTTTAGTTACAAAGTTATTTCCTTAGCATGGCTTTTCTATCTTATTTGACTATACTATTTGATGTTTTCACAAATTTCTCAAGGAAAGCCAGCAATTTGGTATTTATGGGAAGATTCCCTCTTTAAATGTTACCTAATATCATCTAATGTACACTTAAAAACAAATACTTGCAGACCAAACAAAATTACCCAAATGCTAGCCATACTTGGCCCACTGGTAACTTGTAGCTATACCTATCTTGGTTATTTGCTTCTTCTTTAAAATTATCTCCCATTGGAAAAGATGTTCAAGAGAACAGAGGCCTTATTTGTCTTGTTCTGTGCTATTTGTTCAGTGCCTGGCTTGCTGCAGGTATTCAATTAAAATTGGTTGAACAAATGAATCTCAAAACCCAAAACTAACACTTTAGTGTCTACACATTCTTTTTTTCTTATAGATGTTAACAAGAACAATAACCATATGATTTTTTTTACAGCGCACATTTTCTGGCACTTGATTTCTCACAATTTATCAACTACAATTTATTATCCAATGTTACTGTACAGTCTCCTACATTGTATAATCTACGATATCAGGGTTGCAGCTGCCATATAGAATTCCCAGAAAATGTTAATAGCTCTCTACACTCATCACTCTACAGGTTTTCAGCACTTACATGCACCGTGAACATTGTCCATTGGCTCGTGTTTAAACTGCAGCTCTCCTGAGGCACCTGGGTGGCTCAGTTGGTTGACTGTCTGACTTGGGCTCAGGTCATAATCTCATGGCTGGGCTCGTGTGTTTGAACACTGCATCAGGCTCTGTGCTGACAGCTCAGAGCCTGGAGCCCGCTTCAGATTCTGTGTCTCCATCTCTCTTTGCCCCTCCCTGCTCACGCTCTGTCTCTCTGCCTCTCAAAAATAAATAAACATTAAAAAAGTTAAAAAAATAAATAAATAAACTGTAGCTCCCCTGAGCCTTTTTCTAGTGCTTGCACTTCTCTATTAGGTGGGTATTCTTCAGGGAGCCAGAACCATGGTCATATGTGGCTTACTCTACTTAGAGTAAGTTAAGGAATAGTTGTAGTCTGTCGGACATACTGTTGACTATCATTTACAAAACAAAACACAACCTGACTACTTTTGGAGACCTGAACACAAGTTGTTGACCAAGACGCCTGGGTTTTTGTTCCAACACTGCTACCAACTATGCAGATTAAAACATCCTTTCTGGCCCAGCATTTTTTTCATATTCAAAACAAAGAAGTTAAATTGCATCTGAGACAGTCCACTTCCATTAAGATGATTATTATCAAATACACCAGAAAATAACAAGTACTGGCAAGGATGTAGAGAAATTGAAATATTTGTGTACTGTTGATAGGAATGTAAAGTGATGTAACCACTATGGAAAACAGGGTAGAGGTCCCACAAAACATTAAAAATCGAATTATCACATGATCCAACAATTCTACTTTGGACTATATATTCAAGAGAATGGAACTCAGGTATTGGTGTACCATGTTCATAGCAGCATTACTCACAATAGCCAAAAGGTGGGAGCACCCAAGTGCCCATATGGATGGATGGATAGATAACCAATTCTTCCTTTAAAATGGAGGAAATTTGGGGCACCTGGGTGGCTCAGTCCGTTAAGCGTCCGACTTCAGCTCAGGTCATGATCTTGCAGTCCGTGAGTTCAAGCCCTGTGTCGGGCTCTGTACTGACCGCTCAGAGCCTGGAGCCTGTTTCAGATTTGTGTCTCCCTCTCTCTCTGACCCTCCCCCATTCATGCTCTGTCTCTCTCTGTCTCAAAAATAAATAAACGTTAAAAAATATTAAAAAAATAAATAAAATGGAGGAAATTCTGACACATTCTAATGTGGACATTATCCTCAGTGAAATAAGCTGGTCACACAAAGAGAAACATACCGTATGATTCTACTTATATGAGGTGTCTAGAGTAGTCAAATTCATGGAGACAGAAAGTAGAATGGTGTTTGCCAGTCCCTGGTGGGGGGTGGGGGGGTGGGGTAAGGGAGGATGTGGAATTGTTGTTTAATAGGTTCAGAGTTTTAGTTTTTGGAAGTGACAAGAATCGTGGAGATGGATGGTAATGGAGGTTGCACAACAATGTCAATGTACTTAATACTGTTGAACTGTCCACTGAAATGTGGTTAAGGTGACAAATTCTGTACCGTGTGCATTTTACCACAATTAAAAATAATTTTAAAAATTGTACCTCAGGATTCTTCTCATTAGAATGTTTTACAATTCTGGAAGCTCTCACAGAGACTATACAAAGAGTTACTTGCAGGTGCTTTCTCAGTCAGAGAATCTCTTCCCAGAAGGAAAACCTAGTTCTATGGCAAGCCTGGGCAAATGGTCCTCGACTTCAGTCGTGTATGTCTCGCGGTTCTGGTCCCAGAAGATAAAAGAGAGTTTTTCTAATTCTCCCCACTCTGATTACGGCTTTCCTTGAGCAAAAAGAAATAAGGTGTGACTGGCAAATTACGTTTTCTTAGACTTCCAAATTCGAGTTTTAGTTTCCCTTTCCAGCTGTGACTACCACATTTCCCGGCCCTCACCCTCATCACCCACCCAGCACGATCATCATCGCTATTTTCGTAGGCATTTTATCCTTGCATCTCAAAGAATCAATCTACCCTCTTCTTTCTGCTCCTCTTGCACATTCAGTTCCCCTGAGCTGTGTTCAGCTGTCAGCCTCAGCGATGAGCGGCACCGATTCCCCCAGTTATTAGGGAGCACTCGGCGTGTCTCTGCAGCAAGGATACTGACAGTGGAACACACAGGAGCAGCTGGCTCAGTGGGGAGAGGAAGGGGAGGGGGGAGAGCTATTCATTGCAGTGTATTTATAACTTGGCCCCGAAAGCAGAGATGGCGGTATTCAAATAGGAGAGGGTGAAAAGACATTTTATCCTAATTAAAAAGGTAATTAAGTAACACACCGAAGAATTTAAATCAGTGCTCTTGGTTTTTGTGACAGGTCTGATGGTGTAACTACCCAGAAACCTTTCTGGAACAACAAATGCTGCTTCTTAAGCTCCATTGCTTGCTGAGTGGCCAACTATGGATGACAAATTACAGTAAGAGTCCTAGACAAGAGTGTCTGAGATAATCAAAGGTCCCTCTCAAAGGAAAACAATGCACACAGGCATGAAATTTCCAGCTAGCCAAGATGAAAACTCAGTGCTCAAGTCACCAACCCTACCAACACACTCTGCACCCATCCTTCTCAGCATCCAAGCGGGTCGCCCAGTCTAAGCCTCACCTAGAAGATCTTCTAGTCTACTTTTCTAACCCAGGGCCTTTCCTGTTATGCCCTTCACTGGGCTTTTATTTACAAATATATTACAAATATATTAAACGCAGCGTTATTATTATGTATGTATTTGTTTCTTTTAACAGTTGATGCTGTATCTATCTTCCTGACCATTGATGTCATTATCAAATCCAAGTGCATAATAATTCTGAACCAACTGCTGGCTCGATTTTTAAAATTTCAGAAGTCTCTTACAACTAGTCTCAGAGTTTTGACACAGTAATTTATTTGCCTCTTGTAAACAAAGTTATGTTAGTCAGGAGCATTGGTAAATTTTGGATTGTTATAAAATAGCATAAATAAATTGTTTTTTATCCATTCCCTTTTTTAACTCAGTCCAGGGTACTAGTTAACAGCACTGAAATTGTTGTTTTATTTAGATTACTTCTATAACAAAAATATCAAATTTATCTGAGGTTATTTCACTACATATAAAATAGTCATATGCTTATGTATATATACATGTATGATTATTTTGTTTCTGCAAAGGCAAACATAAAACACAAATATGTATACATATGTAAAGTGCTAATTTGTATAGCTATATATAAGAGATAATTGATCTTATACTATGCACATGAAAATGTGGAAGAACCTCTACTAAGCTAAGATGCTATGACAATAATACTTTAATGTGGTATACCAAAATAAAACACAATCAAAGTATTTGGAAGATAATTATTCCTATAAGATGATAGCCCTCATTAATTTGCTTGTATGTTCTTGGAATGCTCAGATGACCAAGGAAAAGTTCAGAGAATGTTTATAGTATAGCATTTGTTTCTTATAAGAAATGCATCATAAATGTAGAATACAAAGACTCTGGGGTTCTGATAAATACAGAATTTGTACATAACCAAGGAAGAGTAATACAAACAGTTCCAGTCTCACCTACGAGGCCTGATCAAAACATCTAGAGTCAATTCTTATTATTCATGGTCACTGTGTTTTATACATTGCCACCAAAACTCAATTAGTGAATATAGAACCATTGCTTCTAGGACAAATACAGGGTTAGGTTCCTGTGAGCCTCTGGTCACAATATTCTCATCAACTAATCAATACATACCCTTGTTTATCTGCATTTCTGTTTGAAGACACCTTCCTTGCTTAATATGTATTGTTGACTCATTACCAATGAACTCAGAGCCAATAGCACTAGAACTTGTCTGAACAAAGCTTACCTATAATAACATTTTCTCTGAAAGGCACATCACAACCTCGTGCCTAGGAAGAGTAGGCAGCACACTAGTACTATGCTTGGAGACCATTTGAAACAACAAAATCACCAACAAAAAACCACAAAAACGTGAGAAACAGGCACAATATAGGCCTTGGGAAGGATACTTGTTTACACTGTGAAAGCAGAGTGTCGCCTTGTTCGACCTCAGCTGGGAACACTTGTTAGGCAACTTCAATATTTTGTTGCTCTATGCATGTTGAAGTTACACATGTCAGGCAACTTCAATATTTTGTTGCTCTATGCACGAATGAGAATGACCGTGAAGGCCCTATGAGTACTAACTTTGGGCTCACAAATAAATTTTAGCAAGTAGGCAAATTTGCAAATACAGAGTCCATGAAAAATGATGATCAACTGTGCCTCCCTTTAAGTTTTTGGAAAATGATCAAATTATCTTTGTTTTTTAATTCAATAACCTATTTTGCCCATCCATTTATAATTACTTTGATTTTATTACAAATGCCAAATTAGGGGCGCCTGGGTGGCTCGACCACCTGGGTGGCTCAGCGTTTGACTTCAGCTCAGGCCATGATCTCTTGGTCTGTGGGTTTGAGCCCCGTGTAGGGCTCCGTGCTGACAGCTAGGAGCCTTGAGCCTGCTTCCGATTCTACATCTCCCCCTCTTTCTGCCCCTCCCCCGCTTGCAAGTCTGTCTCTTTCTCTCTCAAAAATAAACATTAAAAAATTAAAAAAAAAACAAATGCCAAATTAAAAATAAGAGAAGATAAAGAATGTAAGTATTTGACAAATGAAGATTATTGACCCAAACAAGAATCAAAGTTGTCTTGGATATAGTTCTGCATACTAAATAGATTCTAACTTTTTCTTTCAGTAATACATTGTTTTTCCATTTTTAGTTAAAAATTCTTTTGAGACATATAAATGGATTTTTATTTTTTCTGTCTGAACTAAGTCTGAATGGCCTCAGTGGACTCCCTTGGAATGGGAGGATTTCAGGGGATTCAGGAAGCTGACTTTTCCTATCTGTTTAAAATGAGTGAAATTACTGAATTTACTTGTTTAATAGAGAAGTTTTATGATTTCAAGGAGAAATTAGTAATGCCTTTGTTAAGTTCTAGAACAAATAAGCATGACAATTTTGAAATGATAAAATATGAGTAATTACAATGGGAAAGATATTTTCAATGATCGGACTTGAAAAATCCTCTGATTCCTAGGTAACGATTGTAAGATATGGTTACATATTCTTCATGTACAAAAATTACACATCTACTCAAATATTTTTAGTCTCTATATTACACGGTGATAAGAAAAACATATTTTGTGCTTTCTGGAAAGGCTGTTTTATTTGAAGTGTCCAAAGGTGTATATACTTGGGATTGTGTTACTTTGGGGAACTTTGTCTTAATTCAGTTTTATTGAATATTTCTGTGGGTTATAGTATGTGCGTCATAGCAGGGGAAATGGCATTTTGAAGAAAAATAATGCCTATATTTTTCTAGGGCTTTTTCTTAACAATATTTGTGACCTGAACGATGCTCTGATTTTTTCCAAAACCTTGGGACTAGATAGAAAGTTGTTTTTAAAAAAAATTTTTTTCAACCTTGCTTTTACTTTCTGCATTTAATTTAAAGGTAACACCGATGTTTTCCAAAGAGAAACAAACAGAACTTTCATACAGCATTTCTTTTTTCTCTTGCCCACCAATCCCTGTAACAACAGCAACGAAAGAAGACATTAGACTCTAAATTCTAAAGTACAAATATTGGCAGTTTTCAGAGGTTTTTTTTTCCTTTTTTTGTTTTTTTTCCTGTGCATCTCCAGCCTAATGAGGGTGAACAGTAGTGAGTTCATGAGCTTCTCCAAGCGAGCCTAGAGGGCCAAGCTTATCCCTGATGAGCTCTTCTCTGAAGCTCTGGTGTTTACCAAATGTGTCAGATGGATAATGTTCATTAATGAACCTGAATATCTCGAAGCAGAGCTATTTCTCCAAATATTATGATGCTTTAATGACACTTGTAATAAGACCGCCAAGGACTACCAGCAGCTAACAAACACACATTTCCAAATGTAACATTAGTAAATGTTTGAATGCAGCAAAACCTTAACACTGGTATATGAAAGTCTGCTTACTTTGCCTCCTGAGGACCTCAGAAATGAATAAGTAATGAGCAAGACAGCCCCGCATGCTGCATTGTGGAAATGGGACAGCTATGGCATTTCCAGCAATTGACAGTTCGTACATAGAAAGGGGAAAAAGAAATAAACTCAGATAAAGAACGACAGAAGGAAGCAGAAATAATAAAAAAGCGATAAAAATATATCAAATTACACTCTTTCATGAGAAAGAAAATGAATTCTTGTATGGTCTCCCAAGAATCATCATGAAAATGTTATTGAAGTGCCATTGTCCAGTCTAGCTTCTGTTGACCTTCGTACACCAACGCATTGCCCTGGGACTGCCTGTCTGCTTGTGACATGGCTTTCTTCTTTCTACCCAACTCCACGCTGTCTTCAAGTCCGCCTTTCCCTAACTTCACGGACAGAAAGAAAGTGCATTCAACTTTTCACTGTGTCTCTGTGGATTCCATGTGCTGCTTTCATATTCTTGAGCCTGTGTTTTCATACGTCAGTTGAATATGGTAGTTTCTTTTATTATTAAGTAACTGACATGATATTACTTGGAATCCATACCTATTCTTAGTTTTTTACAGTAATTTTTACTGCAAAAATAATAAAAACTAAATAATCTAATGTCTGCTTTCCCATAGAAAGGTTAGTGAAATATTTTCTGAAAAATAAGTAAGGACATGACTATTAACAACGTGTAAAATGGATTTCATTGTCTTCTTACTATTTTATTTATCCTCTTTGAAATCAAATCCATCCCACCTATCATTCATGCCTTCAATAAATATTTATTGAGTGCCTATTCAATAAGGAGTGAAGTGTGGGTAATTTGTAAGTTATTTATAATAAACATTTATTGTAGACTACAAAAAGCCATAAAGTAACTGTTGTGCACTCTAAAATTTAACTTCTTTTAGAAAATCAAATTACTATCCACCCAACTTAGAGAGGCTCTCACATACAATCGTGTGTGTGTAATGTTTTCTAAAATGAAACATGGCACAAAAACAGACATATAGACCAATGGAATAGAATAGAAACTCCAGAACTAGACCCACAAACGTATGGCCAACTCATCTTTGACAAAGCAGGAAAGAACATCCAATGGAAAAAAGACAGCCTCTTTAACAAATGGTGCTGGGAGAACTGGACAGCAACATGCAGAAGGTTGAAACTAGACCACTTTCTCACACCATTCACAAAAATAAACTCAAAATGGATAAAGGACCTAAATGTGAGACAGGAAACCATCAAAACCCTAGAGGAGAAAGCAGGAAAAGACCTCTCTGACCTCAGCCGTAGCAATCTCTTACTCGACACATCCCCAAAGGCAAGGGAATTAAAAGCAAAAGTGAATTACTGGGACCTTATGAAGATAAAAAGCTTCTGCACAGCAAAGGAAACAACCAACAAAACTAAAAGGCAACCAACGGAATGGGAAAAGATATTCGCAAATGACATATCGGACAAAGGGCTAGTATCCAAAATCTATAAAGAGCTCACCAAACTCCACACCCTAAAAACAAATAACCCAGTGAAGAAATGGGCAGAAAACATGAATAGACACTTCTCTAAAGAAGACATCCGGATGGCCAACAGGCACATGAAAAGATGTTCAGCGTCGCTCCTTATCAGGGAAATACAAATCAAAACCACACTCAGGTATCACCTCACGCCAGTCAGAGTGGCCAAAATGAACAACTCAGGAGACTATAGATGCTGGAGAGGATGTGGAAAAATGGGAACCCTCTTGCACTGTTGGTGGGAATGCAAATTGGTGCATCCGCTCTGGAAAGCAGTGTGGAGGTTCCTCAGAAAATTGAAAATAGACCTACCCTATGACCCAGCAATAGCACTGCTAGGAATTTATCCAAGGGATACAGGAGTACTGATGCATAGGGGCACTTGTACCCCAATGTTCATAGCAGCACTCTCAACAATAACCAAATTATGGAAAGAGCCTAAATTTCCATCAACTGATGAATGGATAAAGAAATTGTGGTTTATATACACAATGGAATTCTATGTAGCAATGAGAAAAAATGAAATATGGCCTTTTGTAGCAACATGGATGGAACTGGAGAGTGTGATGCTAAGTGAAATAAGCCATACAGAGAAAGATAGATACCATATGGTTTCACTCTTATGTGGATCCTGAGAAACTTAACAGGAACCCATGGGGGAGGGGAAGAAAAAAAAAAAAAAGAGGTTAGAATGGGAGAGAGCCAAAGCATAAGAGACTGTTAAAAACTGAGAACAAACTGAGGGTTGATGGGGGGTGGGAGGGAGGAGAGGGTGGGTGATGGGTATTGAGGAGGGCACCTTTTGGGATGAGCACTGGGTGTTGTATGGAAACCAATTTGTCAATAAATTTCATATAAAAAAAATGAAACAAAGTTCATGTTTCTTATAAAGTTAATACCTTTCTTTGTTCTCTCCTTCCCTCCCTCCCTCTCTCTTTCTCTTTTATTCCTTGGAAACTTTAATGATCTTTCTTGCATGTAGATACCAGAAAATATTTATTAACAGTTTCTCTATTCTCCTTATGTGGTACGTATTTGAACTCTAATTTTACATATATATATTTATATATATATATGTAAATATATATATAAATATATATAAATCATTTATATAATATATAAACATATATACACATAAATATATACACATATAAATATAAATAAAATCATAGATATAAATCATACCCATAATACTTACAGAATATGGTAGATCCAGATCTTCCAACTTCTAACACCCACTGTTCTACTCCGATCAGAGTGTATGTTTATCTAAGAAAGCTTCTCTGAACCTTCCATATGCTATCACTATAGACCATAATTATACATCTAAAGTTTATGTAAATGAAGTTTAATTAGCCAAATAATTTATTATAGTGTTCCATACATTCATAATCTCAAAGGCAGGTAAAAATAACTAACAGCTATTTTTATTATGCCTTTAGTAAATAAAAAATAAGCTTATATTTTGCCCATCATTATTTGGCAGTAAGTAATTATATTCAATAAACATTTTTTACTTTGCAGTAGTAACTAAGGTTATGAAGTTGGAATAGATTTAAAGACAAAACACTGTTTATATATTTACATTTTATTCTTCCTTGCCATCATTAATTCTAAATGTAACACATATGAATGTAATACCATCCAATTAAGATTCCATTTTAATGGATGGTATTTTTTAATGTGTATGTTTTTTTCCCACTCTAATTTCTACTTTGTTGAACAGAAATATGACACAAGTCCAAAGACCTAATGTCAAAGTTTCTAAATTCCATCTCTAAACTCTATTTTCAGTAAGGTGGCAAAACATTGTCCCTAACATATCTTCATTTCTCATGACTATCTTCATTACAGTATATTTCTTTTCAACTCAAAAATCCAAAAGTGGGTTGAATTTTTTTTTTTGCTCCCCTCAGTCATGATTGTGGGTACCAGTTTCACCTGGTGGATCCATTCCTTCCATCACCATTAGAATATTCCATGTTGAGAACAATGCCTCTGAACATCATCCTGCCTTCCCAAGTTCTTGGTGTCATCTCTTCCAGTGATCTCTACCTCCACTCACTTACACATTGGCAAAATCCCATCTCACAACTTCATCGATAAAAATTACTTCTTTTCCAATATCTTGTCTTGAAATTAATTTTCTGTGGATTTCTCTTTTTATACTCTTCAGCTACTTACCATTGGCTGAATCTTTGGCTTAGAAGGTCTTTGACTTTCATTTTTTCACAACTTTCTTACTTTATCCATACCCAACTTGATTTCATGCCCCTTCCTTTCTGGTCTGAACCATCTCTCACTCATATTAGTTATTTCCTAATGGCCAAGAAGGACTGAATCACTCTTTTATCCTTTGACACTCAAAGACAGACAGCCCAACTTTGGGTATTCCCCCCACCATCCATTTCCTTTTGTTTCCCAATACTTTCCAAGTGTGTTTAGTACAATTATGTGTCATACTTTATTTGTATTACTATAAAATTCTGATTTTAGCTTTAGGTATGCTCTTTATGGAGTTTCTCTTCCCACTTAAAAAAACAAATGTTTATTTTGGGGAGAGAAAAAGAGATGGGAGCATGAGTCAGGGAGGCGTAGAGAGAGGGAGACACAGAATCCGAAGCAGAATCCAGGCTCTGAGCTGTCAGCACAGACCCTGAGGCTTGAACTCACAAACCCTGAGATTCATGATCGGAGCCGAAGTCAGACACTTAATCTACTGAGTCACCCAGGCACCTCTCTTGTCTTCTCACTTTTAAATTACTCTTAGATTCCTATTTCAAAGATTCCTATTCAGAGGATAATAACACTTGATAACAGTAGCATTTTTCAATTTCATAATACTTCAAGCATAAATGGAACCATTAGCTATCTCTTCACTAAAATTCATTTTCTTCTCTTTCCAGGCCACAATTAGGATCTATTTCCTACTTTCTTTTGCAGTTAGAATTGTCCTTGTTATTGAGCTCTAGCCAATGAATATGAGCATAAGCAACATGTGCTATTTCTGTTCCAAGGCTTTTAAGAAGCAGGTGAAGGGGAACAGAATCTGCCACCCCAACATGTGTGCCACCTTGGCATGGATCTGAAGGCAATCAAGACCCATAGGACTCAGGAAAAGCTTTTAATCTCCCCCTTAATTGCCTAAAGTAATTTAGAGAGGGATCCTGTACCAGGAAGACTGCTATTACCAGAGATAAATTTTTCATCTGAAAGACTTATCTGGATGGCAAGGCAAACATTTATTTATCAAACATTTGCTTTTCTTATCTTCCTGTGAATTGTCTTGTTTCTCTTTGAAGCTCTGGCCCCCTTCCTCAGCTCAGCCCCAATTACATGGTTGTCTTTGAGTCCCATATTTTTATGCAGTTTTCATATGGACAAAGTTCGATCTGTTGTTTCTTTGCTGTTAATCTGTCTTATGTCAATTTAATTATCAGACCAGCCAAGAACCTTGAAAGGTAGAGAGAAAACTATTTTCCCTCCCCTACATGCATGTGGACCCCACACATTTTCTTTCTCCTCCTGAAGACAGATACGAATGACAGTGAGGCCTTAAGTAATGGTGGATCAATTAGATGCGAAGATACTGCATCCCTGAACCTCTTCATGTAAGACAGTTATGTGTATGAGAAATGATCTTTTGTTTTTTTACCTTTATAATACTTTTCTGCCTATATTCTGCCTACTAGCAATACCCTAAATAATACCCCATTTATCACCAACACATCAACAACAAAAATAAAAGAATGTCTCAATCTTTTTTAAATTTTCGTTTCATACTTCAGTAATTTGTGTACTTGTGAAACTTTCTCCTACTATATTTTAAGTTTCTTGGTAAAAACTTACTCCATCAAATAAACGTTGGAAAAAAAAAACTTACTCCATGGACTGTACCCTTTTCATCCCCTAATAAATGATGATACATCTATACTATTCTATAAGAAAGAAAGAAAGAAAGAAAGAAAGAAAGAAAGAAAGAATATTATGTTCTATAAAAATTATATAAAATCCCTTAAGATTATTTGTTAAGAACTGGCACATAACAATCTTAATCTTAACACACTAAATGAAAAGTGTATGATAAATTATTTTAGCCTAAGGTAGTATCCATGAAAGTATCAGATCCAAGAACCATACACCTGGAAAGTGTTTTATTGTGTTTTTTACTCTTTGCTACTTATTCTAATTATCACGGCCTTAATAGCTTACTTACCTACTATTTCTAAAAATCATTAGAAAGAATCTGTTACCCACATTGGCTAGGTTTCTGACTCTCTAGCATTGATCCAATTAGAAATTGTGAGAAAACTCTAGCAGGCTATTTTATTTTACAGAAATCCTGCAGTAAGGTACCTGGGTTTCTGGTTTATATATAATCTTGTATTCTATTTATTTTTTTCGGTAAATGAATTGTCTTGGGCTATGTATCATTAAGGGTTTTGTTTATGAGGGCTTCAGAAAGAAATAGCCGACATAAAGTAGCAGTGGCAGATAATGAAACAAGTCATGAAGCATGTGACAACACAGGTTTGAGAACCAGCTTATGGATGATCTGCTGTCTATGAACCTCTCATCTAATATTTGTAAGCACATAGCTGGCAAAGCTTCCTGTATTTTTCAGAGCCTTTATTGATTTAAGTAGGAATAACAAATAGGACCCATGGCAGACATTCTCCTAAAATGGTGTTGATATCATAAGGGAATAAAAAGTATCTCTTGTTTGGTCTGATTCAAGGCACAATCCCCATACTGTGTAAAGCATTAAGTGCCTTAAAACAAGGCTCTTATTGACCACAATGGAAATAGGAGGAAGACTACTTCTAGTAACAAAATCATTCTGGAAAATTTGAGATTTAACAGCCCATTAACCTGCTATTAAAGGCCACTGATGGGAATTTCTTAGAAAAATGAAGTTGCATTGTACAAGAAGTTAGCAATGACACCACAAAGGGTACTTGGCAATGGGAGGGGGAGAGAAGAGAAGATTCTTATCAAAAGCCATGCTATTAAAGAAATGAAATTGGAGCTACACAGAGCTGAAGACACAGATTACGGGTAATGGTGCAGAACCAGGTTACATCAGCATCGAGTTTCAGGCAGTTCCCATTCCATTTTACCTGCATTCGCGGAAAGTTGAGCCAGTGTCAACTTCCACTCAGAATGCAGTTGATCACAGTGCTAAGCAAAGTCAAATTGACAGTTAAGAGGAAGCAAAAGGTTCAGGGGTCATGTCTCAGCTGGGTTTTAATTTATTCTCATTAGACACACTAATACAGCAGAGCATACAGTGGTGGTATTTTTCTCCCCTTTCTGTTTTTTTTTTTTTTTTAAGACCATGAATGATGAATATTAATGCAGTTCTGTTCGGGTTGCCACAGAGTTTCCAGGATGGTGATGGAGGGGGAGGGGGCTGCCACATTATCATGTTATTGGATTTGTTTAAAGAAAGATTTCTGACACGGTTCGCCAAATGCAGCCGGGTGAGCAGCCCCTCTCTCTTTGTGTTACATAATGTCCCATCTGTGCTCACGGAGTGTAGCTTGATGAGGATGCCATCAGGTGATGTTTCTGACTTAATGGTATTCTTTCAGAGCTGGAGTAATAAACATTAAGGGGCCTTAATTGTATTCTTTGCAGTGGGAGCAATAAACATTAGGGGCCCTATTGTACCCTTTCCCAAAATGTCCCCCAAGCCCAATTTGGGGAGTGTCTTGATAGCCAGTTATAATTTCAAATCCTCCCTCTTATTCCATGTGTTGAAATTGAGGAACTGGACAAAAAGAAAAAAAGAATTAAATTAATAAGCATATCTCCACATAGCCAGTTCTTGGAGAGCTGCAGCAGCTCCTATTATTTCTGACCCATCAGAGCCCTAATAAAACAAAATAAGATGAATCCAGTGATCTGCTTTGTTTTTCTGCGGTGACAACTTTGATAAACCACAGCTACCAGGCCACAGAGCTTCAGGGGTGAGCTTTTACATGGCACATAGAGAAGATCCATGGGACAAAGGAGGAAGCGGTTTTGGAGGCGGAGAAGATTGCGGGATTTTTGAACTGAATCAGGCATGAAGTGATAAATCATGATGATCGCAACTCTGTATTTCATCTACATACCTCTGCCTTTGCTATGTTCCCCCCACTGGTGAATTATACACAAAAATAAGAAATTTCACATGACACTGGAGGAGCCCCAATTTATCACCTGTGAATCAACATGCTATCAAGGCAGAAAGACAGTTTAAAAACTTTTTTTAAGATCTGCACCTGACACATTCATATAAGTGTCATTAGAGTCCAGTGATTTTGTTAGAATTAAGTGGTACACTTGTTTCATTCATTTCGTCGTTCTAATTTTGCTCTCCTCTCTTTGCTGTAATTCTGTATGTCTCAGGTGTAGCCTCTAAGTGGTATGTGGTAACCATATTATTTAAAGCGATGATCGCATCATTTCTTCTATTGTGTATTTTGTCACAGTTCCTCATAAATGTGATATTCTGCTAAAGTAATTGCACATGGAAAATTTACAGAGAAGCCAGCATCAGGGTGAGATATTATGTGCCATCCAGAAGCTTTCCAGTTTGGGGCTCTAAATAAGCAAAATTAAGCGGACATAAATACAACTGGATGCTATATTTTAAAAAGGCTTTAAATAATCTTAATACTCTACTAATTTAAATGCTAGCCTTTAATCCAGGTTGGAAGGTTTTCACTTCTTTTTATTTAAACAGAATTGTAACTTCCTACCAAACATAAGGAATGAGTGTGTGAGTAGATTTGAACAAAGAGAGTAGAAATAAATTCCTGTTGATTATTTTATTTAACACTGTGGTTTCTCACACAAAGACATTTAATTTCAAAGTGCTTTGACTTGGCCACAGCCGTAATTGTGTATAATATCCATTATCTTTTAATTGGAATTATCTTTTATCTTTGGCTACGTTTATCTGAGGATCCCTTCAGAAAGCCCACCAGAAGCTCAAATTCCAATTTGTTCTCTCAGCTTGACTAATGATGAAAAGTATCAAAAACGACTATTATGTGTTTATAAATCACCTCTTTTATCCTGATGCGGTTCTGGGATTTTATGCTAAGTATCATTTCTCTGTGGAATGTAAATGCAAAAATAACAACAAATTCAGCATAAACAATGGCACAAAATAAAAAAGGAACAAAACATCTTTAGAGGAAGCATCACAAAAGCAAAGTATGAAAAGAGAACAGCATAAAATATCGATGAGAAAATATATTTCTCACAGTTAAAAAAAAAAAACAAAAAAAAATTGTGAGTCAAAAATAGTCTCCATTCCCTTAGCATCAAACAGTTCTATTTGGAAAAGCATAGAATCTGTGGCACAAAAGCAAATATATCTTAATTGGGCCCACTTTCATCCACCTGCTACTGTTTCTTTTTAGTCACATTGAATTTGTCTAACAACACTTGTTTACATTCCCTTGCTAGCACATTAGCATTTATTTCATTTTATAAAATAAGAAATATGGCCAGTTTAAAATGTTGCAGATACAGTGGCCAAGAAACTTCAGGTCAGCTTGTGGAATGCAGCAATAAACACACACATCTCACTGTGAAGTGTTACCCTTAGATCATAACGTGCTACCAAACATCCTCGATTAATTGAATCATTCATCCAACAATTATTTATTGAGCACCTGCTGTGTGCCAGGCAATCTGCACAGGAATTTACGATGAAAAGTGCACAGGGCATGGCTCCAGCTCACTTGCCCCCAGCCTTTGTCTCTCCTAGCTCCTCCCCCCACCTCCAGGGACTGAGCCTCTTCCCGGTCTCCAACCACAGGGTCTTTTTCTCTCCTCCCCGCTGAGCTCTGAGTTTACATAAAGAGGGATGGTTATTCTACCTCCATATACCGTCATCCTCATGTTTCCCACAGCCTCTGATGCTGAATATTGAGTCACTCAGTGACTCAGAGATGTTTGTGGGGCTCCCGCATTGTTTCCTCTATCCTCTTTCTTGTCAAGTAGAGGTGAGACCTACTGTTGTCAGTAAAGAATATGGGCGCTTGAGACACTGTGGAGGCTTCTGTAGCAGCAATTGGCCTCTCAGCCTCTGGACCTGAAAGAGCATAATGGATGGGGCGCGAGTAAGATTTTGCTTTGTTGTAGCAATAAAGGTGGACTCATTTGCGGCCAGTTATGGGCTCCCAAGTCCTGGGCCAGTTTCTTTCATTCAGTCTCTTCATACATCCCACCTCCATCCACCTTCCAGTGTGTTGGGACAGACCACATTAAGCCTCACTACCCTTCTGGCCTCACTTTTGGGATACTGTATCTCTTATCTCCAGCACAGCATGGCACCCAGTCACAGCACAGGTAAATGGTATCTTCTCACTCACCTTGTGTATTGATCCTAATCCCTCCTTTAAAATGTGTGTGATAGTAGGCATTACTTATCTTTAACATACAATAATACCTCCCCCCATTTGTGGGGTATATTCCATGGCCCAAGTGGATGCCTAAAACTGCCAATAGTACCCAACCCTATACATACTATGTTTTTCCTGTGCAGACACTTTGATGAACTTTAATTTATAAATTAAACACACTAAAAGATTAGCAACAATAACTAATAATAAAATAGAACAATTATAACATATACTGTAATAAACATTATGTGAATGTGGTCTCTCCCTCTATCTCAAAATATCTTATTGCACTCTACTCACACTTCTTATGATGATGTGAGATGATCGAATGCCTAGGTAATGAGATGAATGACGTAGGCATTGGCATATAGGTTTAGGCTACCTTGACTTTCTGATGATTCCTCTGAAGGAGGATCATCTTTTTTGAGGACTATGCTTGATCACCCTGGCTGAAACCATGGAAAGTAAAACTGCAGATCAGGGAGGGGGGACTATTGTATTACACTTATGATTTTCTGCTCATCTTTCTTACCCCTTTTTAAAGATGCATAACAACTTGTTTTTCTCCAAATCATAATTCATATCTTTCTGCAATTCCATGCCGATTGAGTATATGGGTCTTGGTTCCAACGCAGAAGTCTCACCTGGTTACTCTAACGCTAGTGTTTCCTTCCCTAGTGGATGGAAGGACTGCCTGAGACCTTGTTTCTTGTCAAGCGAGGTCTCATATGATGAACTTCTCAGGTGAGATGCTGAGCTCTCCCTTGCTACTATTACCTGCACATAAGCATATTGTTGTGATTTTCTTACTTTTTGATATCTCATTATCTCACCTTGATATCCCTGGTGCTAATCATGGGCCAAAGTTTGACAGACTTCAAGAAGAATAGTCCAGAGATGTTCTTTCTTGAAACTGTGATTTGCTGCTCAGCTCTACCTCCCCATGTAGAAATGCTAAGTAATTGACCAGTCCATTGAGTCCCTCTTTGACTGAATTTGTGTGTCTTGTTCTTAGTCCTGACTACTTCCCTTTTCCCCACTTGCTTGAAAATAGATTAGGCTACCATGCCCAAATCCTGATGGACTTTTGAGTTGCAAAATGTTTATCACTCCTTCCACTTACAGTTGGATCAGTTAGGATGCTTTCTTCAGTAAACAATAAACCTTGACTCAGCTGGCTTAAGTAAGGAAAATGTATTATTTCACAGAATATGAGTCTGGAGGTAGGGTCATGCCAGGTTTGTTTTATTCAGTAGTTCAGTGATGTCAACAAGAACCCACATACTTTCCTTCTTTCTGTTCTGCTTTCTATAGCATGTCTTCATGAGTTGGTTCCTTTCACAATTACGAGCTGCCAGTCTCAGTTTTAGGTATCATACTGATACCACTGGCAGAAAGATATGAATGCTAACTCCATTGATTATATTTTCATCCACAAGGAAAATCATTCCCAGCAGCCTCTCAGAAGCTTACTATTATTGAGTCATTGGTTAGAATTGCTTCTTATACCATGCCTAAGTCTGATATGGGTAAGGGAAATGGTACCATGATTGTCTTGATCAATCATAATCTAGTCGGTGTGTCTAAGAAGGAGCCCAGCCTCTCCAAAAGCCCATAGAAGTCCAATAAAGAATGAAACTTGTTATTCAGAAGGAAGGGGAGTTGTGTCTGTTGAATAGGCTGCCAAGTCCATTGGCCACATTTGTTATCCATGCATATTACAGAGCAGAAATTAGAGCTTTGCTTGCTTACTGTCCGGCCTCACAGGCACGGTACATGCACTCCAGGGCTGGCTCTATTTGACACATGGCTATTGTTTGACACCACTCCATGTTGCCCTACTGACCCTTCCCTTTTGGGCCTCATTCATAGCCTGCGGAGTAGGGCACAGGCTGCTATTCTCCATGGGAGCAGCAAGCGTCCTGCTTTCTTATTATAACTGTATTGTTAAATACAACACAGGGATTTTTTTCTTAAAGTATTTATACTTTCTTAAAATACTCCATTTCTAAACAGTGATAAAGGAAGAAGGAGGTTTAAAATGTGGAGAGACATGTTAGGTATGTCTGGCCAGGTATGTATGGTCTGTTGAATGAAGCAGAGAAGGAGGAGAAACGTGAGAAAATAATCAATCAATCTACCTTTTGGTTTTTATCTCCAGCTCCTAGTACCATGCCTGGGACCCTGTGGAGCTCAACAAATGCTTGTAGCATAAAGAAAAGAGGAAAGGAAGGGTGTTTACCACCAGAGTTGTAAGGCAGGCATTCATATTATTAAAATCTAGAGAATCAATTAAATTAAGTAATCCAGACTTGAATGAGTTCTAAGGACTAAAGGTACTCAAACTCATGAATAGTCCTATAAAAAGTTTGTTAGTATTAACAAACTCTATTTATTTAGAGTATTTAATAGCGCATCTGTATTTAATCCTTAAGCCATCGTTTCCTTTTAGAAAGAAACTTAGAGATCAGAAGATTCTTGAGATAAGCATGGACTCAAATGATTCTGAAAGATAATTTGTTTCATGGCACTCTAGGAAGTATTGATTAACTATCCTACCCTCATGTCATGTCAAAAGTAAGTGAGAACATCTCAGCATAAGGAACATCAATTCGATTCCAGAGGTAAGAAAGAGCCAGTGGAATTCGGATATTTAACAACATGGCTGTATATTCAAGGTAAAATCTCATAGTTTGTGGTACAATCTCTTTATTTTTTTAAATAGAAGCTATATTATTTGTTTAATTTACTGATGTTTTTGAAATAAATTTTTACTTCATATATATATATATATGCAAAATGCTTGTTTTAAGTTTGTCTTTTTTTTTAAGTTTATTTATTTATTTAGTTAGAGAGAGAGAGAGAGAGAGAGGTGGGAAGTTCAGAGAGACAGAGAGAATCCCAAGCAGACTCTGGGCTGGCAGTGTGGAGCCCGATCTGGGGCTTGAACTCACAAACCATGAAATCATGACTTGAGCTGAAATCAAGAGTCAGACATTTAACTGACTGAGCTACCCAAGTGCCCATTAAATATGTCTTATAAAAAATCTTTAAACAGAAAACAAAGTGGGAAAAAATAACATAACAGATACCTATAGATTCTTCAACTAGGTGTATCAATAGTTAACATTTGGGGAAATATATATGCATAATCACCCCACTACCCCCCCATACTGTACATATGTATGCTGTAGAATTCTGATACTTCTGTATATATCAGCTGCATCTCCTAAGAGAAAGGGCATTTTTCTACATAACCAAAATGCCACTATCATTTTCAGAAAAATTAATGTTGATTCCCCAATGTCATCTAACATCCAAATCATATACAAATATTCCATTTGGCCCATATATTTTTATAGCATTTTTTTTTCCTGAGTGTGGATAAGTTTACATATTGCATTTAATTACCATGTCCCCTAAATCCCTTTTAATTTCTTCTCCCCAACTATCTTTTGTTTCCATAATACTATCTTTTGAAGAGTTTAAGCCTGTGGTTTTGTAGAATGTTCCATGTTTGAACTTTGTCTGATTATTTTCTCATTATGTTGTTTGTTTCTTCATCTTTTATGTGTCTTGTTAACCAGAAGTTAAGTCTAAGACTTAATTAGATTCAGATTAAACATCATTGTGTATACATCATATTGTATTCCTTTATGAACTGCATAATTTCAAGTTGTCCTACTATTAGTTACGCTAAGTTTGAACATTTGGCTAAGGTGTGATTTTCTAATTTTCCTATTATAAAAATATATTTTTAACAATTATTTCATGGGGAAAAATCTATTGAATAATTCTGAGTACCTACTTTTTTCCTCATTGCCCTCACTTAAAAAAAAAAAAAAATTAACCCCTCTCACTCTATAGCTTATACCAAAAAGTGTTTTGTTTTTGTTTTGTTTTTGTATTTATGGCGAGGGATTCGACGCTTTACGTGAGTAGGCTATTTTTAAAGCGGTTTTAAAATGTTATTTGTGTTTTTATTCTCTCACATATTAGTGGAATAATCTTATCTTAAAATAGCTCTCTTGCATTCTTGAGATTCGTTTTCTTGTTTTGGAAAAAAGAAAACACACATCAGCAGCTCTTGCGGTTTTTCATTGATTTGTGGTTATAATTTTTCTAACAAGGTATCGTGGGTGAAGTGAGGGTTTGGTGCTCTGCTCAGCAATCTCTGTATGAACCTCACCCCAGCAGGGGACTGCATTGAACAGTTACCACACCAATTGCTCCATCTGCTGAAATATAAATTATAAGGGAAAAAATTGAAAAGCCAGTCAGTATTTTACTTGGGAAAATATCTATGATTTAGATTCTGTGGGAAATTAGTTTTAACCAAGAGAAAAAAATATGAATCTAAATTTCTGTGTAAGAACGCTAACATCAAAAGACCCGTGGGATCCTTCCTGTGAGGTTTCCCCATAATACAATCGACATGTGCATTTCTATAGAAAACTACTGAACAAGTAAATAAGTACTCAAGCATTTATTACCTATAGCTATTCAACACTCAGTTGTAATCATAGGATTTTTAAAAAGTATCGTGCCATTTGAAGGGTCTTCGTTTTCTTCTTCGGAAAATGTGTGAGGGGCATTATAGCTACAAAGTCAGTTTACTCAAAAATGCAAAATTTTGATGCTGATATCAGAAATTCTTGACATGCCTGGGAGACTTGATTTGAGGATGAAAGCATCTTATCCACAAAAACCTGCATCTTTTGACTTCCTGATCTCACCATTCAGCCTTTGCATTAATTTTTTATCATCTATGTCGGTCGTCCTGAAGGTGAACATTTTATGATGTGTAAAGTAAGAAAATATGGGTGGGAAGTCACTCTCCACAATTTGTCTACACGTAGCTTTTTAGAGCTGTCCTGACACTTGAATAAGGGTTGGCAAGACATGAATATATTTCTTCAATTGTAATAAGGAGCTCTTGCTTGATATATTTTATCCGTAGGCATGACAGCTACTCTTCAAAACATTCCTTGTTGTTTTAGCTATTATGACCTTTGTGACCATAAATACTTATTGCTTCACCCAGTTATTCCATGCAATTTTCTGAGGCTTCAGCCCAGACATGCTAATACATTTAGCTCCAAGTCAACGGACTTTACTGAGGCTGAAACTTCACCTCTGACGTAGAGGAAATACAGGTTAATTAACTACCAATTACATTTGCTGTTAATCTCTTTTTGTGTCTTTTGATAAACGCGGGGAGTCGGAAGAAAAAAAATATTTGAGATTTGGCAGTGAAGTTAAATAATCAAATCTCGAGTGGTGTCTAAGGCAACGTGTAAGGTTGTTTAGCAAACAGATGACCAGCGAGTAGAATAAAAGTATCGGGATAGTTTATTTACATTTCCCTTAGACTAGCTTACTGAGCATAAGCTTTCATCACTTAAAGCCTTCTCTCTGCACTCCCTTGTTGATACACTTTATGCCACCTATGTCTCCTTTATACTGCGGATGCTGACGTTATTACGCCATAAGGCAAGGGACGGAGTGTTAACGATGATGTTTCCAACCGGTCAGAAACTTAAAAGCACATATTATGTTCCATGCTTCATTAGTGTCTAAGTTATTTATAAACACTCTTAAAAACTTTCCAATTACACATGATTTACTTTCGTAAATCTTGCAGAAAAAAAGACATAGGCCTTTTTTTTCCCAGTGGGATGGTTCCTAGTGAGCTATGGGTAGAAACATCTAGGTTTTGTAAAATGAATACATTGTGTGTGTGTGTGTGTGTGTGTGCATGCACACACATGTCTGTATCAGCTGACACTTGCTGAATGGCAACTACCACACTGATACTTAGTGACTTAAAAACAACAATTTTTAGTTCATGGTTGTATACATTAGCAATCTGAGCTGTACTCAACTGGGTGGTTCTGGTGATCTTGGTAAGCGTATACCTCAGTGTATTGGGGTAGCTGCCCTATTAGCAGAGATCTGGCTGAACGGGGTGGGATGCCTCAGTCCTCCTCCATGTGGCCTCCCTTCATCCAGCAGCCTAATTCGGGTTTGTCCTCATGGTGGGGTTAGGTCGCAATAGAATACTAGCCTCTTGGTGACCAGGTTCAGAACCTGTACCTCATTCTCACCAAAATGATATACAGTAAGTCTGCCTCAGATCCAAGGAGGGGAGATTCGGCTCTACCTCTTGATGAGAGGAAATTACGAAGAATTGCATCATTTGGCAGCCTAACGTATACCTAAGAGAATGTGGGAATTTAAAGGTTCTCCATATGAATATTTATAAATTAGATTCTTAATATCTAACCTCTTACCATGCCCTTTTCATCATCTTTATTCCTGCAAACAAGATGTTTAATTTTTTTTTATATTTATTCATTTTTGAAAGACAGAGAGAGACAGAGCACAAGCAGGGGTGGGGCAGAGAGAGGGGGACACAGAATCTGACACAGGCTCCAGGCTCTGAGCCGTCAGCACAGAGCCCGACGCGGGGCTCGAACTCATGGACCGTGAGATCATGACCTGAGTCAAAGCCAGACGCTCAACCGACTGAGCCACCCAGGTGCCTCGCAAACAAGATGTTTATATGTTGAAACTCTAAAATTAAAAATAGCTGCTACTTTCATAATAATCTTTGTTTTGCAAAATGTCTCATGTAAATTTCCATAAAAACTCATGTGATAAGTGAAATACTGTTAAAAATATTAAACAGCTTAATGAAATAGTTGGATGCCATTTCACCTGACTTTCTCTATGCTTATCAAAAATTTTGCTACCCTTTAAGAAAACATCCCCTAAAAATTTCCCTTAAACTTGTCCCTGAAGCATTTTCTCCTAATCTAGACAGAAATGGCATCAACAGAGTAGAAAAAAAAATCACTAAAAAGTACATATTTAACTCAATTAGATAATTAAATTTTAATGTTTACATGCAAAACAATTAACTTTAACACTTATGATAATTAATTGGTTTGCTTGGTAAAGTTGAAAAAAGGTAGAAGACAAATTTATATAAAAGTTGTTTTCCTATGTACAATTCTTCTAACTCTGCATTATTCTAATTCAGAATTTATTGTTTTAATTGTCTTGACTCTAGATGCCAAAAAGCTATGAAAATAGCTATTCTTTCAGGTTTGCTATATTGCCATCATTTCCTGACATATAATAGGTAATCAACAAAAGTTTTCCAAAGAAAAAAAATGCGAGTGCTAAAAAATGTTTAAAACATTTTAACATTAAACTACATTTATTACAAATAGTATCATATATGCATATCAACTAATTATTTTATATTAAATGTCCTCATGTTTAAGAACACATCAGATGTATTTCTTATCGATCAATCTGCCTTGGAAAATACATACTGATCTGGTAGATTTTAAATAACCCAGGAGGAGCACCTGGGTGGCTCAGTCAGTTACAAGTCCTACTCTTGATTTCAGCCTAGGTCATGATCTCACGGTTTGTGGGGAGCATCACACAGGGCTCTGTGCTGGCAGCACGTGGAGCCTGCTTGCGATTCTCTCCCTCCCTCTCTCTTTTCCCCTGCTCATGTGTGCATGTGCGTGAGAAAGAGTTCTCTCTCTAAAAATAAATCAACACAAATAAATAAATAATAACCCAGGAAATCAATCAGATTAATTTGGGCAAGGTTATGTAGTCCTATATTTGAATCATGATTTTATTTTATTATTTGTATATTTACTATTTGAGCGACCTTTTTTAAGAGTAATTTTGTTGTGGAAATTGAAATGTCAAAAATATTAATATTCTATTGAAAATATAAAGCTACTCAGTGGATGTTATAAAATCAAGATGAAAAATCTATGACTTTAAAATGTAATAATACCAACAATGTAACTTACGGGAGTGTATAAATAATTGAACAATAATTACTCCTTGAGATTGATTTCTACATATCCTCTTAAGAATATTCTGTGGAAAAAGTGTTTCTAAATGGCTTTTATGGAAAAAAGCATTTCAAGATCAAAATGTTTGGAATATGCTGCATAACATAATACCTTTGGGAGGCTTCAATTCTCATTAATGTCTCAAAGTTTCCACGGTTTAATACAGTGGCTCCTACATGTTTGGACCATAGTAACTCTAATAGTATATGGTAACATAGTTCCACTAAAGATGTTTTTTGAAAAATGGAATGATAGAAAAAGTTCAGTTATTAAACATACTAGATATCAGACTCAATATGTTCTGAAACTTTGTGGGTTGACAAATATTAAATACAAATTCACTTTGAATTGCTTAGAGAAATGCATCTTCTTTTAATTTTTGAGAAGCCTTGCCTCATTTCCTTTACTAAAGATTTTGCAAAGATCTTAACACTGGTTTGTAAACCATATAAAATGCTAAGGATTGTCATTACAGTATATTTCCACTGTGATTTAAATGACATTTGAAGTGGTTGTTAAATTTGCTGAAATGATACTGTTCCTCTAGAAGTGGTTCATGTTTTGTGAGACACTTCTAACTGATCTTAAGAAAGTATGTTATGCTAAGCACAAAGATAGACTTCTAAGAAACAACTACAAACTATTACTCCTGCATGTCCAGAAGTTACAGTTAGACATATTTTAGAGTATTGTGCGAATGCAAATAAAAACATGTTAGTACACATCGTTACTGAATTTCAGATGTAATTTATATTGTCAGATATGTGAAAAATGCTATTATCATAGTGAATTTCAATTTCAGCAGCATGGTGGTTTAACAAATATAAATTACATCTGTATGTATTGTTAGAAACCATCCCACGCCTTTTGATTCTCAACTTTTCAATAAATCCAATATCCTCCATCTGTCTACACCCACCAATCTGAAAGATTGACAGAGGCTGGAATTATATTGTTATATTTGATCCAAAGTTATGATTAGAATAATTGTGCAAATTCTTCTATTGCTATAGTTATAGTAACAGATTTCCCTCCATTTCTAATGCCAATACTGACAAACTGATGGCATCACCTTGGACAGGATGCTTTTCTTTATTAAGAAACTAATAATTTCTAATAATACCAACCTGGATCACTTGAGTATTCTTGGGATTGTTGAATGAACTACCAAAAAACAATGTAATGTACTTGACTGAAAAGAATCATGATGGGGGCACCTGAGTGGCTCAGTCGGTTAAGCGTCCAACTTCGGCTCAGGTCATGATTTTGTGGTTCATGGGTTTGAGCCCCACGTAGGGCTCTGTGCTGACAGCTCAGAGCCTGGAGCCTACTTCAGATCCTGTGTCTCCCTCTCTTTCTGCCCCTCACCTGCTCGTGCTGTCTCTCTCTGTCCCTCAAAAATGAATAAATGTTAAAAAATTTTAAAAAGAAAAGAATCAGGGGTGCCTGGGTGGCGCAGTCGGTTAAGCGTCCGACTTCAGCCAGGTCACGATCTCGCGGTCCGGGAGTTCGAGCCCCGCGTCAGGCTCTGGGCTGATGGCTCAGAGCCTGGAGCCTGTTTCCGATTCTGTGTCTCCCTCTCTCTCTGCCCCTCCCCGGTTCATGCTCTGTCTCTCTCTGTCCCAAAAAAATAAATAAATGTTGAAAAAAAAAATTAAAAAAAAAAAAGAAAAGAATCATAACTAGAAAAACTGATATGTGAATTCCCATTTAATTTGGTTTTTATACACTTTAGAAAATGCAATGTATTTATTTTAAAAATTTCAAATGATGCTCCAAACGTTTAAAAAGATTACTTTGCAAACACTAAAGTTGTATTCAATTACAGGGTTATATTATCCTTTGGCATAACAGTAATAAAGTACAGTAGAACAGGAAGTGCAGTTTTTAAACTGAGATGCTTTTGTTTTCTTGTTTCTAAGTAAGGGTAATTGGAAAAATAGGTAATGTTTTGGCTTTCAAGAACAAGGTCTATGATAGATTTTAAGCTGAGCAAGATACCACCCTATGTGGTTGTGCTAATTAGACCAATGTCAAATAGTCAAACAGATGTGTATATATATATATATATATATATATATATATATGTCATGTGGAAATAGGACAGTGAAGTGAACACAGTTCAGGAAGTGTTTTGTGTACAACATTATTTTCGATATCTGCTACTCTGAGTATCAGAATCTCAACTGTAAATACTACTGTGGTCTTCCTGGTTCACATCCATTTACATAACAGTATCTACAGGTTTTCTCCATTCTTCCCTTCTTGCCTTTCTTCCTGTCTCCCTTCCTCTCTTTTTCTTCCTCTCTCTCTCCTTCCCTCTCTTCTTTCTTTCCTTCCTTCCTTCCTTCCTTCTGTATTCCTTTCTTCCCTCCCTCCTTTCTTTCAACTCTTGGATTTATAAGGAATGCTAAAGTATCAGTAGAAGAATCAAACATTGATTATGGAAACAATGCACAACTAGCTGTAACAAGACCAAATACATAATGATACTTTAAAATAAGATGTAGCCTAGTAAAAAATTGTACTTAGTAGAATCAACAGCAGGATTATTTAAATAATATGTCCATAATGAGGTGGGTATTTCAGCCTATTTCAAGACATTGTTTTCTTTATAAAGAAGAAAGAAATTTAAATGTCTGAAATGGATATATATATATATATATATATATATATATTAGTCTGAAAGAGAGTATAAATGTTGACCTACAGGAAGAAAGACTTCATAATAAAAGAATACACGGGGTTGTTGTTGTTGTTGCTGGTTGCTTTTGTTTTTGTTTTTGTTTTTTTTGAAAATTACTGAAATTCATCCAGGGATGGAAAAGTCAGAAACCTATTTCTGTATGCCTTACTCAATATGACCCCTAACAATATCTTTATGGAGGGTATAGACTAGGTAGCACTGAATCATATAATTCACAGTTCTGCCTAATCTGCCTATTTTTTTTTTCTGCTGCTCACTGTGCCACACCCATCTTGCTAATTAAATTAAGTTCCTTAACCTTGAAGATAATGTAATTCCTTTTTTTTATTTGAAGAAATAAATTTGAGGATAAATTTACATCATATTAAATGAAAACTGCACTTCTGAGAATAACCCTGAAAAGCACCACAATATTTGCTTCAGCAAGAGAATAAGATTCTCTTATTCTTAGAGAAAGAGATGACTGTAGTGATAGGAAAGGAAAAAGTCAAAATATTGATAACTATTGAGAGCTCTTGAATTTTTGTCTATGACTAATTAATTGCATACAATCAGATAAAGATCAATGCCTTAATATATCTTTGATTTTAAGGTTTTTCTGCGGGAAAATAATATGCAAGTTTAGTCATTCTTATTTATGTACTAAAAATATTCAGGATTTCATAGAAAGTTACCCAAATCTGAGATTTAAACACATCTTTTTTTTTTTAACGTTTTATTTATTTTTGAGACAGAGAGAGACAGAGCATGAACGGGGGAGGGGCAGAGAGAGAGGGAGACACAGAACTGGAAGCAGGCTCCAGGCTCTGAGCCATCAGCCCAGAGCCCGACACGGGGCTCGAACTCATGGACCGCGAGATCGTGACCTGAGTTGCAGTCGGACGCTTAACTGACTGAGCCACCCAGGCGCCCCTAAACACATCTTTTTAAAAACAAAGTAAACCTTGTAGGTAATACAGAAGTGTAGTTGATTTCTTACATAGATACTGTTACTGTTATTCAACCATGGCTCTCCACATTAAAGACAAAAAAATAAAATCTAAGCAAATTGCTTTTTTTTTTTTAAGATAGAAAGATTTTCGTTATTAATGACCCCAACCGTATTTCTTTAGATACAGGAGTTTTGAACTCAAATACTTAGGAGAAAACAAGTTAAGATTGCATTATCCTGCAACTCATTACCAGTAACATATTGCAAAGCAAAACAGCTTGGAAAACAGGGGGGAAGGCGAGGAGAGTGAGGGAGGGAAGATAAAGAAAAGGAATTGAGTTGATTAAGTGGAATTCTTTTTTTTTCTTTTTTTAATTCTTGAGAACTATGAAGTCCTTGCAAGCACAGCTCGTTTCTGCAAATTATTTTCCAAACATGTACAAAATGGAACCAAAACGGAGAATCCCTTAAGAACCTTATGAAGAGGTGCAACGGTAAAAGCTACGATTATCCAGTAGCAAGTGTTCCAGCCTTCAGTTGCCAGCCGCCTCCTCTTCCAGTTCCCAAGAGTTAGGATGAAAACGTCTTCCCCGTGATTGTTTTCATTTCTTTTTTCTCGGCATCTGGGCGTGCACGGTTCAGCACCTTGAGGAAGTCAGATGTTTTTGCCCGCATATGTGTGTGAATATAGGCCTTAGAGCACTTGATTTTTCCATTTTATTTATTTATTTATTTATTTATTTATTTATTTATTCCATTAAATAAACTTTATTTATTCCATTAAATAAACACGAATCATAGTGTATTTGACTATTCTTATTACCTGATCATTATTAGATGTTTCAACCTAACATGATTTGATGTTGAACTGATGAATATGTGAAATACCTCAAAAGCAAACCAACTATGTCAGGGGAGCCTGGGTGGCTCAGTCGGTTGAGCGTCTGGCTTCAGCTCAGGTCATGATCTTACAGTTCGTGAGTTTGAGCCCTGTATCAAGCTTTGCTCTGACAGCTCAGAGCCTGGAGCCTGCCTCAGATTCTGTGTCTCTCTCTCTGGTCCTCCCCTGCTCACACGCTGTCTCTCTCTCTCAACAATAAATAAAGATTGGAAAGAATTTTTTTCAAACTAACTATGTCAATATAAAATAACCATAAATTTAACTGAATAGGCCTATTCCTCAAGACATTTAGTATAGCCTCTTGAACATTTGGTAAAATGGAATAAAACAATAGTCTACAGGGTCTCTGTCTCACAACATTTAGACAAAAGTTCCAAGGAGTCTTTCTTCTTTCAGTACTAACAAGTCACCTGCTGGCCCATGATCTTCCCACCCTGTGGAGGTCTGCCAACAATATGACAGCAGACAGACCAATAAAAGCAGCCAAAAGCACAAAATTAAACAAATGAAAGAATCAGATGAAATAGGAAATTACTCTTGGCAGATGATCGTAAAAACAACCCTACCAGGTTGGAGTAAAGGACAGCCGGTGTCCTTGCTTTCTTCTTCCTTACCTGCCCACATTTTCCCAACCACTCCACCCTCTATTCTCTACCAGATTCCACAGCCTAGTGTTTCCGGACACTTGGAAATGAATCGAAGTTTGATGATTTCCGCAATTAAGGATTTCTTCAAATCAATTACAGTTTCATCTATGTGTTTTGAAAGATTCTAAAAGCTTAGGAGTTTGGGGTGAGTTAACTGGGAACACTCATCAGATGTCATAGAACTGTTTCGTGTCTCTCCAAATGGCAGCTTGCCAGAAGTATGGTGAATAGTTTTATGTCATCTAATAAATCAGAATTTTCAAATAAAGTTGAGCCTTTGTTTTCAAAATAGCTCTAAAAACATTTTTAAGTATCATACTGTATGTAGGATATTAGTTTGGAAAGAGAACAGTTCGAGGAATACACATCCTATGTCTAAATATTTTAAAATTATGAATCACAATAGAGTGTTTTATCCTTCTGCCTTGAATGATACACCTTCCTAATGATAATATCAGAACAAAATTGATTCAGCTATGTTATTTATATAATAGAATGGCAGCAAATACAAAGACAGTTGAACTTAGTTATTGTTCATGACTAAGTACCATTAATGGGTTGGTAGCATTCAGATAGGGAATGCTTAAAGATGTGGATAATCTCATAAATTATTATATATTATCCCATAAAATGTATCCTTCTTACCCTTATTTTAGGAAAATAATCTTCTTGGTAAAATAAAGACTTTGCTGAATATTTATTCTATTGATAGTAATATGATAGTGTCATTGTGAATACAATTAAATTTTCTTCTTAATCTTCTGAGATTGTAAATGAAAGAGGATGTAAATGAAAGAGAATGTAAATTAAATGTAAGAAATCAAAAATGATTTTTCACATTTTCAGAAGTAAACTTTCTCTTAAGTATTCAAATCTATGCAAATATAATGTATGGTTATTAAATAACAATTGCACAAACACATGTAGAACTGTAATTTTTATAAAATCAACTAAGTTGCATATAATACGTTTACACGAATAAAACCATTCATAGTCCCGCATGTCTCTCTAGTTGGCATTGTCAGGAGTTAGTGTCATATTTCACGCATGCTAAATTGAGACCAACATACATACAAATTCAGGAGGAATAAGAATTGTTTAACATTGCAAAAGGTTTTCAGCTGCCATGTGCATGATGCACTAAGTTTTTAGTGTTCTGGAACCATGAATTGGAATGTGAACAGAAGCAAGAAAATGGATACTCAGCACTACTGGGAAACAATACTTTGTCATGCAAGAATCTCTTGCAATCATACCTGAGAGAAGGATTTGACAAGTTAATTAATTTGAATTTTTCTTACCTAAGCATCTCTGCAGTTCAATTCTCCTGCCCTCTGAAATATTGTCCATCTCTAAATTGGGCAGGGACATAAACCACAGCCCTTTACTATAGGCAAACATGGTTACCTTTTGTGTGGAGGAAATAGGGGAGAGAGCTGGAGCAGTGTATCCTCAAAATTTGAAAACTGTTACTCACCTAAGGGGGTATGTAGATCCCAGGCTGTGCTATATGTCAGTGCTGGCCGCTTGATCTTGAGTAAAAAGGGAATCTATAGTCTTTAATACATTTATTTTCTGTGGGTTTGTGATCCATGAGGCCCTCTAAATCACAGGATGGCAAGGGAGTCCCTTGCCTCTGTCGTAGTACATTAGTATGTAATTCTGTGACAGTTGAAATGGCTTCTTAGGGCAAAGGCAAAAGCATAGTGTACTGAAGCAATGTCATGTGTATTATATCAAATATATGTGAATATATATCTGTGTATGCATGAACATACTTATATGTTTAATATACAAATGTGTACTAAATTTATATTCCTTTGTCTGCCTCTTGAGCAGATTTGTACATAAGTGTTTTCCTCCTCAATTGTTGTTACTCAAGAAGTAGCTATGATTGGCAACAGGGAAGGTGGTCATGGACTTTGTCTTTGAAATCCACCAGGAAAACAGAGGTACATGTTTTTGGTGTTCATTACATGTGCTCTTATGCCAATAGTATAGGTATGTGTATAGCAAATACTTGAAGAGAAAAACTCAAGAATGTCTCAGCTCCCATCTCCGCAGAACCGTGAAAGTCTCTCTCTTCTTACGTTATTATCAATGGTCCTGGTGAGAGCAGACAGAGGGTGGCATCCTTGTGGAAGTAACACTAGACCATTGCATTTTAGCTGACAAATAAGATCCATAAATCCTGCTATGGAAGAAGGCTAAAGGCTGCAGGCTCTAGGTGGGGCATTAACAGGCAGGGAGCATGAAAAATCAGGCATTCTCTGAACCTCGTAATGTAGTTCCGAGAGGGAAAAGAAGTTTGAGGGAGGAGTTAAGTGAGGGATGGTCATGGAAAATGGCAGGGTAGCTGGAATAAACGAGTTAATGAATTTAACCTAGAGTTAACCTTTTTAAAAATTCTCTAATCCAAGCTGCATTTTTTACCTCTGGGTTTTTTTTTTGTTTGTTTTTTGGTTTTTTTTCAATCTGAAATTATCCTGGGATCTCTGGGGGATGGCAGTTTTGCCAATATTTGCATGCTCATGCAGCATCACAAATAAAAAAATAATGGTTTAATGTTATATTGGGGAGGAAGAGCACTCAAATAGGTGAGCAGGGATTAGCTGCCTTCTGATTATAAAGAGGGTTGTTAGAGCTTAATCCCCAGGAGCTATTTGCTCCAGTGTTTTTAATGGCTCTTAATAGCTCAAGCCTGCATAGAACACATATGCATGTATTTATATTTGTATTGATACATATTTCATGTATCAATTTCTATTCCCTAGCTGGAATTTGTGCTGTGAATTACTATAGTACTCTTTTGTCTAAAATGTAATTATCTAATTATGTGTTCTGGGAGATGGCATAGCTAGACTCATAGTGCACCAATTCACAAGCATTTAATTTTTGTTTTTAATAAGAGACTATGAGAAAAGGGATCTTTTTCCCTCTGGAGGGGGGACGCAGTAGTCATGCTTAAATGGTACTTTCAGAATTGGAACTTCCTTGCCAGCTCCTCTGGGCATCTCATTAAGTGTTTCTAGTACTACAGGGCAGTTTTGCCCTCAGATATGACCCTTAAAGAAATCCTGTTAGTAAATCACAGGCGAAGAAGTCATGCAATGTGAACCTAGGGTAACTATGTACGTTATACGTTAAATAATGCTATCAAGACCTGGTCTTTAATTCTTTTTAAAGAACGATAAAAACCACTGTGAAGTATCCTTTTTCAGGGTCACTAAACTGGTAATATTATGAGCAAGCAATGATTCATCCAAATAATTTGGTTGAATCAAAGGAGCTCATGGCAGCTTATAAGATTGGCCAGGAATCCTGAAAAGGATGAAAACGGGCCTCCATGGAAGCACGTCAGCTCCCCTCCCACAGGCACAGGCTTTGAAAGGCTGGAACTGCACAGTTTCGGATACTTTAAATAGTTGAATGTTATACGTCTTTTTTGATAATGAAGGCTCAGTTAAAACCCTGGTTTGGCACCCTGATAGATAAATAAAAACTATTTAAAGTTTGTATATCTAACGCTAAATGTCACATTTTACCGGTTGGCATTTATCACTTCATCTCCTAGTACAGTAAACAACTCGTAACTCACCAGTTACTTTGATTGACAGCAGCCTTGGGCATTTCTTAGCACTCATGTACTGTATTGCGTGGAGTCAAACTTCCATGGTAATTGGCTTCAAGAACAATAATAATAATAGAAATAATAATTCCAGAGTTAATTTAAAGGGGCAAAAAGAAGTAAGTCAAATATGAGGACAATAAATTATGCGGATTTCTCATTTAAGTAAGTAACAGGTTTAATAGCTTTCTCTAAGTACTGAGATCATTCAATTGAACATCTGCTTTCCAGCTGTGCATATTGATATATTACCAGGTTTTTATTCTTTTCTAGTCTAAATGTATCCATAAGTTTTTAGAAGTTTCACTACCTGATTTTGTGACAAAGCCTTGATTGTGAAAGATATAAAAACGTCACAATTTCTGTAGGCCAAATTATGCCCAGGATATTATTTTTCAATTGACTCCAAAGACAGATGTCCATGAACAATTAAACCATTCTCCAATCACACCTTGTTCCAGCTGGGATCAGAGAATTAAAAGGAAATAAGCTCTCAAAATTTACTTACTTCTGGAGTTCCCATAGTTTCCTGCTTGTTCATAGATTTGTATTAAATAATTCTATCAATGGAAAAGCAATATTGTGCATCGCTTGAACTTCTGAAGTTGGTTCTTTGATACTAAGTTTAGTATTTCTTCTTTTATAATAATTCATATAGCGAGCATCCACTTTCAGAAAAATCCCCGTAGATGGAGATTCGGTTATCTCAAGCTTGCTAACTCCCATGTCTAGTCTTAGAGACTTTAGTCATAAAGCACCACACTGAAACAATCTGGGCTGAAAAATGTGAGGCTTGCTAATCAAAATGGATGTAACCCAATATCTTGTCTAATAGGGCAACATGGAATGTGTTCTCCCCTTTTAACAAAAAACACTCCCAAATAAGATGTTATCTTCTTCCAGTCAGCCTTTATCCTTACTGTCACCATAGCAACTAAATAGCTCAGAGTTGCAACCTAAACAAGGGACCAAATAACATGAGCTTATGAGCCACTGTATTATCAGTGTTCATAAGATAGTAATTCAAAAACGCTCAAGTCATACCCACAAAGGAAAAGCTTTTATTCTCTCTCTCCCTGACCAAAAGTATGGCTAATAAAAGTCTTTCACCATGTTCTAGGCTTTATGGATTAAACAGCTTAAGATGTGGGATGATGTAACCTGAAGGGAGCATGTACTCATTCTAGTCCCAGGATGCACTTCACCGTGGCAATCTGCTGGCTGGCAGAGTAATACACAACTGAAGATGAGATTTATTGATTGATTGGTTTAATTTTATTAAATGACACTAAAGAAACATGAGTTGCTTTTTTTTTTTCTTAACAACATATGTAATTAGGAGACTACCATATATGAGCATATAAAGTAGGACAGATTTGGACTGCTCCAAATGAGTTCTATAAATAATAGACCCTTGAGCCACCATAGCTTTTCAGATCCTTAAAAGAACAGTGTAATCTTCGAGATATTTTCAAAATTCTCTACTTTATTATTATTCAGAGGGCAGTAAGTTTCCGGTATCTAAACACTTTAGGTAGACATTTGAGGAGAAAGTTAACAGTAATAATAATAATGATAAAATTAGAAATAGTTACTAGTTCTTACATACTTTGTAACATGCCACTTGCCTTGATGACGCCTTGTAATTCATACTATTGTTATCCCTATTTTTATAGCTGAGCAAATAGATTCACAAAGAGATTATTAACTTCCCAAATTTAGGAGGAAGAAGGGCTAGGATTTGAACCCCTGCATGACTTCAAACCCTGCTTTCAACCACTGAGTACTTTTCAAATATTTTTGTGATCTTCCCAGAAGTTCCAATAGTGTGTCTAAAAATATAAATTGATGTGCATTTCTTGATATCCTTTCATAAATATTTTTTGACTGTGTTATCTTTTTTTAATTTAAAAATAGAATTACCATATGATCCAATAATTCCACTACTGGAAATTTTCCCCCCCAAAATGAAAACTAATTCAAAAAAATATGTACACTATTTTTTTAATTTGTTAATGTTTATTTATTTATTTATTTATTTATTTATTTTGAGAGAGAGACAGAGTGCGAGTGAGGGAGGGGCAGAGACAGAGGGAGACACAGAATGTGATTCAGGCTTCAGGCTCCAAGCTGTCAGCACAGAGCCCAACATGGGGCTCAAAGTCACACACTGCAAGATCATGACCTGAACCAAAGTTAGATGCTTAACCAACTGAGCCATCCAGGCACCCCTATGTACCCCTCTTTATTACAGCATTATTTACAATAGCCAAGGTATGGAAGCAACTCAAGTGTCCATCAATCAATGAAAGGATAAGATATATATATATGGATATATATATATATATATATGGATATATATATATACACACACACACAAATATATATTATATTTTATATATGTAAAATATTACTCAGCCATAAAAAAGAATGAGGTCTTGCCATTTGCAACATCATGGATTGATGTGGAGGGTATAATGCTAACTCAAATAAGTCAGACTGAAAACAACAAATATCATATGATATCATGCATATGTAGAATGAAGAAACAAAATAAATAAAGAAAAAGAGAAACAAAATAAACAGATTCTTAAATGCAGGGAACAAGCTGGTGGTCATCTGAGGGGAGGTGCATGAGGAGTAGGTGAAATAGATAAAAAGGGTTAAGAATACACTTATCGTGATGAGCACTGAGTAATGTATAGAATTATTGAATCACTATATTGTACACCTGAAACTAATATAACACCATATGCTAATTATATTTCAATTTTTTGAAAAGTGCTATCTTTCCTATTACAAATGCACCTGCTTCATGTTGAATTTATATATATATATGTGTGTGTGTGTATATATATATATATATATATACACATATATATGTTTATATATACAAATATATATACACACATATATATGTTTATATATGTGTGTGTGTGTGTATATATATATTAAAAATTTAATGTTTATTTTTTGAGAGAGAGAGAGAGAGTGAAACAGAGTGCAAGTGAGGGAGAGGCAGAGAGAAAGGGAGACACAAAATCTGAAGCAGGCTCCAGGCTGTGAGCTTTCAGCACAGAACTCACAAATTGTGAGATCATGACCTGAGCCAAAGTTAGACACTTAACCGACTGAGCCACCCAGGTGTCCCATGTCGAATTTATATTTAATTTAAAATCTGTGTTTTTATATTATTTTTGGCAAGATTAATTTTGGTTACCTTGCATAGTCTTATATTTTTAAAATGGTAGTTTTTGAATTCCTATAGCTTATAATATTCATGCATTTAATACCTATATCCAGTCTAATATACTTAGCTCTTTAAAGACAGCCAAAGTTTCCCTCTACCCCTGTCCCTCAGGAAACAAGCCTACTGATGGAGAGGAGACTACAGGCTGGACCATCTCAAAGTTCCTGGTCAGAGAGCTTGCCCAAAAGGTAATTTAAAGCCACTGATTTTTTGTGATGAGAACCAACTAGAAATGAAGGCAGGAATTCCTGAGGGTAAATCTTAGCATGAGTGGGAGAGAAGCAAACAGGCTGACAGCAGCTCTATTCCAGCCTTTCACACTGTGTAGCAGGAAGAAAAACACATCAGAGTCAGGAATCTGAAGTGGTATCAGAACCACTGTAGTCCCTATAAAAGCAAGAGACTCTCTAGTCTAGTGGGAAATCAGAGAAATAAATATGAGGACTCTACTTATATGCTGTAGTTATGTTACAATGAAAATTGAATAGTGCAATAATTATGAAGTCAATGTACTTCTCTACAAAATTACGCCAAGTTCTGGATACATTTCTCAGGCACTTAACAGACAGCACTTAAGTTTTGTCCCTTTACAATCCACATAGACGCATTCTATAAATGATGAAATAAATGAGAAAAGGCTTTGTGTTTTGACGTGAAAATAGTTAACTTTCTTCCTGATAAAAAAATTCTGGAAACATCTTAAGCTATTCTACCCAAGGTTATGGCCATTCTAAGACCTACAAGGGTTATCATGGGGACAGAGATTCAGTCACATCCAGGATCAGCTTTGGAAACTTAGATGCAGATGGATGGTGAGGAGTTACAGTTTGTTACATCCTGAAGGTTTTGCAACTTAAATAGGAAATGAAGTATGAAGAGTTTGTGTAATTACATCATAGTGAAAAACTCTATGCTACAAATATAAGTACAGGGTGTATAGAGAACTGCTATTCTAGCCGGAGTGGAGGAAAGAGGGCTGAGGAGGAAGAAGAAGGCAAAGCATGATCAAGAAGGCTTCTGAATGGATGTGACATCTCAGTTCAGTTTTGAACAATGAGAACGAATTTGCCAGCCAGGGGTCTGGGTGAAAGAGGAGATGCACAAAAAGCCCAATGTAGCACTTTCAAGGATACTTAATTGGGTAATCACGGCCGCATAGTAAAACTTCAGCAGTCAGAAAAGTTGAGTCTGCAGACTTTGACAGATACCATATCATGAACGCTTTTGGCCATACTTTGGAATTTGAATTTTATCCTGAAGGCATTGGTGAGCCAGGAAAGGTTCTAAGCAGTGACATTTTATGTTTAGCTCTTTAGGGTTTTTAGAGGTTGAATTTTTAATTCATCTTTCAGCAAATAAAATATAAAGAGGATAGAAGCCAAACCAGCCAGGAGCCCAGAAGAAGAGAGTCACCATACTTTAGATAAGAAATGATGGTGCTGATGAAGAGAGAAGCTATGGGGGGGGGGGGGTCAACAGGAAGTGATGCAGCTGAGAGTAATTAAGAGTAACAGCGATGGGACTTGCCCACTACTCGGTTGGGAGAGAAGGGGAAGAAAAGCAACAGATTGGGAAGAGCAGTAGTGTGAAACCTCCTTAGTTTGGGGACACAAGGATTTCCCAGCTCCTGACCCATACTACAGAATGTCTGCAAGTGGAGATACCTCATTGTGGGGAAATTAAAGAATTGGTAGTAGTGATGGCTAATGTATCTAGGGGAATTCTTGGAAGGTTAGCCAGGAAGAGTTACAGCTTCTCAGAAAAAAAAGGAGGAAGATAAAGATAGCACTTTTCCAACACACTTTCCTTCTCTAACCTTTGGACTCAGAAGGAAGAAATAAAAATGACTAAGTCTACATCAGTGTTCAACTAGACGTGTACTCTTAGAATAATCATGGACTTGTTGTCCCGCAAAAACAAATATTACAATTTTAGGTAATTTTTCTTCTCAGCTAGATTTTTTAGGGTAAGGATTGTGTCTTATACCATAGTAACACTGGAAGTGAGAAATCAAAAGATATGTTGTGAGGTTAAATCTTTAATTCTTCTGTATGGCTTGTGAATTCAACTCAGCATATAATAATGTTAATATAAAATTTCTAAGTTGTAATCATTCACAGAATTAGTATTTACTGAACACAAAATCTGCTAGGCTTTGTTGTAGGGGGTAAGGATACAGCCGGCAATAAAACAGGTAAAAGTCTCTGACATCATAGAGCTTAAAATTCAGGGGAAGGACAGGGGCACCTGGGTGGCTCAGTTGGTTAAGCATCCGACTTTGGCTCAGGTCATGATCTCATGGTTTGTGAGTTTGAGCCCTACGTTGGGCTCTGTGCTGACACCTCAGAGCCTGGACCCTTCTTTGGATCCTGTCTCCTTCTCTCTCTGCCTCTCCCCACTTTTGCTCTGTCTCTCAAAAATAAATAAATGTTAAAAAAATTCATGGAAGGACAGATAATAAATAAGATAAATGAATAAAATGAATCCTATGTTAGATTGTGGTCAGTGCTAAAGGAAACATGAAGCTGAGAAAGGGGACAGGGGGTTTCAGCAGGTGGCTACAATTTTAGATAAAATGGCCATATCTGGTCCCATTGAAAAGGTGATATTTAGATAAAGATCCAAAAGAGGCTAATGAATAAGCAATAAAGACATCTATAGGAAGACCTTCTAAGTAGCGAGAGAAGCACATGCAACGACCTTGAGATGGGAGTGTGTCCAATGAGTTTGAGGGACAGTGGGGGCAGAAGGTGTGTGAGTAGAAAGAATGAGAGGAAGAAAAGTAGGATATGAGATCAGAGAGATAGTGTGTGATCCATCAGCTAGGTCCAGGCATGTTAAGGTAAAAAATGGCTTTTATTCTGAGTGAGACAGGAGCCATTGGAAGGTTTTTTATCAGAGAAATGGTATGGTCTGACTTATGTTTTAAGAAGATCACTCTGGCTGCTGTGATATAAGGCTGTGAGAGAGAAAGAATAGAGATATAAGAATAAGGCTAAGGAGACATAGAGTGAAAGCAGGAAGAAAATTAGGGGGCATTTTCGCTTATCTAAGCAAGAAATGAGGGCAACTCCAAACTCGGAGAAAGAATGTGGCAGCGTGGGAGGTTAGAAGTGGTCAGTCTCTGGATATACTATAAAAGTTTCTATGTTAAGGGGCAGGAGCCTAATTCAGAGAAGAGTATGTGGTGACCTAGGCCAAAACTGTATTAGCTCCCTAAACCAGAAATTCCAAGATCTGCAGGTGGTAAGCTAGATACCCAGGAGATCCGATGTGTCCTGCCAGCGTGAAAGCCTGTGGCCTCAAGACCCAAGAAGATGTTTCAGTCTCAGTACAAAGGCCATAAAAGACCGATGTTCCAAGTCACACAGTCAGGCAGGGGTTTTCTCTCAGCCTTTTTGTTCTATTCAGATCTTCAAATGATTGGATGAGGCCCATCTACCTTAAGGAAAGCAATCTGCGTTACTCAGTCTGCTTCTTCAAATGTTAATCTCATCTAGAAATACCTTCACAGGCACATTCAGAATAATGTTTGGCCAGATGTCTGGGCATCCTGTGGCACAATCAAACTGACATATAAAATTAACCGTCACAAGTCCAACTGTCATCAACATGGCACCCATATGCATCTTCTTAAAACATACTTAATCTCCAAATAAAAATAATAACAGTCATAATTCTACTTAACATGATACAACTATCTTGTATACAACTGAAAGTATACTAACCCTTTACCAGAAGAGAAAATAAAGTCCTTGAGTGATGTTTACTCTTCTCTCTGATATTCCATAACTAATTAACAATACTTAAATACTGTGATACTGTGATCACAATACTGTGATATAAAGTCAATACATCTTATGTTACATGATCAAAGTATACAAAGGGGATAAAACAAAGATATTTACTTACATGCACACACACACACATATTTACGGCAAGATACAGAAATACTCATGACAATTGTAGTCTTCATTTGTATAACTGGTTGCGTGGTCAGGGCTGATATTTATAACTACCCATCTCCAGTACCCATTCTGTATTACCTTCACTTTCAGCAAGCATTTCAGCTGGTTGTGCTTCTTTTCCTGGTGGGGTGACCCAAACCTTCATTGCTGAAGAGTCTGGGCCATCAGTAGTTCTGCCTGGGTTGAGTTTCCCATTGTCCATAATCACAGGGGATGGTAATACTAGAGACACCCTAGGGAACCTAGGTAGTCTACCTTTGGTAGCCAGAATTAATTATTCCAGCAAGGATAGTAACTCCTTATTTGCCTGTTAATTCAGAGGCACAAGTTGCCAAAATGGCTGGGCAGCAATCTTAATTTCCAATTAAATGGAATCATTGTTTTGTCTCCTGGTGGAAGTTCCTTCCATTGGAGCTAAGACAAAGCTTAAGGTCATGGAAACAGGAAAAGTCATTTTTGTTGGTGGATTACTAATGGTAACAGTGAGTAATTCCACTTGCATTTCTACCTATGATTACTGGGCCTGTGAAACTAGCCATGAGAGAAACAATACCATATATCCGGAAAGAACCTTGCCTCAAACGCTAGCTGGCATTGTACTTTAAAAACTCATTCAACAATTCTATTAAGCCAGCTGCTTCAGGATGGTGGGGAATATGATAAGACCAGTGAATTCCATTATCATGGGCTTATTAGCATACTCCTCTCGCTATGAAATGAGTTCTTTCTCCCTCAGCCTTTTTGTTCTATTCAGAACTTCAACTGATTGGATGAAGCCCAAGGAGGAAGGGCAATCTGCTTTACTCAGTCTGCCAATTCAAATGTTAATCTCATTTAGAAATATTCTCGCAGACATACCCAGAGTAATGTTTGGCCAAATATCTATGCATTAAATTATCATCACACCAAGCTTTGTCTAGTCTAGCTTTAAGACTGAATGTGCAGTCAGCAAGGAAACCATCAATGAAATGTAAAGGCAACCACTGAATAGAAGAAATATTTACAAATCATATATCTCATAGAGGTTAATATCCAAAATATATAAAGAATTCATATAACTCAATAGCAAAAAAAACAATCTGATTAAATGGGCAGAGAACCTGAATAGACATTTTTTCCAAAAAGACATACAGATGACTAACATCACTAATCATCAAGGAATTGCAAATCAAAACCACAATGAGATGTCAACTCATACCTGTTAGAATTGTTGTTATCAAAAAGACAAGAAATAACAAGTATTGACAATAGTGTGGAGGAAAGATAATCCTAGCGCACTGGTGGTAGGAATGTAAATTGGTGTAGCCACTATAGAAAACAGTATGGGAACTTTTCAAAAAAATAAAAACAGAATTACCATATGGATGTAGCAATTTCACTTGTGGGTATTTATACGAAGAAAACAAAAACACTAATTTAAAAAATATAAGGACCCCCATCCTCATTGCAGCTTTATTTACAAGAGTCAAGGCATAGAAACAGGCTAAGCATCCACCAAGAAATAAATGGATACAAAATATACATAATTCAACAATGAAAAAGAATGAAATCTTGCCAACCTTGCCATTTGAGGCAATATGGACAGACCTTGAGGGAATTGTGTTAGGTGAAAAAAATCAAGCAGAGAAAAACAAGTCCCATATGATCTCACTTATATGTGGAATCTTAGAAGGAGAAGGAGAAGGAGAAGGAGAAGGAGAAGGAGAAGGAGAAGAGGCAGCAAGTCATAGACACAGAAAACAGACTGGTAGCTGCCAGAGGCTCAGGGTTGGGGATGGACAAAATGAGTGAAGGAAGTCAAAAGGTTCTAGTTTCCAGATGTAAAATAAGCCAGAGGGATGTAATGTTTAGCCTGGTGACTATAGTTACAGTATTGCATATTTGAAAGTTGCTAATAATGTTGATCTTAAAAGTTTTCATCATAAGGAAAAATTTTAACTGTGTATGGTGACAGATGTTAACAAGACTCATTGTGGTGATCATTTCACAATATATAGAAATATTGAGTTATTACTTTACATATTAACTAATACAATGTTATATGTCAATGATATCTCTCAATAAAAGAAGCAGCAGCAAGTAGGAAGAAGAAGAAGAAGAAGAAGAAGAAGAAGAAGGAGGAGGAGGAGGGAGAGGAAGAGGAGGAGGAGGAGGAGGGGTAAAGGAAGGGGAGGAAGAGGAAGAGGGGGAGGGGGAAGAGGAGGAGAGAAAGAGAAGAGGATGAAGGAAAGCAGATGGAGTAGGAGGAGGAGGGGAAGGAGGACGAGAGAAGGAGGACAGGAAGAGGGGGAGGAGAAGGGGAGGAGGAGGAGGCAGAGTAGGAGGAGGCAGAGGAGGTGGAGGCAGAGGAGGTGGAGGAAGAATGGATGTACATCTAAATCAGGCCTGTCCTACCAGCTTTAGAGGGGATAGAGTTTATTTTGGAGTTGATCTAGAAGTTAGGTCCAAGCATTACCTTATGGTCATAGTATGGAGTATAGTAATAAGTTAGAGAGAGGGTCTCAACATTTTGCTGTACCCTGTTCTGTTACCATAACCTCAGGGAGGGATAAGAAGTCAGAAAGAAGACATGACCTTGCTCCATGGGAGGCAACAACGATAAACTGAGCAATACTAGTAGAGAAGATTGTTCCCATACTTGACACTGAATGTAATATGCAAAATGCAGCTAAAAATTTTGATTTTAGCTCAGGGAGGATGTTTAGATCTGAATCTACATAATGGTTCTTGAAAATATAGTGCCATAACCTTTTAGATGCTGACCTTGATGTTACATTTACTGCCTTATTGGCACCAAACTCTGATAATCTACCAGCAGATGGTCAGGGTATCTTGGTATGCTTCCTAGTCCCTTGTCTATTTGTGCATCATTTGACAAGATACTTCTGAGGCAGCAAAATTTAGCTGATGATGTTATGGTTCATTGTTTCCAGCAATGGTTTTGGCTTTATCTAGAAGTCTTTGATTCAAATTGACATATGACTCTAATCTTATTCAACCTGATTGTCAAACAGTAAGGATGTGACAACTCTGTAAAGTTTCAAGATCTATTGTTGTCTTCTGCAGTGAATTTCCAGAGTGCTATCATGTTGTGGCTAGTAAACAGGAACATTTTGAGTTGATTTAAAAATGTTATGAAGATTAGTTATGTTTTTAATTGAATGCATTCAACTGAACAGCATTTTAATACTATAGCTCTGTATTCCTGGCCAATATACAAGTAGAATCAAGTGTCTCATTATTTACTTAGAGATAAATGGTGGCACACAGACTTTTGTCACATTTTTAATGGTAGCAAATTGTCCTCATACTTTTCATAATTCCATTGCAACATAGAGGAAGAGTAGAGAAATTCAAAGACAAAAACAGTTCGAGGTTAGCATGCTATAATGAAATATTTAGCAGAAGTCAGTATATTTCAAAGCCCATGTAAGAAATATTACAAAAATAATTTGGCAATAAAGATTCCAAGGGTTGAAACTTCACTTTGTCCTAAGAATTCTATTATATTTTACCTTGATGAAATATCAGAAATATAAACCAAATTTTAAGTATAAAAATAATTATCATAGGATTATATATAAAAACAGAAGTGGGAAGTAATTTTAATTATAGAATATTTGAATAAATTATGACATATTTGCATAATGAATTCTAATACAAAAATATTATAAGCTAGTTACATAGTATCTCCAAAATATTTATAAATTATCTCAACTATGGGTTGGTATGTATGTATATGTATATGCATATGCAAGTAAATGTAATAAAATGTCAACAGTTACCCTGTTTTTAAGGAATTTACATGTCCGGTCAGCAGGAAACAATGTGTCTTTAGTGGTGAGATAGTAGGTACTTTTCTATTTTTTCTTCTATATTGAATTTTTGCCAGTTCCTACATTGATACATACCTTGTAATTAGAAAAAAAATCCACAATAGTTAAGACATAAAACATGAACATAATTTAGTTGTTAATTCTGTGCCACTAAAAAAGTTAACAGAGGATTTTTAATCTCATTGGTAGGTGAATAAATGTACCTGCAAAGATTACCCTGAGTTTTACTTGCTTAAGGACAAGTATTATGATAGTCTAACAAACCATAAAGAGGCTTTCTCTTATGTACTTTTTAGGAATTTAATAATTAAATGAGTAAATATTTTTCTCTTTGGAAGTTTCCATAAGAATTAATCAAATGCTCCCAGTGATTTAATCGGCCTATTATCTCAGTATCTTCTGCTTTGAATGGTCCTGGTGCCAGAATCACAAGAAAAGAAAATAAACAAACATACAACACTGACTGAATCAATAAAAACCAAACAAAGGCAATTGTTATTCCCCGTGAAGTATCAGATATAAGAAAGGCAGGCATGATAATAACTTATACGAGGGTTTACAGCTTGTAAGGCATCTTCTAAAGTGAAGACATTTCAATGACAAACATTCTAGTCACATCTGCTCAGTAAGAGTTTTGCTCAGTGCAAGATGCTAACACATATTGAGGAATGTTTATTGACATTATAAGTTTTTTTATTTAACAAGTCAGGCAATCATTTTATTTCAGTCTTTTTGTATAAAGTAGGTAAGCACTTCATTTTTACCACTTGACTATTCACTAAGGTTTCATTGTGTATGAATGTCTTGTTTTAACCTTATTATTTCTTTATCAGATCTCCACTTCAGTGGGTTCTTCAGTGAAACCCAACAGCCTGACATTAGGAAGGAATGAAGCTCTGATGCTGGATAAGTCTTGAGTCTTTGTTCTTTATGACACATATAAGGAGAACCGAGGGAATAATAAGTCCAAATTTCAACCCCACTTGTTTCTTGTCAGATACCTTTGATACTAAAGCTTAGTGACCAAATTGGTAAGGAAAAAAAATAGTTCTAAAACTTTTAAAAAGTAAAATAGAGAAATTGTGCTGCATTGAAAAGTTTTACCAAAAATAATTCTTCTGACTGAGGACTTGATACCGTTTAAATTAAAGTCTTATTTAAAATTATAGTGTGTCATACTAATTTTGAGGTTATGCTGGTTCATTAGTTAACAGTCTCAATGTCATTGGTATTATCAAGCAGACTGGTGACAGAATGATTTATCTAATACGAAGTTTTTCTTTCTGGTAAAGACTTTTTCTGTTGTGTATATATATATATATATATATATATATATTGCATATATATATATATATACGAAGTAATTTCTTCCTAAATTATACAGCTGTATCAATCTATTGTCTAAATAAATCAAATGTAATAGAAACAAAGGCAACATATTAAATGCCATTAAAAGATACTTATCAGTTAAGTGGATCAGACCTAGGGACATGATTTAACTCCTGAGGAATCTGAATTCTCCTCAATGATTTTCACTCTGAATACCTTGTTTATACTATTCAGCATAATTAATAAAAATATGGATTATACAAGATGGAGATTCATCTCTCATCCCATTTATCAGAATATGGTTGCAGAATTAGGAAAAGAAATTTGTTGCAGGAGGGTCTTGTGTCAGAATCCTAGGATGGCACCCTGTTTCTATATGTTCCATAAATCCTCTCTTTGAATATATCTCCCTGTTTATAACATCAACTTGACCACAAATACCATTTACTAAGAACACAATTATGTCTATATAAGATAATAGAAAATATATATTGGTCTCTGTCCCTGGTTTCTGGCATAGAACTCCTAAAAGTTATGTAATTTTCTAAGTGATAAGCATATCTTTTATTCTAATGAGTCAGCACTACGTGGTCTCCTGGCTTCTGAATGAAGTCCGTTCATTGTAAAGACCAAGCCATGATTAGAAGCTTGAAATTTTCAGCCCTGCTCCCATTTTCTTAAAAAGAAAGAAGGGCTGGAAATGGAGTTCATGATCAATCATGCCTACATAATGAAGCCTCCATAAAAATCCTGGGGTTCAGAGAGTGTCTAGACTGGTGAGCCCATTCACATACTGGGATGGTGATATATCCCAACTCCACAAGCACAGAAGTTCCTGTGCTGAGGACCTTCTCAGACTTTGCCCCATGGATCTCATCTGACTGTTGATCCATATCCATTGGCATAGCCTTTAACAAACTGGTAAACATAAGTATTTCCCTAAGTTGTGTGAGCTTCTCTAGCAAATTAATTGTACCTGAGGAGGGAGTCATGGGAACCTCTGATTCATAGCCAAGTCAGGCAGAAGTTGTGGGTAATCTGAGGACCTACTACTTGTAATTACCATCTTGCCATCTGGAAGAAGGCAGTTGTGTGGAACTGAGCCCTTAACCAGTGGGTCTGATGCCATCTCTAGGGAGATATTATCACAATTTAGTTAAATTATTATTAAGCACACCCAGCTTGTGTCACCGAATTGCTTGGTGCAGGCCAAAAAACCCCAAACAAACAAAACAAACAAACAAAATAACAAAAACAAACAAACAAACAAAAAAACATACCTCTGGTGTCAGACATGTAGGTGTGGTAACAGTATGAAAGTAAGGGAGAGAAACCCAAGTGGAAAGCTGGATTTTCCCTGAACAGTCTGGTTCTACACTAACCTATTTTCAAAAAGCTTGGAGTGTATAACTGTCCTTTTGAGAAGAGGGCCATGCCCTGCTATGGCTAGCAGCTACTGCTCCCGATAATGTTGTTGGGTAGCAAGAGGTTGGTGCGGTACAAGGCATGATGGAAGTCAGGATGGTCCTGGGATGTAGGAGTCTTTATATATGTTAAATATTATTATTAAATATGCATTTAACAAATTATATTAATATGTAAATTTTTAATAATATAATTAATATATGATATATAATATATATTAAGTCATGATGTATTGACACATTTTCTATTGGATATCAAACTAGATTGAGTAGATATGACATTGAATATCTCAGAAAAAATTGCTTGCTATTAAAAGTAATATTGACGTTAATCTTAGAGAAAGCAAGAGATCCAGACTGAAGAAACTGGGTTTGTTTTAGTATTCTGAGTGGTAAGGAGTTGGTATATGAATTAGAGTAACCAGGAAATAAACAATTAGTCTAAAAGTCCATGTAGCTTTTTAAGATGTAATTATTACAAATAAGACAACGCAGTGCTGTGCAACAATGAATTACGGATTACAAATTATTATATTTTTGTTTATATGAAAAAATGTAGTAGAGTAACTGCATTTGACTTAGTTTCTCCAAAATTTTTATCTCTTCATGTATAAAAGTATAATATCTATTCTATTTAACTCATAGCTATGACGTACAAATGAGAGAATGCATATGACAGCGATGGGGAACTCTATTAATACCCTTTACAGATGTAACTAGTATTACAATGATGCAGATTACTACAACTTTGTTTGCCATGGATGAAGTTGGAAATATCGCTCATGGGATGAAAAACAATAGTTGTAGAATCATTGGGCATTAATTTTTTGGTGATGATGATGATGATAAAGATGATGATGATGATGAAGATAAAGAAAATGGCTTTTCTGTAGACATTATAACTGCTTAAAATAATATATATATTTTTCCAAATCTGTACTGTAATGCAATGCCATTTTAATTAATTGCTATAAATAAATTAATGTATTTTTCTGAGAGTGTTTAGGTTTGAAGAATTAATATAGGTTTTTTAGATTGGAGGTAAGATGATGAAGAGGTCATCATTCAGGGAATGTATCTGAGCTCCTGAGGCAGATCCGGAGATAAGGACTTGAGTGCAGGGAGTATGTCTGGGAGGTAATCTCAGGAAGCAAGAGCTAGAAGTAGGGGGAAGAATAATAAATATGTAACTACTATGGGCCACTGGGGTTCAATCCATCTGGGGACTCTTGGAGGAATTTTGTAGAACCATCCTCAGAACTGTCCTTTATTGAAAATATTGTTCAAGGTTCTTATGAATTTTTATGTCTGTGTGTTTGCACCTGAGTGTGTTAAATCCCTGGTATAGCTGAGCTCAGCAATCTTGGACTCAGCAATTTCCATGGTACTGGTTAAAGCCCCCAAGAAGAAAAACAGAGATGTAGGAGCTTTTAGTGGGAGGTTGTCAGTGTGTTCACTGGAACTGTTCACTTGGGCTCTGTCTGAACTTGAAGTTTAGTTGAGGAGGCACAGAGCATATTAACAGGAAAAACTCATGAGATCAAATATCCCATGTATAAAAAATTGGGGGAAAAGTATGGGAATGAAATAATCACATGCTAGAATATTTACTTTACTTACCTATCATTTCTCTAAAAGTTTATAAAGTAGGAAAATTAACTTTTAAGTCAGAAGACCTGGGCACAAGTCCTAACCCTCTTTATTAGTTGCTGTGAAACCCTGGTAAACATAATTGACATCTTCACCATTGTTTCTTAATGAATCACGTAGGTCCATATAAAGCTATTCTGCAGCTTTATGGAGAGAATTCAACAAAAGTGGCCATCTCAAGGTGTTGGCCCGCAGTAAAGATTTAATATGTACTATCTGGATTTTCATCTCAACTGTTGCTATGGACTGATATGTATCACTCTAAAGTTCATATATTAAAGCTTTAACCCCCAATATGACTGTATGAGGAGATGTGTCCTTGAGTAGGTGATAAAGTTTCAATGAAGTCATAGGGTGGAGCCTCAACCTAACAGGGCTTGTGTCTTTGTAAGAAGATGAAAAGACACCAGAGTTCTCTTTCTGCCATATGAGGACACGGACAAAAAGGGGGCCATCTACAAACCAGGAAAAGAGTTATCACCAGAAACCAAATCAGCTGGAAACTTGATGTTGGACTTCCAGCTTCCAGAACTGGAAGAAAATGAATGTCTTTTGTTTAAGTCCCCCAGTCTATGGTATTTGGTTATGGCAGTCCAAACAGACTAAGACATCCCTCTTTTAAATCTCTACATATGACATATAAAATGTGGTAGTTTCTTAGTCTGTTCAGGAGGCTATAACAAAGTACCACACACTGGGTAGCTTCTAAACAACAGCAATTTATTTCTCATAGTTCTGGAGGCTGGGAAATCCAGGATCAAGACACCATCATGACCCTGCTCTAGTGACTGCTGTCACGCTGGTTAATAGTTGGCAACTTGTTGCGATGTCCTCACATGGTAGATGAGGTTAGGGATCTCTCTGGAGCCTCTTTTACAAGGGCATTAGTCCTATTCATAAGGGCCCCACCCTCATGACTTAATATCTCCCAAAGACCCCATCTCCAAATACCATCACCCTTGGGTGTTAAGATTACAATAAATTGTATTGTACAATTAATACATACAATAAATTTATGTATGTATGTATACATATATAAATCTGTATGTCTGGGGACAGACATACAGATAATAGCAGGTAGTTTTGATCTGAGTGGGGAAAATTATTTGTGCTTTAATCTAGGTTTATTTCTTTATTAGCAATTTATTTATGTGAGAGATACACAACCTACTTCAGAATTGTGTTATCATCACTGCCACGTTCTACCTAATTATCGTAGACTTTTTACTTGCTGCACTGGTTTTTGTTTTCTTGCTTTTTTTGGTTTTTGTTTTTTTTGTTTGTTTGTTTGTTTTTTAGGACCATCTCTGGTTTAACTGCCTTTTATATCTGATTTTATGTTTCAAATACTTATTCCAGCTCACACACTCTTAAATAAGTTTGGATTCCTACCTCTGTGATATGACACAGTTTGTTTCATCTAAGATGTTAAAACCCCTAAGGATTTACTTTAACTTCGTGTTTTACGAATAATATGTTGTAGATTTGAAATCTGCAGGGAAGGCCTGACCTCCTGATTTTATCCAGGTATCTATTTTCCCTTACGGCAGCCTCTCCATTAACTGCTAATCAATTATACAAATATGTAGTCAGCAACTTTTATGTGCTGCATCCTCTCACAGGTTCTAAGGATACAGAAGATAACCCCACCTCCCCCACCTCCCACTACACCCCGAACTAACAGTCTGGTGGAGCACATAAACTATTATGTTCAGTTCTATTACAGTTCAGACTATTACAGTTCAGGGTAATAAATAAATGATAGAAGTATAAAAATGTTGCCATATTAAGTGAAACACATCTGGGCAGAAATAAATCTCTTCGGGGCAGAGTTTGCGAAGTGTGACCCTGGCCTGATTTTCTCATGCTGGGCGCTAGAATCCTGATACTAAGTAGTCCGACAGAGTCAGGTCTGATTATAGAGGTTAGAGGGTTTTTGTTTGTTTGCGTGAACGTTTGTCTTTTTCCTTAGGGCTTTGTAAAGATGACAAAATGATTTGTTGACAATGAATGAGCGCGCACAATGCAATGACAGCTATTTTATAGCCTCCTATATGTATGAAATATATATCCACAGACAGCAAACTGTAAAGGATATATAATAGATTCTGATATCAGTGTCTTTTCCTCTCTCAATAGGATAAGATAATAACTCTTAACCAGTGCAGCTACAGGGATAAAAGATTCCCTTCAGTGCATCCCACATGGCTTCCTTCCAATGCCATCTGCCTTGACATGTGCACACCAGTGCTTAGAAAAGACCTCCAGAGGCCTAAGGCACAGATAAGCTGTTGACATCTTCCCCCGGCTCCTATACAGACACTATGTAATTCAAAATGTAAATAATACTAAATTCTCAAAGAAAAGTTAATAAAAGTTCAGCATAACCTTATTTTTCCGCTGTCACAATGATCGTGCATTTTTTAACAGTATATTGGAGTATACTTTACATAGCATAAAATGCACCCACTGACAGTATACAATTCAATGAGTTTTAGTAAATTTATGGATTTGTGTAGCTATCACCACAATTCGGTTGTAGAACTTTTCCATCGCCTATCAAAATTCCCTCATGTCCATTTATGATCAATCTTTTCTACTATTCTACTACTCCCAGCTCTGGTCAATCATTGATCTGTTCTCTGTCTCTACAGATTTGCTTTTCTAAAACTTTATATGGATGGAACCATGAAATATATAGTCATTTGTTTCTGTCAATGCAGGTTTTCTTTTTTATCTTTTTTATCTTTTTTTTTTTTTTTTGCTTTTTGTTTTGAGATAACTACAGATTCATGGGAAGTTACAAAAATGGCACACAGAGGTCCTATTTCCCCGGAACCCTATCTTCCTCAAAGGTGACATTTTATGTAACTGAAGTATAATGTCAAAATTAGATATATACATGGACACAATGTGTGAATAATTCTAGGCAATTTTATCACATCTGGTAGATAACATATGTAGACTTGTATTCATGTGTAGAGTGTTATATAGATGAAATCAAACAACTCTTTTATACTTTAATTATGTGCAGTAAATTGTGTATTAATTATACCTCAAAAAGATGTTAAGGTGGGGGTGGGCAAAACACTGATTTACTCACATAAGAAGGAGCTTGCTTTATACTTTTGAGGTGGTAATGACCATCTGGACATAAAAATCTCTTTTGTCTCTGCTCCTCATGGAGGAAGGTTGACTGTGTTTATATCAATATAATATATAAGCAGATTAAGGATGATAAAAATAACTCTTTATAAAAGTTGTGGCAATAACCCTGCAAGTCAGTTGATGGTAAATGTACTCCTGTTTACTGAACATTTCAGCAATTCACAGAAAGTACATAATGCATAGGAAAAGTGTCAGGTGAAGACAGATGACGTAACTCAGGATTCCCCTCCTGGCCTTTCCTCTTAGCAATGGGAAGGAAGCCATTACACTGAACATGCAATAGCAGATCGTTCCCTTAACATTTCCCTATAGAATGAATTATTTTGATTTGTCTATAGTGGGTTTTTTCTTTTCTTTTTTTTTTTTAGTGTATCTCTTTATATAGACATTTAGTGATTGCCCTGGGCATGGTATTATACATACATAAATGATCACAGTTTACCAATATATCGTGTTACTAATTCCGGTGAAGTCTAGAAAACTCACTTTCCTTTTAGTCCCTCTACTCTTCCCCATTATAATATAACTGTCTTCAGTATTAGCTCAAAATACAATGAGAACCATATCAAACAATGTTGTAATTTTCTAGGTTGTTGGCTTCTCCAATAGTCAGTCTGGGACATATGGAGCTGAAAGAAAGCCCAGGGAACTTACCACTGAGTCCTGAAGTCTAAACAGTCTTCCGTCTTCTCAACACCTTTCAGAGTGTGTGTGTATATTTATAATTTATATATTTTTATAATTTATTTATTTAGTTATTTATATAATAATTTATATCATATTATATATTCTTATGTATTTCAGGGATTTTATCTGTTGTGATTACAAAGACTAGCAAGAAGTCATTTCTCCATCTTGTCACTGCTCCCCCAAAACTTTTTTTTTTTTTATCATGGGTCTTTATTTTATCTCTATTACTAAATTACTATAAAATCATAGAGTTTTTAGGCAGAGGCAAGAAGTTAATAAATTCATATTAAAAATTCAACACATGGTGTGCCTAAGTGGTTCAGTCGGTTAAGCATCTGACTTCGGCTCAGGTCATGATCTCACGGTTCATGAGTTTGAGCCCCGCGTTGGGCTGTGTGCTGACCGCTGAGAGCCTAGAGCCTGCTTCAGGTTCTATGTCTCATTCCCTGTCTGCCTTGCTGCTCTGTCTCTCTGTTTCTCTGTCTTTCTCAAAAATAAATAAATATTAAAAACATAACACACTTTTAGGAAACATAGTTCAGTGTTCTTCGTTGCTGGGGTCCAGGAAGGCACTTAGTGTATTGTTCAACTTCACCTTGGGCCTCCGCTCACTCTGAGTCTCCCTTATTATTAGGCTTACTCTTTATTCATGTTCAGTATTCATATTCAAACACTGAACTCCAATACTTCATTACTGCAGAAGTATATACTCCCTTGAATAGACTCTTCAAAATTGTGTGAGGTCACACTCCCATGAGCGTGTAATCTTTTCCTCTATGTGTGATCACTGTTATTTTTGATAATTCCCCAGGAGAAATTTTTTTTCTTGAACTGCCTCTACATAAATATACCTACTGTTTCCTCCCTCAGATGCTGCCCTTTGAGTTTCTTCACATAGCCAGCTCCACCTGTCAGCCCCTCAACCTTTCCTTCCTTTTTCTCTAGAATCGGCCACTTTCCAATCTGTCTTTTGCCGAGAGCACCACTGGACCAGTTCCAACTGGAACTTTACTAACCCCTCATGCCTCTTGCCTCCAGCTCTAACTTCCTTTCTTCTGAAATCTCCTCTGATCCTCTTCTCTGCTCTTCCTACCTCCTGTTTTTCACCAATTCTGATAAAGGAAAACTGTTAGAAGTTCTTCCTTTTGAAAAGGTTAAACTATCCTGATGCTGAATTTGGTATCCACCTGATCCCACTAAAGAACTCAGCAGGAGGAACAGTTTCTTGGTATTGCAACTCAAATCTCTAAATGGGTTGTGCACAGGGACACAGATAAATATAAAAGTCATGGTATAAATACCCTTCATATATCTAGCACGTGCTTCTTTCTTCCAGGACTTTTCCCTTCCTTAATTAGACTTGTGTGAGCCAGCTTCCAAATTTAACACCTATTGATGTTGATTATATTAAAAATACATTCTTTTCTGAAAAACCGACTTTAAAGGAACTATTAGAACCTAATTAATTTATAAGTTTTAAGCAATTCAATTACTACTGTGGTTAATTATCTGGTTATTAAAATAAAGTGTTGAGGTTAATAAAGGAAAGCTTTTCTAAAAATAATAGCATGCAAGTAAGAGATGAGCAAATGCAATCACATATTCTGGAAAAGGGACTTTTTCAAGGCACAAAGTATTGGTCTGTGCCACTTCAGTGTTACATTAATATTTGACTATCTTACGTGGGCTAGTGCTCAGTTTATTGGAAAATGCAAATTAATTTAAAGTTTCCATTTCTTATTCGTATAACCGGTACAAATAAATAAATTCTAACCATATTTATTATTATAGAATAGGCAAAGGCATTTGGAAGTTTATATCGGTAATCTCATAAAGTGTATGGCCTATTATTACACGTGATCAATTTTATTAAAGTAAAACCTACCTCCCTACAAACAATTATGGAACAAAACCTGCTATGAATAGTTTAGCCAATGAAGTGGTGACTCATCTAGGCGTACAAAATTAGTATTAAAAAAAGTTTTCACTCTGTGCTTCAGTTGAAGATAACCTTTTAAAAGCCTATCACAAAATAACCCAGTTTTAGATAACTTTGGCTTCAGCTCTTTGTTTTTATTTTTTGTATATGATGCCCCTGCTCTTCAGCGATAGAATTGTAATTTTCTTATTTGACATGCACCATCTCACCTGAGGCTTCAGGTAATTACATAGAAGAACTCCTGAAGTCCTTTGACCCCTTATTAGGATGTACATTCTCTTCCACCCATCAGTTACCAAGCGTTCACTACCTGTGGAGTCTTGATGACACAGCTCAGTTCTGCATGTCAAATAGTCACTTTAGTCCAATTAAATTCTCATCGCATGACATTTTGGACTGCTGAGGAAAGGTGGAAGAAGTGGTACTTCCATTACAGGGTTTAATAGCATGCCTTTTTGACACAAAGTAAAGAGAAGTATTCCAAAGTTGTGCTGCATGGCTATTTTCTCTCTTAAAAAAATAATCATTTGGCAGTGCAATATTTTCCTGTCTCAAACACAGTAATAAATAGGAATTTGACCACGGTGGTTAATATAGTCGCACCCTGGACTGAGATACTGAGGTTTTACTATTGACCTCTCACCAGGAATTAGACCTGCCAAGCTATTTCACTGATTAAAACTTGATTAATCACCTGTTAACTTGTCAGATTTTCCTCACTGTGGCAAAAGGCACTACCCATGAAGAACAGGTGAAAAAGTACTAAAGAAAATACTATTTGTAGATAATCAGATCCTTATCCAACTCCCATCCCATGGATTAAACTATTTTGCAGGTATTTTTTCAAATGTTTCTTTCTGTGAATAATACCATAGACACAATCAAAGCAGAAAAATTACCTTTTACATTTAAATTCAATGAAAACACATTTCAATTTTATGTGTACAAATGAAATATATTGTGTAATGAAATGACATATATTGTGAGAAGGGCAATGTCATGATGTAGGAAACATACTTATCCAGTAAGTAATTTCAAGTAAAAATGTTATTCAAGAAGTATTTCATGTTTAGACAGCAGCTACAAATGGTGGGTTCTCACCACTAGAATGGCAATTCTATTTGCGTGTGAATAAGTGAGTCAGTGAGACTCCTGGGATGATTAGCACCCTACCTTCAGGTTCACAGTCACTGAGAGCCTGAAAAGGCATAAAATTTAAGGCTTAAATTGAAAGCTAAAATTCACAGCTTAATTCTCAAACCAAGTCTCAGATTTCTTTCTCTCAACTCAGTCCTTCCCTCCTCAACCCACTTTATTTTTAGGAAACATTCACAGAAACATATCAAGTTCTATCACTTTGTTCATGGTCTTCAAGGAATTTGACTTTTTCCTGGTAAGTTTCCTTATTTGGGTACTACTCTCTTTTTCTATACAATATCTGTTTTTTTGATCTCATCCTCATCACTAGTCACAGTGGCCCTTTGTAAACCTAAAGTGCCATTCTGTTATACCATACACAAAAATAAACTCAAAATGGATGAAAGACCTAAATGTGAGACAGGAAGCGATCAAAACCCTAGAGGAGAAAACAGGCAGCAACCTCTTTGACCTCAACCGCAGCAACTTCTTACTCAACACATCTCTGAAGGCAAGAAAAATAAAAGCAAAAATGAACCTTATCAAGATAAAAAGCTTCTTCACAGCAAAGGAAACAATCAACAAAACTAAAAGGCAACCGACGGAATGGGAGAAGATATTTGCAAACGACATACAGGATAAAGGGTTGGTATCCAAAATCTATAAAGAATTTACCAAATTCAACACCCAAAAAACAATCCAGTGAAGAAATGGGCAAAAGACATGAATAGACACTTCTCAAAAGAAGACATCCAGATGGCCATCAGACACACGAAAAGATGCTCAACATTGTCTATCATCTGGGAAATACAAATCAAAACCACATGCCACATGGAGATACCAACTCACACAGGTCAGAGTGGCTAAAATTAACAACAGGAAACAACAGATGTTGGCAAGGATATGGAGAAACGGGAACCCTTTTGCACTGTTGGTGGGAATGCAAACTGGTACAGGCAATCTGGAAAATACTGTGGAGATTCCTCAAAAAATTAAAAATAAAATTACCCTATGCCCCAGGAATAGCACTACTAGGAATTTATCCAAAGGATACAAGAGTGCTGATTCATAGGGGCACATGTAGCCCAATGTTTATAGCAGCACTATCAACAATAGTCAAATTATGGAAAGAGCTCAAATGTCCATCAACTGATGAATGGATAAAAAAAGATGTGGTTTATATATACGATGGAATACTACTTGGCAATGAGAACGAATGAAATCCTGCAATTTTCAACAACATGAATGGAACTGGATGGTATTATTCTGAGTGAAATAACTCAGTCAGAGAAAGACAAATATCGTATGTTTTCACTCATATGTGGAATTTGAGAAATGTAACAGAAGACCAAGGGGGAAGGGAAGCGTAAACATTAGATTCAAACAGAGAGGGAGGCTAACTGTAAGAGACTCTTAAATACAGAGAACAAACTTAGTGTTGATGGGGGGGTGGGGGAGAGGGGAAAATGGGTGATGCGCATTGAGGAGGGCACTTGTTGGGATGAGCGCTGGGTGTTGTATGTAAGTGATGAATCTTGGGAATCTGCTCCCGAAGCCAAGAGCACACTGTGTACACTGTATGTTAGCTAATTCGATAATAAATTAGATTTTAAAAAAAGAAATATTTTAAAGTTATATTGTCTGAATTCTACATTTTATCCGTAGCTTTTTTTTGATAAGAATAATTTTGCGTGTGTCCAGAAACCACACATTGCTATCAATTAAGAAAAAATGCAAATAAATAAATAAATAAAATAAAGTGCCATTCTGCGTTGCTTAGGTCAGTGGGGCTTTATCCTTCCACCAATCCTTGTCTATTTTATTCTATCATTGTAGAAACCACATAAATCTACAGAAACCATTATAAATTTTAACACAAGGCCACTGTGTTCACAGATATATGTAAGATGGGTTATAATATTAAATATGTATAGTCAATCTCAAGAACATACAGTGTTTAGATATTATTGTTCTCTACAGGTTATATTGGCAGTGATGGTCAAGAGTTTCCTCTCAGGTTAGAGTTCCAGTTGTCTGTAGAGTTTTAACTTTTGATTGTGCCAAATGCACACATAAACTCATTTAACTTATTTTATTTTATTTATTTTATATAATTTACTGTCAAATTGGTTTCCATACAACACCCAGTGCTCATCCCAACAGGTGCCTTCCTCAATGTCCATCACCCACTTTCCCTGCTCCCCCACACCCCATCAACCCTCAGTTTGTTCTCAGTATTTAAGAGTCTCTTATGGTTTACCTCCTTCCCTCTCTGTAACTGTTTTTTTCCCCTTCCCCTTCCCCTCCCCCCTGGTCTTCTGTTAAGTTTCTCAGGATCCACATATGAGTGAAAATGTATGGTATCTGTCTTTCTCTGCCTGACTTATTTCACTTAGAATAACACTCTCAAGTTCCATCCACGTTGCTACAAAAGGCCATATTTCATTCTTTTCTCATTGCCAAGTAGTATTCCATTGTATGTATAAACCACAACTTCTTTATCCATTCATCAGTTGATGGACATTTAGGTTCTTTCCATAATTTGGCTATTGTTGAAAGTGCTGCTATAAACATTGGGGTACAAGTGCCCTTATGCATAAGCACTCCTGTATCCCTTGGGTAAATTCCTAGCAGTGCTATTGCTGGGTGATAGGGTAGATCTATTTTTAATTTTTTGAGGAACCTCCACACTGTTTTCCAGAGCAGCTGCATCAGTTTGCATTCCCACCAACAGTGCAAGAAGGTTCCCGTTTCTCCACATCCTCACCAGCATCTATAGTTTCCTGATTTGTTCATTTTAGCCAGTCTGACAAGCATGAGGTGGTGTCTCAGTGTGGTTATGATTTGTATTTCCCTGATGAGGAGTGACATTGAGCATTTTTCATGTGTCTGTTGGCCATCTGGATGTCTTCTTTGGAGAAGTGTCTATTCATGTCTTCTGCCCATTTCTTCACTATTTGTTTTTCAGGTATGGAGTTTGGTGAGTTCTTTATATATTTTGGATACTAGCCCTTTGTCCAATATGTCATTTGCAAATATCTTTTCCCATTCCATCAGTTGTCTTTTAGTTTTGTTGATTGTTTCCTTTGAAGTGCAGAAGCTTATCTTGATCAGGTACCAATAATTCATTTTTGCTTTTAATTCCCATAACTCATTTAATGTTGCCTTTTATAACCCTTTTTCTCCAATGGGAGGGAGATGAAGTGGCATAGAGATCCGCAAGCTGGAAGTTGTGCCCATCACATGGTCAAACAGGAAGGAATCAGTGGGCAGTAATAAAGATGCTCAGCCTGACAGGAACAAGGAAAGTCAGGGGGAAAATAACTCTTTCCTTAGTAGATGTCAGCAAGTGATACAGTAGAGTGCTCTCTTTCTGGAAGAAAGAGAAAAGGAGTCATTCTTTAGCCTTAAGAGACAGCTCAGTTGTCACTAGGTTTATGTGTTGTTTCACTGTTTTATTCAAAAAAAGGAATTCAAACAAAGGGTAAGATCATAAAGTAACTTTGTTTACTGCTTACATCTTCAGTCTTCACTAACTTATTCAGTGGCCTAGGAATCTAGTAAAGCAAGTCTCATTACACAATTCACAAGATGCTGAGTTAAACACTGACCAAGAAGGAGTTTCTTAGGATTTCATGCACAGTGTTTTGGACCATCAAAGATCATCATTATATAAAGAATATTGTAGAAAACACATCATGTTCTGGTTACTTCTTACGTGGCCAAAAAATCATATTACAATGGTTTTAAAAAAATAACAGTAGATCATCATGTTTTTTTAGTGCATTAAAAGAAAATAAATTTGTAGTAACAGAAAAACTGTATCTCATCTAGGTGATTTTAGTCTTCTACTAATATCCAAAATTTGACTCAGAAATCTTGTCTTAGGTGTTGCTGTGGTATCACCACACAAAAAGAAAGGATGAAACATTGTAAGCAGAGGAAAAACAAATGAGAAAATGAGAAAAAAAACCCCTCTACTGGTTATGTATTGTGCAATCATCGTGTGTTTATGCCTGCTTTCTTATCAGGCTGAGAAGCCAGCTCAGAAGGTATTTCAGAAGAATATGTGTCCTACATCGTGATGGGGACAGGTGGGTTCCATCACAAGAGTTATTATACTCCCTAATAGGAATGATTTTGAAGAAGAATACTCATTTAAAAGCATTAGTTCTGTTGTGCTGAATAAGAAAAATGGTTTCATTGTTTGACAACCAATAGTACATCATTAAAACTGACTAACAACAATACCAAAAATGGAAGCTCAAAATCAGTGAGAATTGCAGAACTGTTCAATGAAGATTTTGTGTGGGAGAATAGACTTGATTTTTAGAGACGGAAGGCTGGTAGATTCAGACCACAAGAGCAAGGACAGCATGCATATGGCATTGTGCGAGATTTCAAAAACACTGAACATAGGATTGTGAGCTCTGGTTTAGAAGGACAGACTGAGGGCAGGTTCCTGGTCCAGTTAGATATATAATATCTAATTCCTTTTTGTTTTTAAATCCAAATGCCCTTTTAGCCCTTTAAATATGTTCACATGAGCCTTATTTCTGCTTACAACATACACAAAACTTGCCCTACATGTTAAATAACATGGGGAAAAAGAGAATATTAGAGACAGGTCATGCACTAGAAAGGTGTATGACAAAGTCTAGCTGCTTTTCTAGTAATTGAAAACTGCAATGATAGGGATTTTTTCTGGCCTTTAACTTCATTGAAAATGTCACAATGAGCCCTCATGATGCAACCTAAAATTAGAAGTTCATGTACAGTTTTAGTCTCTGTCTGATGGAATAGAGCCATTCTATAATATGAGACAGCCCACTAGGGGAAAGCCATTTAGTGCCTTCCATGCAACGTTTAGAAAGTGTAAGTCCAAAAATATCTTGCCTTAAATATTTCCTACTTCAAACACAAAGGTTTCTAGTAGAAAAACAAGGTGATTATAGACTCTGGAAAAAAATTGGAATAAAATCATTTATAAATTATTACTATTGAGCACTCCAGACTGAATGAGCCCTACAATTTCAGTTGAGAAAACGAACACTGTCTATATACCATAAACATAAAGGGAAGACATTTTTATGCCACTGCTGTCTCTTAGGGGGTAATATTTGCAATCAGTTGAAGAGACTTAGCATATTAGTCAATGAGGGAGCTGAAATGAAAGCTATTGTCAGTCAATTTGATTATCTTTTAGATGTGCGCATAGACATCCTATATGGATGGCTTGAGGTCTAAAATGAATGTTCTTTCTTCATGTCATCACTGAAAATTTACTTTGTGTATTTACATCCTTAGTTATTTAATACTGTCAGGTAGAAAAGCAAAATCCTAGTTCTACTGTGCTAAGTCAAAACTTACTGAAAAAAAACAGACAAAAGTGCCAGATCAGGGCTCCACTAAAGATGTAACAATAGAAATGTGAAGTTCAATGAGTATCTGTAATTTAAATCCTAAGAATTTCAAAGTCAAAAAATTATTTCAGACTAAGATCATTGTGTTCTAATTCTACCAACACTTATTTATAATCTGAACTTCTCATTTATTAAGATGGGAATGATGCTGAGTTTTGTAAAAAGTATATGAGCTAACAATAAAGCATTTAACACGATGCCTGGATCTTGTTAAGGAAGCACTTGCCATTTACATGAGCATAGCATTTATAGCATATTTTGATTACCCAGTTATTTGTTGAATTGAGTTATATTACCATCTACTGGGAGACAGAGATGATACTAATAACATCAGAGATTTTAGTTCAAATAAAAAAGTGATTAGGAAAAAATATGATTAGGACTAGTAATAAAAATAGAGGAGCACCATTAAGGGATTTCCTGATTGACTGCTATTAAGGCATATAGGGATTCCAATATGACACAGTCTAAAATGCACTAAAACAATGGCTAACCAGGTGAAGAGAGAGAACAACATAACTTCTATGATTTCTCCTCAGAATGGAAGCTGAACAGTGGTCCTCATTTTCTCTACCTCTGCATTAACATTAAAGAATGCAATGAAATTAAAATATTATCGTGACCTCAGTCTGTGTGGACAAGTAACCCTCTTGGCAACTTGAAATGAGAAATGTTGCCGAACGTACCATGGTTTCAATATTTATGGTCTTGTTTCTAGGATGGGGGAAATCATTTAGTCCACGTATCTCATTTGAGAGATGAGGACACTGAGGCCCTTAGAGAGCATGCAACTCTGCTCTCTAAGAGTGGTAGAGAGAGGTAGAGGCCTGTGGCAGACCTCATGTTTAGGCCAGAATTTTATCTTACAACCTAAATATCTAGGTGTTACCCTGAAGGTGCTATTTTAATGACTTCCCATTAGATATACTCTCTTTGTTTTGGTAAAGTCTCATTGTTTTATGTGTATATCTAGATTACCATATACTTTTTTCCATAAAATGGAAGGAAATGTTTTTTCTTCCTGAAATCTGGAAAATGAAAAATATTTTCTATTACTCCACATGAGAACTCATCTTATAAATTCAATATCTGAAAAAAAAACTAATGAGATAAAACCTTTCCAAAAAAGTAAAACACTCTCTTATTCCTAGAGCTGATTTGAAAAAAAAAAAGAAAATACACACACACACACACACACACACACACACACGGACAAACCCATATCTTCCTTTTTGTTTTCCAGGATTCAAATGAAGGCAGAAAATAATGTTGGTCACAATATGGTGGTTTTGATATGACACTTCTAAAGGATTATCTTAAAGACAATTCTGGGGATTTCAGGCATGACAGAAAAAGAAAGAAATTAATGAAGCAAAAAATAGTCAACAACACTTTTATATTTTAGAATCAGAGAAATTGTTGAACAATATTTTATAGGGCTCACCATGAGTTCTAAGATACAGGCAAAGGGAAGAGAAAGACAGAGTTGCAGAAAAGGAAACACACAGCAGTACAATATAACAGAGTGGGAGGGAAAGAGAAAGTGAGACTGGAAGAAAAGAATTGCATATGGAGGGGAGGAGTAGAATGCCATAGATAATGATTTCAACTGTCACTCAGGGTTACCACTGCCATACATTGATCTGGCTTAATCCTCTACAGTACCACTCCCTTTTATTTTAGCTGTCTGGAAAAAAAAATCTAGATAGATTGCATACTTACATAAAATTAATCTTTAATTGGATTAAAATGTAGAGGGATTTTTAATGTTTCAGATAGCATGTATTCCAAAGCCAATACAAGTTCTTCTTGCAGAATTTGCAGTTAAAATACTTGACTAAAACCCCTTTCAACTTTCTTTCTATTGATTTTAAAACTTCAACCAAAGAAAGGATTTAAAGATGCCTGCCATCTGTAGTATGCTCACCATCTTTCTACCTACAAAAACATTAAATCTGTTCATTTCCGAATTCTACAGTTTAAATTTCATAGGATTTACTTCTTCATTATGATAGTTTTGTTTAAGAGTACAAGCACAATTGATTTGTTCAACTCATAGTTTTTAACTGTCAAGACCATTATCATAGCTTAACTAAAAGAAACATATCAGCAGCCTGCCTGGTGTCATCAGTGTTTATAATAAAGGTGGAACCAGATTTCTAGAATGATGTTCTCAGTCTTTGCTCTTTATAAATTGGGAAGAAGGAAAATCTAGGCTTTTTGTCATGAAAAGGAATAAATAAGGATATAGGAAAACATCAGTACATCATGTAAATACAATTAAAAACAAACAACTTTTCGACTGTAAGACCTTGAAACAGAAATCTAGAGTTGTGGACTCATGCTAAGACACTTTTTTTTCATTTCCTTTTTTTTTTTTTAACAAATACACCTAAGTCTCCTGCTTAAGTCATATCCAAATGTTCTCTTAGAATCTCTTCTATCATTAAGACTGTCTCTTTGTGAGCTAATAATACTCATTTCATGGACCTTTTGCATCCTGTACTTAAGAAAAAGGAGAATCTAATAATTTCTAGCATAGACATAAGCTGAGTCAATAATTTCTGTTCAGCTCAATTGGAGAAAATTCCTTTCCATTTGTCATCTTAGACACCACAATACTAGTCCTTCCTGCATTCTTTGCAATGTCAGATAAGAAATTGGAGTTTCATGCTACTCTTCTGCTTTCCTGGAGTGTATAACCAAGTTGCAAAGTCCACTGAGCAATTTGGCATGATTTGGAGTCTCTCCTCAAACAGGCTAAGACTGGAATAACAGGGAAGGAGCAGGTCAAAATGAAGGAGGATTTGCAGAGCTTCACTCAGACACCTGCACGCCTGCCTGCATTATACCTGGCTCTAGTGGAGAGTGTTATTAATCCTCCAGTTTAATGAGCACCAAGCTTTCGCACAAGATTTAAAATAAATCTCCTATCAGTGTCCCTTCACAGTGTTACTGCAATTGCATATGCTTCCATTAGACCTTGCAACTAGTAAAGAAAATGAGACATTTCAAGGCTATCGAACACAGTGAAGCAGGGCAGGTTAGTTAATATGGATTTTTCCATAATTTTGGCAGAAAAGGAAATAATTTGTGTGTGTGCTTCATATTCTCCCTAGCTTTATGGATCTACCTAAAAAGGATATGTCTCTTTGCTTATTTTGTGTATGAGAATATTATCATAATTATTTTTTCTCCCATGTCACCAAATCTAAATTAGATTTTTTAATTATTCCTTCTCACCACTTTTCTCTGATCCTTTACAGAACTTAATGAATGTTTGATGGATAAATTAACACATTTCTGGGCCTTTATTCCAGCTTTTAAGAAGGACAAATGAAAGACCATTCTAATGCAAGATTTTAAAATAGTTTGCTTTAAATACAAATTCAAAGCTAATACAAATTTAATGGAAATTGGAAAAATATCCTCTTCTAACATTTTAGTGAAATCATAATGGATAACTAAACAAAATGGTTATATGAGTGAAAAGATTAAGATGAGAAATGAATGAAGGAGAACTCAGACTGGCAACTGATTCAGAAATAGGCAATGCGTTACCTAAACAATATGACCTGATTTAAACCTCACACATTAGAGGCCTGAAGATACTAACTGGAAGGAGCTTATGAAGCCTGTGGTAAGCATTGGGTTCTGTTAGGAAACAGGGATTATGCTACCGATATCTATGCTTCAGTATGGACTCCTGATCTGGCCAATATCTCGCTCTTTCTTTCGTCTTTCTTTCTTTCTCTTTCTTTCTTTCTTTCTTTCTTTCTTTTTTTTCTTTTCTTTCTTTCTTTCTTTCTTTCTTTCTTTTTTTCTTTCTTTCTTTCTTTCTTTCTTTCTTATTTCCTTCTTCCTTTCTTCCTTTCTTTCTTCTTTCTTTCTTCATAAATGTTTATTTATTTCTGAGAGAGAGAGAGCAGGAGGTGGGGGGGCAGAGAGAGAGGAGGACAGAGGATCCGAAGCCAGCTCTGCACTGACAGCAGAGAGTCCAATGTGGGGCTCAAACTCACAAACTGTGAGATTGGGACCTGAGCTTTAGTCAGATACTCAACAGACTGAACCACCCAGGAACCCCATGGCCAATAGCCTTTCTTGCAAAAGCTTCAGACAAGTTTTAAAGCAGTGAATTAAGCAATGGAAATGGTTATAATACTAATCCATATATTCTGGCCTTTAAATAGTAACACTAAACATCTTGGGTGTTTAACCTTGGTTATGCTTGATTTACATGTTTATTTTTTCACTTGTTCACTTCACTGACCTTCTGTTCTTCATTAGGGATCTGGTGGAAAAAAATACAAAATAGAGATCTCCCCCCAGGAAATATACTCTTAAATACAAGGAGAAACACTCTCTGAACTGTTTTGCCAAAAGACCTTGCTTCATACCTAAAAGGAAGAGACAATGCTCAGGCAATTGCCACCCATTCACAGGTGAAAAGTGTAGTCCATAGTTAAAATTATTGATTATTAAACATCGATTTTCTTTGAATTTTTATGGAATTATCTTCATTTGATATCACCCGGTCAAAAGAGAGGGTGAAAAGAAGACTAGGAAAAGGTAGCTCCTACAAAGGACTTAAGTATGTGCTCAGAGAAGGTGATGGTAGGTACTTGGACTCCTCAAGTATTGGATTGAGTTGAGTCTAGAGAATGAAATGGAGAATGAAAAGACATACTTCACTTCTTTGTCTATTGAGAAAAGAAAGTTCTTAATGATTAAAATTGCAAATTAAGGGCGCCTGGGTGGCTCAGTCGGTTAAGCATTTCTGCTCAGGTCATGATCTCGTGGTTCCTGAGTTAAACCCCATGGTGGGCTCTGTGCTGATGGTTCAGAGCCTGGAGCCTGCTTCAGCTTCTCTGTCTCCCCCTCTCTCTCTGTCCCTCCTCTGCTTGCTCTCTCTTTCTTTCTCAAAAATAAATGAAACATTTTAAAACATAAAAAGAAAATTGCAAATTAAAATTGTATTTAATAATTATTCATCTTGTTGGGAAGCTAGAAGTTAAATAATACGAAGCAAAAACAGACAATCTCGCCTATTTTGAAAAATGACACACCAGGCCGCCTTGTGTACTCTGGTCTCTTGCCAGAGCCACCACGTCTGCAGAGAGTGTCCTCTGCAAACCACACTAGCTAACTTTTCACATTAACATTCAGTGTCGATCCCGACACAGACATCCTGGTTTACCAGCTAGTCTCCTGAGCATGTTAGCAGCGTAGTTTAAAGGGAGAGAAACAATTGGGTATTTATGCAAAGAAAATGAAACCACTAATTCAAAAAGATACATGCACCCTTATGTTTATTGCAGCATTATTTGCAATAGCCAAGATATGGAAGCAACCTATGTCTATATATGAAGTCTATGTATATATATATATATGATGGAATATATGTGTGTGTGTGTGTATATATATATATATATATGTATGTGTGTATATATATATGTATGTATATATATATTTATATATATATATATATATGATGGAATATTATTCAGCTATAAAAGAGTGAGTTCTTGACATTTGAAACAACATGGAGGGACCTAGAGAATATAATGCTACGTGAGATTAGTCCATCAGAGAAAGGCAAATACCATATGATTTCACTTATATGTGGAGTCTAAAACACAAAATAAACCAAACAAAAGCAGAAACAGACTCATAAATATAGAGAACGAATGAATGATTGCCAGAGGACAGGGGAATGGACAAAATGAGTGAAGGGGAGTGGGAAGTGCAGACTCCTTGTTGTGGAATGAATAAGTCACAGGAATAAGGGGAGAGTCAGAGAGAAAGAGAGAGAGAGAGAGAGAGAGAGAGAGAGAGAATCCCAAGCAGGCTTTGCACTGTCAGCACAGAGTCCAATGCAGGGCTGGAACCCAAGAACCGTGAGATCATAACCTGAACTGAAGTCTGAGGCTGAACTGACCAAACCACCTAAGCACCCCCCGGCCAACAAAAAGCTTTAAATTACACAGTTAACATAAGCCCAAAGCAAAATCAAATAATAAAAGCATGTACAAGTAAAAAGTGAAAGTTCTTTACCTTTCCATAATATTCTACCCTAATTAAAACCACCATTAAGAATTTGGAAATTGTTCTTTCAAATGTATTTATTTTTTGCCTGAAATGTACCTGTACACACACATTTACACAGAAGTGAAAATAACATATACATACGTATACATATTTTAAAAGTTTAAATATGCCATTACCACCCTCTATGTGATATATATCTAACCTGAGAGTATTATATTGTATGGATGTCATTGAACTACTGTTGGTCTAATGACATAGAGTAATTTTTGTTGTTGTTTTTACTTTTTGTTTTTGTTGTTGCTACTCCAAACTGTGCAGCTGAAAAGTCATCAAGGATCAAGAAGTGGCTTTTCTCAGTAAAAAAAAAAAAAGTCATATTTTTCAGTCTTTGATGCACTTACCAGAAAATCTGCACCAATTACACTTCCATATAAGTATATGAGAATATCTTTATGTTCTCTCCCAAACTCAATACAGTTTATTAGATAAACCTGATTTATCATTCTTTTGTTTAATTTTTTTCCAAAATGAAAATGGCTTTGGCTTTTATTTAGGTATTAATAAAAAATTAAATAACATAAAAAAGTGGGGATGAGCTTACAATAATTTTTTCAAAAAGTACAAAATTTATTTTAATTGCCACTCAGGGTAAACAGTATTTAAGTTTGAGGCAATATGTTTCTAGATATTCTCTTTGTCACTCACTCTCTCCCATTCTCTCTCTCCCCTCTCCTCACTTTCAGTAAGTGGGACCATACTAAATGTGCTGTATTGTAAACTTCTTTGTTCAATCAATTCTTTCCTTCCACTAGTTGGTAACATTGATTTAAGACTAGGGAATTATTTCTCAATAATCAATATGATGTTGATTATTTTAATTAAACTTAATGCTTTTCTAACAGTTTTATATGGTTATGAAAGCAATTATCAGTATAACTACCCCATAAGAACTCTCATATTAATTGCAGCTATCAGAATGCCTGACAAAAAAGATTTAAGCTGTGTGGATTCATTAGCTCACACTACAAGGATGCCGGAGGTAAATGCTTCCAGGGCTGGTTAATCCAGAGGCTTCTGGATTGGTCTCTTTGAAAAGTCTCTTAGCTTGACCCTATGTTTCTAAGGCAGCTGATCCGTCCCCAGTTTGCCCTTCTATAGAGAATAGCACCTAAAGGCAAGACAGAAGGTATGCTTTCACCTACACACTGATGTTTTATTCGGGAAAGAAGTCCCTTCACATAAGCCAGAGGGAGCGCTCCCCTCTGAGCAGGTGCCTGTGTCCTGGCTACAAGTGGCTGGTAAGGCAAAAAGGTGGCATTTTCAGTGTCTGCAGTGGGAAAGTTTCTTTCAGGAACGGAGAAGGGAGAGGAGCGGTTGGTGGTGATCAAATGTCTGCCATAATGCTGAAGCCTTCAATAAATGTAGGTGTTTCTTGTTAGGATCACAAAATAACCAGATCTCCCTTTTTTTGTACACTGTTTCATTAATAGGAATTTTTATCTTGATTTTTAATTCCTTGGCACAAACTACATGAGCGTGAGCAGGTCCTTAATTCATTTAAGCTACTCGAGGTAATTCTCAGCATAGATGTGGTTGTAATTGTTATTCGATGTTAATTTGTTTCAGTGATTTTGAATGAAAAGAAAAAGCATAATATATGATAATAAATTTGAATTTATCACGAAGATTGCAAGTGCATTCTTCTTAAAAAATCACCCGGTGATTTATTATTTCAACATGAAAGAATGTCAATTCAGGAACCTGCATTTACATAGTCATAGTCTAAAAACTCTGCAACCTTTGGTTTCAAGAGGGCCTTTTTTATTTGTTGATACTTTTCATATATAGTTTCCATCATACAAATTGCACCTGTAAGTGAGACTGAGCCCTTTAGTTTATGTTTATTTTACTTATTTCTTGGATATATATCCCACTTCCTAGAATGGAACATGTCAGGAACCCAGTAAATAACAAAGCAGTGATAGCTGACATTTATTGCATTCGTATTCCACACCAGGCACTCTTCTAAGAGCCTTGTATGTACCCTTGTATGTACCTTGTATGTACCATTGGAACCTTATAACACCTAAGGTGGTAGGAGCTATTATTATCTCCATTTTACTGATAAGGAAACTGAGTCTAAGAGATTGAGTGATATGACGATGGTCACCTGTATATAAGTGACCAAGCCAAGTTATCCCATATTGAACACAAGCAATCCAGATTGAGACTCCATGAACTTAGCCACTGCCTATGCCTCTTAGGGTTTTAGTGCAAGTCTGACTGATAAGGTACAACTCAAAAATGCAAATCTGTGAATCATCTCATTAAATCACAGTTTGTGGACAATGTTATAAATGTTTAAAACTTCACATTGGACATGTTTCAAGGGCAACTTACATCATATGGGTCATAGTTAATGTGTAAATGATAATGATGGTATGAAATTGGAAATATAATTACTTATTAGGCAACCTCACTTGCCAGAATTAAGAGAATTCCCAGAGAGATAGCTTAAAATGAACAGGATTTGTGATTTTTGCCTGAACTTTGGGAGTAGCTATCTTTTCTATCCTCTCTTTTGTATTATCAATAATGCTCTGCTCACTGGGCACTCTACTGTGACCTTTGTCCTGATCAGAAACATGGCTTCCTTTGATCATTGTTGTATATATTTGGGAACCATGATATTGTACTATTCTTAAAAGCAGAGAGCTGCAATTCAGCTCGACTTTTAACATAAATATCACTGTAAACTAACCTGAAACATAACACTGTCCAGCAGACAATAGAATTTCCTCCCATCCCCCAAGCAGTTCTCTCAAAAATGTGTGTAAATTAGAGTTTTTCATCAAGCAGCTTGAGAACACTGCTGAGGCCTTTTTAAAAAGCCTTCTTTGAACTAACAGAGAGCTTGCAACTGTTTGTGACTCATTGTTGGGAACTGGACAAGGACACCCCATGCCCACTAAAGACCACAGACTCAGTGGAAGAGTAGAGAATGCTCCAGGTGATGTTTGCACCGTCAACAACTATCGCCCCTCACAAAGCAATACAAGTAGAAAGGGGCATTTAAGCCCAAGGGAAGCCCAAACTCAGAGATGCTGCTGAAAGCAGAGCGATGGCACCCTACCCACAACCTCTGGGAAGATACGAGTCAGAAGCATCCCCACACAGACATGACTGCTATACAGTGAAAGATTTAGCCTTAGACCATTTTCACGGCAAATATCACAGAGGAAAGCTTTTCCCATTACCATAATCTGGCATGCAGATAAAGGGCTAATTTTAGGACTGAGTTACCTATTACTGGTTTTGGTATATTATTTATTTTTTATTTTCGGTATTTTAAACTTTGAATCTATAAAATCAATGACCATATATTGCGTCCATTAAGGGAACAATACTCAAGAATCTCAAAATGAACAATTAGCAAGGTAAATTCTAATGTGATTCCAATAATAAATGAAAATATGTGCACATACATACGTGGATGTATATACATATGATATAGAATAATAAAACTTTTTGGTGTTGTAGATCCATTTTGTACAACCTCAAAGCTTTTACTCGCTTAGTACTTTTACACTTCGCTATTATTAAGATACCATTATAGACTGAATTGTATCCACTCCCCCCACCAATTCATGTACTAAAAGCTTAACCTCCAATGTAACTATATTTGGAGACAAACCCTTTAAAGGAGTAACTAAGGTAAATGAGGCAGTAAGGGTGGGGTCCTACTCCAATAGGACTGATGTTCCTGTAAAAAGAGGAAGAGACACTGGGCTGTATGCACACAGAGAAAAGGCCACGTGAGGACACAGTGAGGAGACAATGATCTACATGTCAAGGAAAGAGGCCTCAGGAGAAATCAGCCCTAGTGACACCTTAATCTCAGACTTCCAGCCTCCACCACTGTGAGAAATAAATGTCTGTGGTTTAAGCCACCCAGTCTATGGTATTTTGTTATGCAGTCTTAGCAAACTAACACAGGTATCATTACTTCTAAGCACTACAGGTTTTACTTTAAACTAGCAGTTATATTCTTTACATTCTACATATGGGCGCTCTTTTTTAAGTTTATTTATTTTGGGAGAGAGACAGAGCAGGGAAGGGGCAGAGAGAGAGGGAGAGAGAGAGACCCCCAAACAGGTTCCACGCTGTCAGCACAGAGCCCAATATGGAGCTCGAACCCACGAACTGCAAGATCATGACCTGAGCCGAAGCCAACAGTTGGGCGCTTAACCAAGTGACCCACTCAGGCACCCCTTTACTTATGACTTCTTAAAGAGAAAACAGCAATATCATTTTAAGGAATAACCTGAAAGGAATCTTGAATGTCATCTACCTCAATAATCTTTTTTTACATATGAGTTAACTACGGGTCAGAGAGATTCAATGATGTACCCAAGGTCACACAACTACCTAGTAGCAAAGTTGGAACCAGACCATGTGTGTCCTAATTCAAATCCAGCCAGAAATAAAGTAAGGTGCTTAATGTTTTTTAGACTCCACATAATTTTCAGTGATAAGAAGATAGAATCTACTCATTTCATAAATTCTCACTTACTGCAGTATTTTGTGGTCACTCCTAATCATGGGTTTTCCAGAGACACGTAGAACAACTAATGGCTCCTGAAATGCATGTAATGTTTCTTTTCTTTAAAAAAATTTGTGGGATTGTTTTATGAGTTATGATTACTTTACAAAAACCATAGTACCACTCTTTTTTAATCCTTCAAAAGTGATAATCTCTTAGAAGTGATTTGATTTAAACTGGCACTTCCAAGTGGGAATATTTTTTCAACAAACTGCTTGTCATTAAATAGTTTTTTTAAATGTTTATTTATTTTTGCAAGATAGAGAGAAAGAGAGAGAGAGGCAGGTAGAGGATCTGAAGAGGGCTCTGCACTGAGAGCAGAGAGCCCGATGAGGGGCTCGAACTCAGAACTGTGAGATTATGACCTGAGCAAAAGTCAGATGCTTACTGACTGAGCCACCCAGGCACCCCAAAATAGGTGGTTATGATGTCACCAAATGATAATGTAGGACATAATTAGTCCTGCCTTTAAATAATAAAAAATATACATGTTAGATATGCCTAACAAAAAAGAAGACGTATCAATGCATGACAATCACTGTATCTTTATAAATATTTTCTTAGCAAGGAGAAAGGCCCATTAATCTAGAACCAATTGCAAAGAAACTGTCCTCATCACGGGGCCATTGGAGGAGCATCCTAAATGTATTTCAGGACTTAAAGAAATGAAAAATGGTCAGTTTTATTCCTATTAGCTTGCCTTATTTTCTTAAACTACTCATATCCTTTATTATACTCATCGATCAAGGCTTGCCTACAGTTACAAAGTGGAAATAAAAAAGCACTGAAGCAAATGGGGAGAAAATAGTAAACTTTGCCTCCCCTTTATCATTTTATCTGAGGCTGTAAGTATGAAGGAGTTATGAATCTCTGAAAATAACCCTTCTTCAATTCACATGTAGCTCCTGGGAAAAATCTGTAAAGGAGTAGTGATCTGATTCATACCCCTGAATAAAATGGAAAATCTTTGTGAAATAGTTAATTGATCAATTTCACATATGTGTGCATGAGAGTTGAGCATAATGCTGGAAATAAATCCCCTCCTGGGGCACTAACACCCATAAGTCAGTCTGGCTCACTTTATTGCGTATAACTCGTTTGGTGCCTTTGTGGAATCCGTCATCTGTCATATTTTTATCCAAACCATTAACCATACTGGTAGATAACAATTACATCCCATAAAACAACTTGTGCAACCTAGACAAAGTGCTAAAACTCTACATCATTCTCGTACAGCAGACAGATATATATATATATATATATATATATATATATATATAGGAACATGTACACAACACGACCTGCTTTCCCTCAGTATCCACCTATGTGGATCACTGGTGCATGTACTGGTCCTCTTTCTGCTGAAAAGATTTCATGCATAAAAGGTGCTCTCGGTGGTAGTTCAGAGCTTGCAGGTTACCTTTGCAATCATTCTTTGTCAAATCTTTGCTGCAGACGGTTAGAAATTTGAGATTTCTGAACTCTATATAAGGACTCCAAAATCATACCTGAGTTAATCTGAGACTCCATCTCATCTGACTTTCCCATTCACTGTTCTTTGGATGCCTCGGAAAAAGACAAGCTCACTTTCTTTTTAAAAACCTTGAATTTATGGTTCTTTCTACTGGAACCATCTGTCTTGCTATCCAGGGTTCTACTGTATGTCACCTCTGTGAGAGAGCTTTGCTGACCAGCAATCTATAGCAGTTCCTTCTTACCTACATTTATGTTAATTATTTTTTTTTGCCTTAACAGTACATACCACTATCACTATATCAACTTATCTTAGTCATGTTTTTTTTTTTTTACTTACTCGTTTATTCCCTCCCCTAATTACATAAATTCTAAGAGAACAGAATCTTGACTTCTCTATTCATTGCTATGTCTACACAACCATGAGCACTGCCAGGTACATAACAGACATTCAATAACGTAATGCAATGAAGTTGTGTAATGTAGTGAATAAGTTGATGACAGATACTTTGGAAACTCTCTGGACTCTCGTATCCTGATAAAACTTAGAAAATTTCCTGAATGTTCTTATATGTGTCCTCCTGATATGGCTATGGCACACACATGACTTGTTTCTAAACAGTTGCTGAAAACTCTAATAACATTCTCTAGTTTTCTGTTGTCAAAACAACAGAACCAGGTTGTGTGACTTTTGGAGGATGTTAGAGTTTCTTGTTCTGTCCTTTAGAGTCACTTACGTCCATTTCTATTTCTAGGCCACTCGCTGAAAAGTTCCAAAATCATTTTTATTTTAAAGCAATTTGTTTTATAATGAATACGAAGATCTTTAATTAAAGAAAATACAGAAAAATGTGCAACAAGGGCACCTGGGTGGCTCAGTTGCTTTAGCGTCTGACTCTTGATTTTGGCTCAGGCCATGATCTCACAGTTCATGGGTTTGAGCCCCGTGTAGGCCTTTGCACTGACAGTGCAGAGCCTTCTTGGGATTCTGTCTCCCTCACTGTCCCTCTGCCCCTCCTCCTCTCAAAATAAATAGATAAACTTTAAAAATGTGCAACAGAAAGTAAAAGTAATATATATTGGAGCTATTCACAAACAAATCTTGTGCATTTTTTATAGATTTGACAAACATTTGTTTCTGCATATGTATGTATACTTTTTTAAAGCAAAACAAATATATGCATAAACAAACATGTTGTCTCCTGACATCCCAAACCCTAGTTGGGAAGTAAGTTGAATTCCTTTCTCCAGTCATCAAGAGTTGCAGAATCACTCCCTGTAGGCAGGGGGTGCATAGGAAGCATAGAGCAGACAGGGAGACTTAGTTTTGGTAGCTTGGGGGCAAGTCCCAAGAAGTTCTATCTGCCTCATTCTTTCAGGAGAGAAACAGCAATTCCTATAACAGATTCCATAAGATAAAACAGTAATGGCAGAGACTGGATATGTGCCTTAGAGAGAAAACGGAGGCCTCTTTCTTTTATTGTTCTAAATAATGCAACATTGTTAGCTAAAGACAGTCAAGTGTTCTAGAACTGGGCTCATCTGCCCAAGCAACTAGTTAGTCTATAAAGATGGTATAACTAAAAGGTAATAACACACTGATATTTAACACCGAGTTTGCACCTGAAGTCAAATTATAGCTCTATAACTGTGTTGAATTATCGCACTTTCAACTTTTGGCCTCTAGGTTTTGTCCCTGGAGGGCTCCTGGTAAGAAACAGATGCTACCTTCTGGCTGGTCAATTGAGAAGCATTTAATGTAAGGATTCTTTTTTTTTTAATTTAAAATGTTTTTATTTATTTTTGAGACAGAGAGAGACAGAGCATGAGCAGGGGAGGGGCAGAGAGAGAGGGAGACACAGAATCAGAAGCAGGCTCCAGGCTCTGAGCTGTCAGCACAGAGCCTGACGTGGGGCTTGAACTCACGGACTGTGAGATCATGACCTGAGCTGAAGTTGGACGCTTAACCGATGGAGCCACCCAGGTGCCCCAAGGATTCTTTACAAAGATGGGGGTAGGGGTTCAAGAAAACCCTTGAGGCATGGGCTGGTAAGAGGAGCTGTTGCCAAGCTAGACCTGAAACAGAATCACCTGTATGAAGGTTTCCTGACAAAACTGTGGGCCTAGTCCACCTCTAACATTTGGGCGGCCCTGAGCAAGAGTAAAAATTGTGGCCTACAAGTCACACATCTAAATATTTAAATTATAAATCAGGTTAACCAAAAGAGAAATAATAAATATCTGTCCTCGATGACTATATCTTCATGATAATGTGGAAGGTCATATTTGCATTTAGGATTCTCAGACCCCGTGAAATTTTGCACTGACACATGGCAGTCTGAGAAGGACAAGCCGCTACCACGGGCCCACAGCTTCCTCCTCCTCAATACCCCTTCTTTTCACACCAAAAGATACTTTTAAACACACATGTGGGCACCCCAGTCCATATTACCAAACTCTGTCTCCATCTTGATCTCCATCCCCCAAAGAGCCATGCAGTTGGTTTCAGACCCGTTTCACCAAGAAATTCTGGGGTCTTGTGCACTAAGAACATGGTCCAGAATGTGAAGGCTGGGCTCTGGGTGCATATATCCCCTTGGCTTACACATCCCTTGCTCTTTGGAAAGTGGCAAGGCCAGACAAGGGCTGGAACAAGGTCCTCTTCTTCTCCCCATATTGCCATGGTCCAGGTATCCCCTGCTGTTTGAAATTTCAAGTTGCATCACTTTACTTTTACAAAAGACCTACAGTAGTTCCCATTTTGGTTCACGGAAAGAAATCTGACGAGGATTTTTGCTTTAAAAAAAAGGCAAGGTGAAAATAGTACTCTAGCTAGAAAGCTAGAGCAGTGCACACCCCAAGAAACAAGAGAGGCACCTCCGAGCCCCATCCCCGAGTACTGCACTCGGTGTCTCCACATCAAGCTGCCTGAGCTTTGAACCACATCTGTAAGCATCTGTGCTTTATCTCAATTTATTTTGTGCATCTGTTAGCAAGATGTGTCCCAAAGTATTGGAAAAGTCTAAGAAAGGCTATTTTGGGGGGCTGAGAACACTAAAAGGTTTGGGTTTTTTTTCTTTAAATTAATGATAATTGCTTCTTTGCCCTAGTCAATTTGGCTTACTAAAGGTTTCCTAAGGAATGCCCTACACTTGCATATCAGGGGAAACCTGTATTACTGTGGATTTCAATAAAGACCCACCTTGTCTTACATGAAGAGGGGACCTGGAGAATGATATTTTCTCACTTTCCTCCTTCCCTCCTCTCCTCCTAGGTATCGCTCCCCCCCTCCCTGTTGGCCTAATCACTGGAAAGCCAGAGGCAAAAGCACACTCTGAGGATGTGTGTCTGAATGGTCACACACACTTCCACACAGCAGGTAGAGAAGAGAGAAGCTGGACTTATAGGGGCAAACTGAATAGTTCCAGCCCAGGAAATAAGTAATTTAGGGGACAGTCTGATGACCTAAAGAAGAAATAATTTGAACAAATGGACCTTTGTTTTGGAAACCCTGCCAATCCCTACATATATACACTCCTATGAAGAGCATCCTTGTAAATAAAATGTTCTACTTAAGATTAGTTTTAAGGATCTATTCATAAAAGGTTTTCTTACCTAGAGTGCCATAATAGTCTCCTGTCTGGTCCCCTGAGCTCTGCTTCTGGCCCTTTCAAATCTTTTCTCCACTCCACACAATGGCCAGAGTGATCTTCAAACTTAAATTAGATTACATCACTCCTGTTTTCAAAAAGCTTACATGGCTTCCATTAGCACTTAGGGTAAAATATAAATCCGTGCTGTGGCCAGCAAAGTACTGTGTAATCTGGCTCTCGTCCTCTCTTCGCCTCAGGCTCCAAATTCACCTGATGCCCCTCTTCTTATGACTTGCTCCTTCCTGCCCATTCAGAACACTGTTTTCAGGTTTCAAAAAGTTCACAGCTCTTTCCTGCAAGTCAAAAAGGAAAGATGAGCAAGAGTAAGTCAAAAGAAGAGAGCCAGGAACAGTGTGGCCAGCCTGTTGAGCACATCTGATATCAGTCCTGTGATCAGAATGCAACTTTCAGCCCCCTCCCCCCAGTTCTTTTAAATTTTAGTCAATGATAATAAATATTTTTCCCCAGATGAGGGTTTGGACAGGAAGTGAACTTTCTGGTCACTCTCAGATATTGATTTTTTTTCTACTTGTTTTTAGTAGTCAAAACCATCTTATTTCAGTAGTCAAAATGCCCTGTCCCATGTGTATCAGTCAGGGTTTCACCAGAGAAACAGAATCAGTAGGATATCTATATCTATAAATATATCCATATCTATCTATATCTATATCTATATCTATATCTATATCTATATCTATATCTATCTATCATCTATCTATCTATCTATCTATCTATCTATTTATCTAGTAAAGATTTATTGTAATGAGTTGGCTCGCATAATTGTGGATTCTGGTTAAGCACCTCCAAAGACTACAGAGTAGGCCATCAGGAAGGGCAGGCTGGAAACTCTCAGACAGGAGCTGACCCTCCCATCCACAGGCAAAGCTTCTAGTTGCTCAGGAAAACCTCAGCTCTGCTCTTGAAATCTTTCAACTTATGGGCTCAGATCCACTCAGATTATTGAGTATCTTTACTTAATGACAGCATATAGTACATGTTAATTACATCTGGAAAATCCCTTCACAGAAACATCTAGTAGTATCCTATTGAATAACTTAGGGCTATATTCTGGCCAAGTTGAAACATAAAACTGACCATTACACCATATAAGAGCCAAAAGTCCAAACTTGTTTTGTGGTCAGTCTTCTCCTCTCCCAAGTTGGGCCCTGCCAACGTAAGCTCCTTCTTTTGGTACAACTACTCCCATTCTCTCCCTGCTCACCTCTTCTCACACTCCTTTTCTCTGTGGCTTTCAACTTCATCCATTAATTGTGTGTGTGCGTGTGTGTGTGTGTGTGTGTGTGTGTAGTGAATATTTTTGAAAACTTCTTGAGCTGTTCAGAAATTAAATTCATAGACGATGTAACTTACCTCACTACATAATCAAGAAAATAAAATAAAATATCCTAATTTTAAGATAAAAGCAAAAGAATAGAAAATGTATGTGCATGAAATACAACATAATGAAATATGTCAGTCAGTGCTTGGGCCTAGCCTCTCTAGAATTTATAATGAGGAAATCGTGGGGTTGGGGATCTGTGAGCTATCACGGTGAATGTGACAGTTCCAAATACAGAATGATGTCGGGAGTGTTATACAGGTGAATCATTAAATATTACAACTAGCGCTGAGGTGGTGGGGAGGAATCTGTTTCAAACTCGCTAGAGTATCTTCATTTCGATTAATCACTATCATATTAATGCCTCAATTGGAATTGACAGAGTCATTCTTGTTTCTGCCTTTTTCCCTGCATATTTGTAATGTAACTTTCAAAAAGTTTCCCCCCAATTATAGTGTGACAGAACAACATGTTCAGAACAGCACATGGTGAGATTAAATATGTATAAGTATGTATATAGATTTCATACCTGGGACTAAAACAGAGCCAATGTGACCGGAACATAGAGAAGCATATGGGACATGATGCAAGATGGACCAGAGACACAGTGAGAGCTTACTTACATAGAATCATTCAGGCCATATCAAGGTGTTTTGTCCATCCAAAAAGTTCAAAAGAGCCTTTGAAATGTTTTTAGTAAGTACATGACAGAAAGAGATTTACATTTTAAGAATATAATTCTGCTTGTATATGGATAACACATTGTGAAGACTTTCACCTTGAACAGTGAGCCACTTTTTGGAGTCATTAAAATGAGAAGTGATACTCTAGACTAGGGTGGTAGTGACAGCTGGGAGAAACGTTGACAGATACTTTTGAAGATTAAAGAAACAAAGCTTGGTGATAGATTGGATTTGGGTCACAAGAAGGGCAGTCAAAATGATTCCTGGGTTTTGGGCTTGAACAGCTGGATGGATAGTAGTGTCATTCAGTGAGAAAGGAAACATTGGGGTGTGCCCAGATGTTGTAAAAGTGAGGGTGGGAGATCATAAATTAAGGTTTCGATTTTAGGGTATGAGTATGAAGTACTTTTTATATAGACATATGGAAAAGTCAAAGCAGTGATATAATTCTAAAATGTGTGTGCATAGGAGAGAAATAGCAAATGAAATTGCCTTGGGACAGAGAATAGAGAAGAGAGGAGGACCCTATTTATTGTGAAACACCAGCGTTAAATAGCTAAGTAGAAAAAGCGTTCCAAAGGAGACAGAAAAATGCACAACCAGAGAGCTAAGAGCAATATAAGAAACATGCAATGCCATGGAAACCAAGAGAGGAGAGAATGTTAGTAAGAAGCATGGGATTGGAGAGCCTCAATTCTAAACAGTGCTTCATGAGATTAGCTCTGAGTGGAATCACAGATAAGTTGGAACTGGAGGGAATGTACAGTTAAGTTGGGACTTTTTTTTTTTTTTAATGGGGGAAAAAGTCTTTGGGAAAGAGAAGTAAAATATCAAGAGGGAAAATGTTCAATGCTTCGGTTCACTCCTAAGAACATGAGAGGGGAATTAGTTTTAAATGCTAGGAAGAGACTCTTTTGTGGCAATAAACAGTAAGAAATAGAAGATGAGTACCATTGTGCAGGCTTGCATTTTTAGTATCAAGAAGATACAGATTTAATCTGATGACTTATATGTATTTTTTTTATTTGAACTGAAATATGTATTGAGTGTAAAGTGGTAACAGGAGAAGGAATAGCTGAGATGAAAGGAGAAGGTTTGAAATGCAGTAGGACAAGCAGATGAGTTTAAGGGCCTATTCGAGTTTTGGGATCATAAAGGCACAGGGGACCACTGCACACAGATCTTCTTCCGGTAGCACTCAACGCTCAGGAGCAGGCAAAGGGGGTGAAGAGGAATTCTGAGAGGTGAAGACAGAGGGGACAGGGAGTTAAGGTATTAGCCTTAACTGGCACATTGAAGTAATGCACATGAAATATAAGCAGAATAATTGGGAAAGTGAAAAAAAAAAGGGACAGATGGATTGGGAAGAAAGGAGAAGGTAACATCAACTTGATCTTAATGAGGTCAAAGAAGGGTCAGAGTGAGGGAGGTTGAACACACCAACTGGGAGGGGAAGAGGTTGTAGAGGGAGCCTGGGAAAACCCTACCTTGGAGAGGTCCCTTGACTCCTTAATCCAAATTGGGTAGCTCTCAGATGTTATGCTCTCATAGCGTTTTTTAATTTCAATTGATTTTGCAAATTGATTTTAAAATATAGTTAACATACGGTGTTATATTAGTTTCAGGTGTACAATATAGTTATCAACAATTTCATATATTACCCAGTGCTCATCATGATAAGGGTACTCTTAATTCCCTTCACCTGTTTCATCCATTTCCCCCACCAACCTCCCCTCTGGTAACCATCTCTTTGTTCTCTATAGTTAAGACTCTGGGGTTTTGTTTGTTTGTTTTGGTTTATCTCTTTTTCTTCTCTTTTCATTCATTCGTTTTGTTTCTTACGTTTCACAGATGAATAAAATCATATGGTATTGGGCTTTCTCTCACTGGCTTATTTCACTTAGCGTGATATTCTCTAGATTCATCCATGATGTTTCAAATGGCAAGATTTCATTCTTTTTTATGCCTGAATAATATTCTATTGTGTGTGTATATATATATATATATATATATATATATATATATATACTTATATACTACATCTTCTTTATCCACTCATCAGTTGATGGACACTTGTACTTCTTCCATAATTTTGTTATTGCAAATAATGGTGCAATAAACATGGGGGTGCATATATCACTTCAACTTAGTGTTTTCATATTCTTTAGGGTAAATACCCATTAGTGCGATTACTGGATATTATAGTTCTATTTTTAATTTTTTGAGGAACCTCTATACTGTCTTCCACAGTGGCTGCACACCTTCCCACCAACAGTACACATGGGTTCTTTTTTCCCCACATCCTTGACAATACTTGTTGTTTCTTAAATTTTATATTCTAGCCATTCTGACAGATGTGAGGTGATATCTCACTGTGGTTTTTATTTGAATTTCCCTGATGATGAAATGCTGAGCATCTTCTCATGTATCTGTTGGCCATCTGTATGTCTTCTTTGGAAATTTTTGTCTGTTCATGTCTTCTGTCCATTTTTTAATTGGGTTACTTATTTTCTGCATGTTGAGTTGTATAAATTCTTTATATATTCTGGATACTAACCCTTTATCAGGTACGTCATTTGCAAATATCTTCTCCCATTTGATAGGTTTGTCTTTTAGTTTTGTTGATTGCTTCCTTTGCTGTGCAGAACCTTTTATTTTGATGTTGTCCCAATAGTTTATTTTTGCTTTTGTTTCCCTCGTCTCAGGAGACATATCTAGAAAGATGTTGTTATGGCTCATGTCAGAGAAATTACTGCCTGTGCTCTCTTCTGGGATGTTATGGTTTCAGTTCTCACATTTAGATCCATAATCCATTTTGAGTTTATTTTAGTGTATGGTATAAGAAAGCAGTCTAGTTTTAGTCTTTTCATATAGCTGTCCAGTTGTCTCACCACCGTTTGTTGAAGAGACTGAGTTTTTCCCCATTGCATATTCTGGGCTCCTTTGTTGAAGATTAATTGACCATATATTTGTGGTTTTATTTCTGGGCTTTCTATTCTGTTCCATTGATCTATCTGTCTATTTTTGTGCCAATATCATACTGTTTTGATTACTATAGCTTTGTCATATAACTTGAAGTCTGGAATTGCCATAGCTCCGGTTTTGTTTTTCCTTTACAAGATTGTTTCAGCTATTCAGGGTTTTTTGTTGTTGTTGTTGTTGTTGTTGTTATCATACCAATTTTGGGGTTATTTGTTCTTGTTCTATGAAAAACACCGTTGGTATTTTGATGGAGCTTTAATTAAATCTGTAGATTACTTTGGGTAGTATGGACATTTTAGCAGTATTTGTTCTTCTAATCCATCTATGCTTTCATAAAGTTTTATATTTTTCCTTCATTGCTCTTATCAGTGTTTGCAGTATTGTGTATTTTTTTTTAAATTTAAGTTCTGCCATTCTTACTAGACCAAAACATCCATCAAGGCGGAAATAATATATTTTTAATAATTATTTTTAATTTTTCACCTTTGAATATCGAGCTCAGTGCCAAACACATAGTAAGTGTTCAATAAACACTGACAAGTGGCTGAATAGATTCTTTAATGAATTACAAATGTTGGGTCTCTGACTTAAACAGAGTGACCTCATTTTTAAAAAATTTTTTTTTAATGTTTATTTATTTTTGAGAGTGACAGTGCAGAGCCCGAGCAGGGGAGGAGCAGAGAGAGAGGGAGACACAGAATCTGAAGCAGGCTCCAGGCTCTGAGCTGTCAGCACAGAGCCCAATTTGGGGCTCGAACTCATCAATGGTGAGATCATGACCTAAGCCTAAATTGGAGGCTTAACTGACTGAGTCACTCAGGCGCTCCAGAGTGATCTTGCTTTTAAAAGTCATTTAAAACATGTTAAAATCCCAAAGTAAAAATTTTGGCAAAATTTACCTTTCCACGATTAGCATGAGTGTCTAAGGCCAACTTCTATACACTGCCTGCATATGCAAACGATATTTCATTCTAGGGGCTCCTGGGTGGCTCAGTTGGTTAAGCCTCTGCCTCTTGATTTCGGCTCCAGTCATGATCTCATGGTTCCTGGGATGGAGCCCCATGTTAGGCACTGCCCTGACAGCGTGGAGCCTACTTGGGACTGTCTCTCTCTATCTTTCAAAATAAATAAATAAATAATAAACACTGAAAAGAAAAAGATACTTCATTCTGAATTTACAAACATACAGGCATAAGCATCTTCTTGCAAAGACTATGAATATACCTGGAAGTGAAAGTGTTGTGATTATGCTGATTTCACTCACGATGGCTCAGATGGAAATTATCTGAGAGCTCCAGCTTCTGATAGTCTTGATTTACAGTCCCTGCGGGCAAAGAGAAGTCTCTACATCTGTAGTTTCTGGGTGGCTCCCAGGCCTTGGTTTCAATTCAGGTAGACAGCGTGCCTGTGTTGCTTATATGGAACATGCTTCTCTGAGAGCATTCATAGAGATATTTGTCTTTCACTATGACTTTTTTTAACCTTAAAAATATGCTGCTCTGGGAAGAAAAACATTTTCTTAAAAATCATAACATCTGGATTTTAACTACATGCCTTTTTCTTATTTCTGTCTGCAATCATTCTCACAGAAATGACTGAGCGTTCTGCTAAGTTTTATTTTCATGCTTTTTAGCTACCTAAAGAATGGATTTTATTTGGTCCATTTTCTGAATGGAGATACTGCAACTTAATGGAGTCATTAAAAATTGATCTAATTTTGTAAAACAGGTAACCATGCAAGACTAAAACAAATAAAACATTTCTTAGGTAATAACCTACTTAATGTGAATAAAAGGAATTTTGTTATTTTTAAAAAATCAAATCTCGGTATAGCACTGGGGCTGTCTTTTTGTATTATGCAGCTGTGTGGTGCACTCATGTGGGTGCTCAATAAATACTAAGTGAGCATAATAATAATAATATCACTCCAATCAAATAGTCAAAAGAAAAACATCAATGCAAATATAGAGCGCTTGGTGCTATGGTTTAGACAGAAGTCTGTGATATGCATAACAACAGAAATGGAAACATCTGCTGGGATCTGCTTCACAATACAAGAGACAACAAGATAATAAAGCCATTGTTTTTGTGTGAAATTAATCCACTATTTGGCTTCCTTTCAGCTAGTAAAGGGATTACAGTGGCAAATATTAGCTGACTATGGGAATATTCAATAAGTAGAATTGTATTTTTGTTTTCAATCCATAAAAGTAATATATGCTGTATTTATAATGCTGAAGGAAGGCAATGTGTTAATGCAATCCTTTCCTATCAGCTTAGTGGATATTTATGTGACTGTATTCTTCTGAGTCTGTAGTATTTTCATTTTATTTTTTGAATCTTATAAATTGTCATATTTCTCTCTTCTGCTTTCTGATGGTGAGAGAGTTTAACTATTCAGCAATATCTTTCTCTAAAAATATAGGAAGCAAAGAAAGAAAAAGGAACTTAATATGTAAGAAAAATCTGAACATTGGGTTAAAGTGGAGATTGCAGATTATAATTAAGACATCTATTTTCATTTTGATTTTAATAGACGAAGGGTAGTTTAGTTCATACTTTAACTTAAAGTAGAGTATCTTGCACCTACATGCTCTTAGGTTCTGTGACGATGTCAGTGCAATTGAGGGGAGAAAAAGGCAGATAGCACCTATTACAATAATTCCATAGATAGCCTACATTGTTTCTTCAAAGCTCAAAGACCCTATGTCTTTGATGGTATAAGAAAAGCAGGCCCAAATTCATCTGCCTGGCTGTTATTGTTGTTGTGTATGTTTGTCTTTTTTTTTTTTAACCATGCCTTCTAGCCATTCAGTGTTTTGATCTGTGTTTCCATCTGGACTTCCTAACATAGAGACTCAGGCATCTAATCCATCCAGTTTATTATCTATTGAAATACCCACTGCCTGAAGTGAAATTATTTTGGCAGCAATGACTTCTGATAGAGATGTAGTTTGTTGTCTTTGTGAAAGACAGGTGAATCTGAAGATTCCAAACTCACTTCCTGATGACAATCCTTTGGCCTTATCTTATGGAAAACTTGGGAAAAAAAGGGGGGGATCTCTATGAACACATTTGGTTTCATTTGCCATTATGAAGTTGTTTTGTCCAAAAGTCAGAACTCTCAGAGGCTGAAAACAAGGAATAGTTACCTGCATAAGGAAATCAGGTTATTAGAGCACAACTGAAGCAGATTCTCAAAGCACCATGTAGGAACATTCTCCCTTCTCTCTTTCTAACTCTCAGTGCCAAGTTCTTTTTAACCTTTAAAATCTAATTCGTGAAAGATTGAGGCTGTATCAAACTTCGCAGAAACTGTACTTCTGAAGTGTTTCCATGTTCTGCATGTTGACGGTTTACTTTCTGTTCCATCTAACTGATACTGAAACGGGGAAAACATGAGGGAGGAAATGGTGTAAAAGGAGCATATGAAAGGTCAAAACATCAAAATTTATTTTGATCTTCATGTTGCACCTTAAAACTTTCATTTTTGCCTTTTCAAGTTACATTGCAAAACAAAACAGCAGTATCATTTTATCTAAATCCTGTTTAGCATGCAACTTTAAAATAGATGTGTCAATGGATGCTTCTATTCAGCTGCTCACTATTTAAGTTGTTCTCTTTCTTTCTTTCTTTCTTTCTTTTTTCTGAATGTCTCCCAGGTTTCGTTGTTAGGTGGTTAGGTGTTACTTCGGAACAGCATTATGTCAGAAAGGGCCTGCCCAATACTCAGTTTTGGTCTGCACATGCTGTAATTTTGGGGTATAAACCATGAAATGTCATTTGGAAAGAGAAGGATAAACATTCTTTCCTTAATACGATAATCCATGAAAGATATGAGTTTCCAATGATTAAAATCATTTTATTAGTTCTGGTGACACCTGTGTGTGTTATTCAACCTAGGCGTGAGGAAACTAATCTACATATTCCTTTGGTGAATAAGTGAGCAACACTATGTGTCCATAGAAATTCCTGTTTAAAAGTTATTACTTAAAAAGGCATTTGTGATGCATATTATTAATATATTTCACATGGCTCACTGTTTCACCCCTTTTTACCTGCCTAGGTGTTGAAAAGAAGAGAATTGTGTTTTGTTATCATAGAGTCGCATCTTTACTACTACATTTGTCCCTTTTAAAGAATTTGTCTCATGGCCATCACTAGAGTCATTCAAAACTCTTTTTCCCTGAACTTGCACTGCCCCATTGTAGCCAGTATGTTACATATGAGGCCATGTGATTGAAATAAAAAATAAAAATGTTTGTCCATAATTGAATCTATTTAGATAGTGTTTGAGATGCACTTTTGATCACTCATTCATTTATTCATCTATTACACGTTTGAAATTTATATTTGGTTCTAGACCCCCCAAAATAACACAGATCTCCAGAAGATTTGCCAGTTCATATAGGAGAGACAGATCATAGAATGATACAATGAAATAGAATATGAAAAAGAATGAGGTTGTTACTGAATGGTTAGATTTTCCATGTGTCTGTACTATAGGGGAGGGGAAGGTGGATGAGGAAAGGAATAATAAATAACGGGTAAGGGCCAGATGATGAGAACCTTACCTATAAAATGAAATGTATAGACTTTGTCTTATAGAACACGGGTTTTCAAAGTGTGGTGCATGGCCTCCAGGAAGAGCACAAGTCATACAAGAATATATTGCCTTAAGTTGGGTTTCCCTAGGGGAAGACCCTGAGAGTAAGGAATAAGTAAGGAATCCCTAAGACAGGGAAGGGAAAAGATTCCACAAAGAGCTGCTTTCTTGAGCAGGTCACTCCTGTGTGCAACCAGTGTTCAATTTAGCTGAGGAACATTAAGAGACAGTGTAGACTATGTATCAAAGGTACCTCAGAAAGCTGATAACGCTTCACAAATTCTCAGCCTTAGGTGAAAAGTTGCCCCTGGGAACCTGAATTTCTTGGCACCTCTTGTGTTCCCCATCTGGAGGCCATATTGGCTGTAGTAGGCAGAGAAAGCCCTCAGGTAGTGAGGGACAGAAGCTTGCAGTTGAAGCTGTGCATGACAATAGTGTCCTAAATTGGGTAGGAGTCAATAAGAGATACCACATAGATGGAAAGAAAACATCAGATCTCCCATTTAAATTTCTTTTATCTCAATACTGAACTACTGTCTCATATTAAGATTGGCACAGTACCTGTATTTGATCTTTATGTGGAACAGCCATTTTACAAATGTATGTCACTTTTTCCTGATTCAAAAAAGAAAAAAATACAACACGGACTGTTAACAGTAGTGCGCTCTCTAGTGTGATTATAATGAATCCTTACAAGATGTAAAAACAGCTTAAAATATTTTTGCAAAAAAAAAATTGAAATTAGTACTGATAGTTGAACTACAAATGAACAGGAAATATTTCTAGAATAAGATTTCACTGAGAAGTTATCCTATAGGGTCAGCCAAACATCTTTGAAAAATGATTACTTGACATACAAATCTACATTCACCATCAAAAGGGGCAGTAGATATTGGAGTGGGCAGAGATAATTAGTTTATCTGATACATGGCATAAGAATCTCTGGAAAAATCCAGTGGGAAAATGGAAATAATATTTTCTAACTTGAGATTGGGGATGAAGGGGTAGATTTGGACCATCATTGTACATGGTACGTCATTTTATAAAATATCGTTTTATAGATAAAAGTTAAAGCCATGATAGTCAATGAGATCACCCAGGGAGAATGTGTACAGGGGTAAGAAAAGAGGATCATAAATATCTTGATCAGCTTCTCAGAGAGGCCAGTAGCAAATCATTATCATTTATCACATAATACACAGGAGGTTTGGTTGATTTAGAAAAATAAAACAAAACAAGGCAATTGTTACCACAAACATTTCATAAGAATAACAACTTTCATAAAAATGTCACTGAAGAGATTCAGAAGATGTCATTCCAAAGTATGCCACTTTGGCATATTGATTATTTTGAATTAAAGTCACTGTAAGAAATAGCCAGCACAAGGACACTCTGGGGGTGCCTGGGTGGCATAGTCGGTTGAGCGCCGACTTTGGCTCAGATCATGATCTCACTGTTCGTGAGTTCCAGCCCCGTGTTGGGCTCTGTGCTGACAGCTTGGAGCCTATTTTGGATGCTGTGTCTCCCTCTCTCTCTGCCCCTGCCCCACTCGTACTCTGTCTGCCTGTCTCTCTTTCTCTCAAACATAAACACCAAAAAAATTTAAAAAAAAAAGAGAAAAGGACACTCTGACCCTCTTTTAATCCTCCTGAGAGCAGAACATACATCTCCCACATGAGAAGTTCCCTCCCTATCTCATCACCAGAGACAGGGAATTTAGAGCCAAGAAACCTGTACAAACAAACCTTGTTAAACTAACCCTTATTTTTCTAGTTATTTCTTCACCATTTACTACCCCTAACCTAAACACCTTTGCCTTGTCAATTCTTCATAAATTTATTGTTTCTTTGTCTAAAAGGCACAAAAGCTTCCTGCTCTGGTCCCTTCTTTGGGTCTTCAGGGTTTTTTTTGTTTGTTTGTTTGTTTTATTTTTGTTTGTTTTGTTTTCTTTTAGAAGGCCCCCATACACATGTAAGAAATTCAATAAAATCTGCCTGCTTTCCTCCTGTGAATCTGTCTTATGTCTATTTAATTCATAGTCTGAGACAGAGACCCAAAGATGGCAGAGGAGAATTTTTCTCCCCTTCATCATCAGAATCTAAACATTAGGATTTTCAATATTACACATTTGTTTCAAAGACTGTTAGTCACTTATCTCTGCTTACATAGACAAAACACAACTCACTTGTGTTTTGTTAAGTTTCAGGCCATGTTCATTTGGTTTTTATTGTTGTTGTTTTTGTTGTTGTTCATTGTGTTTTTTTTAATTTTCATATTTTAATGTTTAAATTGAATTGGCAATAGTTTGTGCTACTCCCTATTGGAGGCATAATTTTAAAATGGCCCTTAAAAATGTCCTGCTCTAATCTCCAGATCCCCTGAGTTCAAGGTATCAGTCCCATAATTATGTTACTTTATGAAGTATTATTGAACTTCAGATTATCCAAGTGAACCTGATCTAATCGTGTGAGAATTTAAAAGCAAAAAGTTTTTCCTGCTGCTGGCAAAAGGGGAAGTCAGAGAGTTGTAAAATGTAAGAAGAATTTGACATGTTCACGCTAGTGCTGAGGATGAAGAAGCCAAATAAGAAGGAATGTGGGCAGCCTTAAGGAACACTGAGGTCCTCGGCTGCCAAGGAAAGAGGAACCTCAGACCTATAATCAAAAGCTACTGAATTCACTGAATTCTGCTAGCAACATGAATGAGTTTGAAAGCAGATTCTTTCCCAAAACCTCCACCTAAGAGTCTAGCTAAACTGACACCTTAATTTCAACCTTGTGGGATGTTAAGTTGACAGTTCTTCCTGACCTATAAAAATGGCTAAAATTAACAACTCAGGAAGCAACAGATGTTGGCACGATGTGGAGAAAGGGGACCCGTTTTGCGTTGTTGGTAGGAATGCAAACTGGTGCAGCCACTCTGGAAAACGGTATGGAGGTTCCTCAAAAAATTAAAAATAGGGCCCCTGAGTGGCTCAGTCAGTTAAGTGTCTGACTTTGGCTCAGGTCATGATCTCATGGTTCGTGGGTTCGAGCCCCAAGTCCAGCTCTGTGCTGAATGGATAAAGAAGGTGTGATGTATATACACAATGGAATAGTACTTGGAAAGAAAAAAGAATGACATCTTGCCATTTCCAACAAGGTGGATGATACTGGAGGGCATTATGCTAAGTGAAATAAGTCAGTCAGCGAAAGACAGATGTCACATGATTTACTCATATGTCGAACTTGAGAAACTCAACAGATGAACATAGGAGAAGGGAAAGAAAAATAAGATAAGAACAGAGAAGGAGGCAAACCATGAGAAACTCTTACATACAGAAAACAAACTGAGGGTTGAAGGAGGTGGGAGTGGCTGAAGGGAGGGTATGTGGGGGGCTGGGTGAAATGGGTGATGGGCATTAAGGAGGGCACTTTTCGGGATGAGCACCAGGTGTCACACGTAAGAGATGAATCACTGGGTTCTACACCTGAAGCTAAGTTGAATATAAAGAAATTTAAAAAAACAACTTCCTGATTTATAGAATTTTGAGATAATAAATAGGTATTGTATTAAACCTCTAAATTTGTGGTAATTTTTTTATGTAGCAGTAGAAAATTATATAATCTCTAACTCACAGAATGAGTACTTAGCTCAGTAAAACAAAAAATTACTAGTGAAACTGCTAAAATAGATAATTAGGATCCAGAATGGTATCACACATGTTTTTTTTTTTAATTTTTTTTTTCAACGTTTATTTATTTTTGGGACAGAGAGAGACAGAGCATGAACGGGGGAGGAGCAGAGAGAGAGGGAGACACAGAATCGGAAACAGGCTCCAGGCTCTGAGCCATCAGCCCAGAGCCCGACGCGGGGCTCGAACTCACGGACCGCGAGATCGTGACCTGGCTGAAGTCGGACGCTTAACCGACTGCGCCACCCAGGCGCCCCCACACATGTTTTTAAGTACAGAGGACTATGGCATGAATACAGATTGTGAATCTACATGCACTGGAACAATCAAATCTGTAAATGTGATAATTTTGCATAACAGCCAAAAAATATGGTTAAGAGTTGCCAAAACAGATATTTCAAAAAAATTCAATTTCATTGGATTGGTATTCCATTTACTGCAACTTCCAAGTGTTATGAAGCCTTCTTAGAGGTGACGCCATTGAACTTTACCCAAATTCAAAATAAAACATAAGAACTTCCCTTGAAAAAAGTCAAGAACTTCTAAATCATACTTTCCACGGGGGATGTATGACTGACGCTTCATAGTGCAATCTTCTTTGAGGGCAATATGTTTGATGAGAAAATAGGAATCTATCAATATCCACTGGATGGATATTACATAACATTCATGCAGACAATACAAAAGAGCAGTTACAGTCACATATCTCTGAGCAGATATTTGACATAACATTTTGGACGAAACCGGTGATTTGCAGTGTGAATCAACTCTTGTCCAATGGATGATGAACACGTGAAGGAGAAATTTGATGATTTCCTCTTCCATTCATAGTCTATAACACATGCACAGGATAAAAGTTGTTTTGTGTGCTTAAGATTATCTGTAAGTCATGATAAATACTGGAAAAGGTCCCAATGGAACAGAAACTATATATCCCGAAAGGAAGGGTATTGCTCTGTAAATAACAGAGGTTACTCCTCAATACCAATACGCAGATAGCTTATTGCTATGGTTCACGGTAAAGACTTTGGTAGGTAGCAACCTGCACCAAATCTTCATTCAATGTTGATAAAAACTGGACGTTATACATTCAGTCAAGATATATATGTTTGCTCTAATAATTGGACAACAAGTGAAGACCTATTTTACCTATTGACTGATGTCAGCTATCAAAGGAAACATTTCTCACAAGAAGGTCAATAATATTAGAAATTGCCTTTTCTATGATTTTAAGTGATTTGCCAAAGCTGTATGTCTCAATGATATATATTCTGAAGCTTGACCATCCAGCACTAATAATTTTGTTTGTATAGAATATATTTGAAAAGCCACATCCAAATATTGTAAAAATAAGAAGACATGCTTTATAGAGTAGAATTTTACCAAATAGTGATTTGGAGATGCTTTCGCTACTGCCATTCAATGATTTCCAGGTTTTAAAACATATGATGTATCTTTTAAATAGCATCTGACAAAATTTCATTAATTTGAATGAAAAATTGTTCTATAATCCTTGGTCACTATTAGAACTGAATAATTAGCATTCCTGGAAGAAGGCATAGACTCCTTGCTAGCATTTCTGTTGAACTATTATGTGTTTTAGAATTTTCTAATTTGGTGAAAATATAAAGTTAAAAAGGAAACCAATGATATATATATATATATATATATATATAATGTATATACAATATATATACATATACAATATATAATGTATATATATAATGTATATACATACAATGATATATATATAATGTATATACATACATACTGTATGTGTGTATGTGTATGTATACATATACATGTGTAAATACATACAGTGCATACATATATGTTATTTATATAAATATACATATATGTACAGTGTTTATATCAGTATACATATATGTACAGTGTGTATATCCATACATGCATACATATACATACATATTTTATAAACCAACTTTGTATGGAGCCTAACCTACAGCTACATTTTGTTTTTTTAATGCATTGGCCAAAGTCTGCATTAGGATGGTCTCTTTCACTGGTTTGAAGCAACTGTTATTTTTAATTCTAAATATTACACTTTTTTTGTTGTTTCAAATTTACTTACTTTTCTTAATTCATTTAATTTACTTAAAGTTGAGGGTCTGCATATGTACCTGAAGAGAATATTTTTTTTTGGAAACATCTACCAAACTGATTTAAGAAGAAGAAAAATAAATAGTCAGGAAGGCAGGAGCAGAACCAAGATTAGGTATGTACAAAATGCCAGGAATTCACCAAGGGAGGTGGTGGGTCCAGTGTTACTTAGTATATAATAATCAGTTTTGTGTTTTGGCTTGTTTGTAATATACATGACACATAAGATTCTTTATTTTCTAGCACAAAATTTACATGAATGCCCTCATGCTGTAAGCATCTCCTACTCTTTTTTAGGAAACCAGCTATGAGCCAAAGGCAAACTACTTTTGATCATGGAGACTCTTTCTTAGCCATTTTATTTATTTGCTGCCAAATGGTCTTGATTTCAGAGATTTCTGGGCATGTCACATTTCTAAATGATTGGAAGTGATCAAAATAGAGACCAGAAAAAATCGCCAACCCATGTAAAAATACAGCAGTTGTACAGAAGGCTAAATAAGCAGAGAAACAGTGTCTTAGTTCTGGGCAGTGTGCTCCTTCCTCCCAGGTGAGGCAGGTGGAACAAACAGGCTTTCTAGAAAGAACAAGTGTTGTTCCCATTGATGTTCATAATAAATCATCATTCAGGAGATTCTGTCAATAACACACTGCCCCCAATCGCTTCATGCCTGCAGCATTACGCTCATGCTATTGCAACTAGATGAGCTATCAAAGCTTCATGCAGTCAAAGAGAGTAGTTTAAAGAGGTACAATAACAGGCGATTTGCAAACAGCCCAAACCTTTAGCTTCTTCCCCCTTTCCAAAGTGTGCAGTGAATTTACATTAACACCTGCTATTCGAGATGAAAGAATGGATTTGCACTGCAAGGAGAATGCCAAATCCTCCTAAAAGAGTGACTCATTTCGCTATATTGTGGGGTATTAGGCTGAACTGGAGGCCGCATGTTGCCTGCAGTACACTGGGTCAAATCAAAAATAAAAATGGCAGTACGGCATTTAACACACAGAAGGCAGAAATCCTTATCTCTGAGTATTTGCCACCTAACTGCCACGTTAAATCCACTCCGTGAGCAGGTCGTTTTTATTGTCCAAGGATAATTTATATCAGTAGACTTTTTACTACATACTGACTCAGATTACTATGACATCTAAGATTTTCATGCTGTGAAATTCAATTTATTGTGGAACATAAGGGCAATTAAGGGATGGGAGATGACATTATATTACATCAAAGTGAACTACGGGAAAAGGAGGTGTGTACTCCTAGTAATTTGTTGTATATAAACTTAATTTTGAGTGTTTTCCCCATGGTAAAATGGCAGACACTATTTCTAGCAACTCACTATGTGTCAGACACTTTATTCAGATCTTTGTTACTAGCTAAGAGCTAACGAATCAATGATTGAAAATTGGGTTGAATAAAAATTAATAACAAACTAAAATTTCTGAAAGTCTAAAGATCACCACACATATCACAGAATCCATATAAGAAGTTAATTAAATAATGTCTCCAAACATGTATCTACCTGATACATCTAATACACATTTCCACTACGTTTTTATGGATTCTGTATTATTTTTCTAGTGCTGGGTAACTAGTTACCAGAAATCTAATGGCTCAAAATAAGACACATTTATTATTTCAAGTTTTCTGTGGGCGAGAAATCTGGTCACGGCTTAGCTGCAATCCAGGTGTCAGCAGAGCTTGGATCTCATCTAGAGTTTTGATCAGAGAAGGATCAGTCCAAGATCACATGGCTGTTGGCAGATTTCCGTTCTTCCAAGTGTTGTTGGATTGAGAGCCTCAATTCTTAATTGTTGGGTGGAGGTCACCTTAATTCCTTGCCATGTGGACCTCCCCAACCAGACAACTTTATCAAAGCCAGTAAGGGAGAGAGTCCACTAGCAAGATGGATATTGTTATGTCACCTAACCTAATCGTGTAAGTAGCATACATCAGTGCTGCCCAGTACTGTGGCTAGAAGCAAGTCTAAGGCCCTACCCACACTTAAGGGGAGCAATGACATAAGATCATGGATATAGGGGATGGAGATTGTAAGTAGAGAATATTTTAGAGTCTGCCTGCCACATCTGCATTGCTCCTTGATATGACACTTCGACTTACCCCTTATCCTCCTCTGAATTTGGTGTCCTTGAATGGAATTCAATTTTCAGAAAGTGTAAATTTCCAGAAATTTCCCACTGCCCACTGTGGAGATGTACCCAGTGTCAGGATCCAAAGAATGGAGCCAAAGGTCATATTCTTTGACTTTACCTGGGGACGCCTACTGGTCAGGCCAAGAGATCTTCAGAGCTGTGCTGCACTCCTTGGGCCCTCTCTTCTTTCTTTCCTTTGCCCTGTGACGTATCAGAATTGCATCCTGGTCGGCAGCTCTTGCTGCCTCCCCCTGAGTCCCTCCCTTTACCCTTCACAGACTTGTTCTCCCCACCTCCACTTCTCTTACATGTCTTGGCATTCACTTCTCAAAATAACTAAACTAACACAGGTACAATTTAAAAATAATAGTTTTATGAAAATAATAGTGATCAAGAATATGGCTGAGCCATGATATATACTACAAATAATTTACCATTAAGAAAGAACTTTTGGGGCCACCTGGGTGGCTCAGTCAGTTGAGCGTCCAACTTTGGCTCAGGTCATGATCTCACGGTTCATGAGTTTCAACCCTACATCGGGCTCACTGCTGTTGGACTGTCAGTGCACAGCTGGCTTTGAATCCTGTCTCCCTCTCTCTGCCCCTCCCCTGCTTGCACTCTCCCAAAAATAAATGAATAAATAAATATTTTAACAAAGAAAGAAAGAACTTTCTACAACTAACTATCCTTTCTTTTTTCTTTTTCTTTTAAGTTTCTTCCTTTCATATATGTATTCATTTGTTTTCTGGGAAAATATTAAGATTCTCTTAATTATTCATCATCCTCACTTAGAGAACTGGGAACTGAATAAAAAAAGAAAAAGAGAGAAAGGGAGAGATCAGCAAAGCCGACTTTCTTCTTTCTCTTTTTAGAGATAATTGTGTATATCAAAAACAAACAGAAGTTTGCTCTTCAATATAATGTAATATTTCCTCACCTTTGTACACAAGTTTTAATTTCATAATTATTGTAAATAAGTTCTATGCTATTATCATTAAATTCCAGCTATATGTAAGGAATATAATAATAGATATATGTAGCCCTTTTTTTGTGAAAGCACCTATGAAATCTCAAATTTATTTTCATGTCATTCTTGAGATCAGGTATCATGTCATTATACGCATTTTATTGAAAAACAAAATGGGCATACCTAATTGTTAAACAAAACAATAGCCAAATAGCATCAGGAATTGACTCAGACCCCCTTGCAAATTTCAAGAGTCTCCAGGCTGATATATTCTAGAAGATTCTTACAGAGTAACTGTCCCTGAATCTGAAATCTTAAGGTTTTTTTTTTTTCACTAGAATTGGAGTTCTGTTCTGCACAAACAGGGATAATAATACAGACTGGTGACTTGGATGATAAAGTGCCAAAACCAGTACCTTGCCGAATCCTATTTGGGGAGTTTCTCATCCCAGAGCACTGAATGCATTTCCAAATGCTTGCCCATCTTCCTACTGAGCTCTCTTTTTCTAAGGTTGTGTGGCTCTCTTTGTACTTGATAGACTAATCTTTTGTTGATGAATTACATTGCGAACATCTTCTCCCCCTTTGTTGTGTGTTAACTTTGCTCCTGACACCTGGTCATAAAGAATATTAAAAATTTTTAATCTATTATATTTAATAGGGATTGCTATAGATACATGCATGGAAAGTGCATAGAGGAATTTCAGGTTATCTGTTTTCTGGGGGCCAGTTGGAAAAGGAAACCTGAGAGTTTTTGCTGTGTCTGTAGTTTTATTTCATTAGATAAAAAGCTGAGGCATATATGCAAAATTTGATATTTTTAAAAACTGAATGCTAGGATTACGACCTATATATTATTTTTCTGTATGAATTTTAGAATTTATATCATGTCTATGGATAATACTCATGTGTACACACACCGTGGATGGTTTGTGGTCCTGGTTGTTGTCACATTACTCATCCTCTGCCCCGTTGGGGCTGTTTCAATCAGGGTAAGAGTAATGGGAAGAGATCAGGTGGATGTGGGGGAAGCATCTGGTCCTGTTATTCAGCCCTGCCCCACTGTAATCAATTCAGGTATCTAAATTCCAGCTTCCTTAATTTATCCTGTCAAATGTAGTTCTTTCTAATTAAGAATGTATCCTGGAAATAAAATGGCGATAAAAAAGAAGGGAGGCAAGGACTTTCAAAGAGAGACTTTAAGGAGGACATTTGAGAATGCATAAAGCACATAATAATGTTTTTCTGAGGATGTGATGATACACATTTTATAGCCACTGCTAAGAGGCAAAATAAAATCCACAGGGAATAAAGGTAAGAATTTGGCTGCAGATGTTTGCAATTTTTTGAGGAAATATGATTGACATGTCTGAAGAGCAGTATCAGGCACATGATGTTAGGCTTAAAGGGCAAGCAAAGAGAAGAAAAGTTAGATTTAAAGAGCAAGGAAACAAGTTATCCTTGTGGCTTGACATAACACGATTGATCAAGATTTGATGCAAAGGAGAAGGAAAGAAACTGAAGAGAAAGAAACATTGTTCCTTTTAGGATCAACCTCAGTAGGGGAAAAAAAGGGTAAGATGGGCTAAAATTAAACTTTGAGGGAACGTGCCTATATAGTGTAGAGCAAAAGGCAGGGTAAGATTTCTTCATTATTCATTTAAGAACAGGATATATATATATATATATATATATATATATATATATATGAAAACAATACTTTCTTTTGTGTTTATGAACTTGCCATTTGCCTTGATTTAAAATAAATCCCCTTTGTTCTCTCTGGTTATTTTAATTTTCAGACGGTTTGGTACACTTTTGTGACAGCAAGCCATCTAATGTATAGCTTCTGTTATTAAGATATATAACCATCTTTTTTTTTTCCTGTTTGGTTTTTCAAAAAAACGTTTAGAAATTTGCCTTCTTCAACTTTTTACTTCATCTAATCCATATAAATTTCCTCGAGGCTAAAGAACCTTTGGGGGTGAAGAGAAGAATGCCAGCTTGTCATAACTCATAAAAGTGATCAAAGGCAGCCAGGTGCTCCCTTAACCTTTGATCACTTACACACAGTTCAGTATCTGACTAAGGTTGCTGTGTGTCCTCAGATTCTATTATTGGCTCCTAGCAAGAGAAAGGGATGTTGGGTAATGAGAAGAGGAAATGGAAATGTCTAGCATGACTACATCTTTTTAATTATACCACTATATATACGGATATATTAGTGTTAGAAGTAACAATCTCTCAATCAAAAGAACGGTAAAACAATAAAGTAGCTCCTAAAACTGGCCTTTGCTCTAACAGGGTATACATTTAAGTTATACTATTATTTCTGGGTCAAGCTTAGGATGCTTTCAAAAGAATAACCCATTACAGGGTGTGGAGTAGAAGGATAAAGAACTTTCAGACTCAGGTATGTCAGATCATCTTATGTAATTCTGATGGTCACTTGTCATAAGGTATCGTCTAGGTGTTTTCCAAGTTTGCATTCAAGGGTTTATGATAGTCTTCAACACGGAAGGCAAAAGTGAAATAAATGATGTTTCTGAGCCTTTAAAGTAAAGAAATAAGAAATTGAACGTTGAAAATGCCCTTAAAGGTGGGGGGAGGGGCGATGGAGAGAAAATGAAGGATTTTATTACCTGATATGCTTTTGTCCCTATGGATTACCAAAAGGACCTTATATAATTACTCAGTTGGATTTATACCTAGAAAATACTTTGTCAAGGAAACTCTGCTTTTAACAATATAAAATGATGGAAAATAGCAGTAGTGCTTAAAAAAAAATCACTTTCCTGAGTTTCTGGCTTTGCATAAAAACATGAGTTGGGTGGTGCTGAGAGAGAGTGCATAGCCAGGAAGTACAAAAAGATGGAAAGGACTCCAGGGAAGGAAATGAAAGAGTCATCTTCCTCTTGCCACACAGCTTAGAAAATACCATTAAAATCACGGACATCCCAAGTAGGAACTTGTCTAATTCTGCGTGTGATGTAATACATGGTTTATCTTTGCCACTCAATTAATGCCTTTGAATATGGATAATGAAAACGTCCCTTTGCCTACAGTGCAATGTATAAATTGGGTGCGAGGATGAAATTCTCATTTTTTACCAAAGCTTGTCACAGGTGAGCACTGATCTTCATCTGAAAATATTAAAGCATTCCCTTCATCCCCTTTTAATTCCCCAAGGCCCTTAACCTTTTATTCTCCTTTAAAGGAACCACTTTTCTTTCCTGGAGGGACATTTCAAAATAGTTACATATATAAAAAAAATCTTATCTCCAGTTCATCATCTGGAAATTGCCCCAACTGTTTTCAGTCCCAAATGCAAAGCCAGGATTCTGTGAAGAATTACACAGATACAAAACCACTTCAAAGCTGGATGGGGTTGAATCAATGCCACAACAATATGTGTTAAGTGCTCCAATCAAAGGTTGCTTCACGGGGCCTGCAAACACTGTTTTGTTTCACCTGCCTATCATCTGAGCAATACAATTGCCAGTCATGTTAATTTAGACAAATCTTTTAGGGGGAGTGAGTGGAGCAACTCCAGGCCAACAGAATGGTATTTATTCTCCCTCCCAAAATCACCAGGAAGGGCAGAGATGTGATTAAGAACACGATTAAAATAGCTCAGCGCATGTCCCTGCCTCAGTATTCCATCGGATGGAAATTTTGCCAGCCCAGAGACCAAGCAAGACTTCTCTGAAGCTCTGAATCTGTGCTGCAGAATAGAGAGAATTCAGAAGACATGTATGATATCACAGCTTTGGAAGTCACTTTCAGGGAAAGGATGATCTTTCCTACCTATTTCGACAGGGCTTTATTCTGGTGTTCAGTGCTGGCATTATCCGTGTTAAATCGGCATTTTGGTGTTGATAATCAACTTCTCACCTCTTTGTAGCCTGTACACAAGTCTAGCAGGACTCTGTTTCGAGAGCACAGCCCCTACTCTACTCCCTCTTTTTGTTGGTCATGTGGTTCATGCTGTCTGAAATGCTTTTCCTTGCAATATATGAATCAGACCAGTTCAGATGTCACCCTTCAAACACTCCTTAATTTCCTCAGTTTGCTGTGCTAGCTCTCCTTTCTTCATATCAAGTTTGATTGCCTCTTATGTATTTAGGATTTTATGCTTTTTACCTGTGCTATGCTTTTCCATCTCTGTCTCCCGCTAAATTACAAAACTCTCAAGCACGCAGAGTCTGGAATAAGTCATCTTTTTATCTTCTGTATGTTGCAGTAAATCACCGTGAACAAACCAAACTTTCAGTAAAAGAATGCTTAAATAATAGTAGTAATAGTTTGCACTTAGATGGTACTTACACTTTATACCTTTCTAACATTTATTGATAGATATAATCATCACAAAACTAAGAGTTTAGTTCTATTATTATCCCTATTTTACGAACAAAAACACAGTAGGACATAAAGAACTTGCCAAAGCTCACAGAGCTATTCTATCAGAGAGCCAGTATTCATGCCCAGATTCTCACAACCACACTCTTATTCCCCATGCATTTTATTTTTGAATAAATGAATGACTGGGTTTTGAAAAAATGTTTTTATAGCATTATTTAAAATTGGTTTACTATTTAAATTCTCCTTTTATCCACATTTGTGCCAAGACTTTTTGTTTGTATATTTTTTCCTGTGTGAAGAATTGAAGATTTAATCCAAGGAGATTATTGACCATTTTTATTGGGCCTGAGTTCCATAACTAGTGGAAAATGTCCTCCTTTTTTTTTTTAAAGCTTATTTATTTATTTATTTGAGATAGACAGAGAGAGTGTGGCTACGGGAAAGACAGAGAAAGAGGGAGAATCTCAAGCAGGTTCCATGCTGTCAGCACAGAGCCCAGGCAGGGCTAGAACTCAGGGACTGTGAGATCATGACCTGGGCTGAAATCAAGGGTGGGACGTTTAACCCATGAGGCCCAATTTCCTCATTTTTAAATATGTATACACACATATATAATTTTAGGCTCACAAAAAGCTGCAAAACCAGTGCAGAAAAATCAGATGTCTGTATCACCAAGTTTCTCCCAATGGTAACGTCTTACATAGACATAGTATCATCATCAAAACCAGGTAACTGGTATTGGTATAATACCATTAACCTGCTTCCAGTTCTTATTTGGGCTTACCAATTTTTCATGCAGTCATTTTTAAAATAACTTTGTGTATAATTCTAAGACATTTTATCATATGTATAGATTTTAATAAGTTACCACGATCAGGAGATATTATCTCCTGATAACTTTTCTATTATCACAAAGACATTTCCATATACTATACTTTTATACTCACACTCTTCTTTTCCTTCCATAACCTTTGGTGACCACAGATATGTTCTCAAGATGTATAATTTTATATTTTGAGGATGAATGAAATCATACAGTGTGTAACATTTTGAGATTAGCTTTTTTCCTCTTGGCATAAATGTTTTTGAGATTTTTCCAACTTATTGAATGCATCAATAATTTATTCCTTTTTTATTTTTAAAAATTTGTTTATTTATTTATTTATTTATTTATTTATTTATTTATGTTCCAGGCTTATTTATTTTTGAGAGAGAGAGAGACAGAGCATGAGTGGGGGAGGGGCAGAGAGAGAAGGAGACAGATCCTGCTTCGGCAGGCTCCAGGCTCTGAGCTGTCCGCACATAGCTAGAAGCGGGGCTGGAACTCACAAACTGCAAGATCATGACCTGAGCCAAAGTCGGATGCCTCAAGTATTTGTGGCCCCCCCTTTTTTTTAACTGCTATTTGTTTAACCATTCATTCATTGAAGGACACTTGGGTTGTTTCCTTTCTTGGGCTACCTCAAATAAAGCTGCTACGAACATTCATATACAGGTTTATGTGTGAAGACAAATGTTTATTCCTTATGATAAATGCCCAGGAGTACAAATGCTGGGTCACATGGTTAAGTGTATGTTGCACTTTCTGAGAAATTGCCAGAATGATTTCCAGAATGGCCGTACCATTTTACATTCCCACCAGCAGTGTACTAGAGATAAAATTTCTCTGGGGGCGCCTGGGTGGCTCAGTTAAGCACCTGACTTCCTGCAGGTCATGATCGCGCAATTCGTTAAGTTTGAGCCTAAATGTCCATCAACTGATGAATGGATAAAGAAATTGTGGTTTATATACACAATGGAATATTACATGGCAATGAGAAAAAATGAAATATGGCCTTTTGTAGCAACGTGGATGGAACTGGAGAGTGTGATGCTAAGTGAAATAAGCCATACAGAGAAAGACAGATACCATATGGTCTCACTCTTATGTGGATCCTGAGAAACTTCACAGGAACCCATGGGGGAGGGGAAGGAAAAAAAAAAAAAAGAGGTTAGAAAGGGAGAGAGCCAAAGCATAAGAGACTGTTAAAAACTGAGAACAAACTGAGGGTTGATGGGGGGTGGGAGGGAGGAGAGGGTGGGTGATGGGTATTGAGGAGGGCACCTTTTGGGATGAGCACTGGGTGTTGTATGGAAACCAATTTGTCAATAAATTTCAGAAAAAAAAAAAAAAAAAAAAAATTAAAAAAAAAAAAAAAAAAAAAAAAAAAAAAAAAAGTTTGAGCCCTGCATCGCACTCTGTGTTGACAGGTCAGAGCCTGGATCCTGCTTTGGATTCTGTGTCTCCTTCTTTCTCTACCCCTCCCCCACTCACACTCTGTCCTTCTCTCTCTCTCCAAAATAAATAAATATTAAAATTAAAAAAAATTCTCTGCATGTTTGTCAGCACTTGATATTGGAGGTATTTCCTATTTAGTCATTCTAATGCAAATATAGTATCATCTCACTGTGGTTGTAATCTTCATTTTCCTAATGACTGGAGATGTTGAACATATTTTTCATGTGTTTATTTGCCATGTGTACATTTTCTTTGGTGAAGTTTGTCTTTTTCCCATTTTTCTAATTGAATTCTTTTTTTTCCTTTACTGTTGAGATTAGAGAGTTTAGTTGCTTAACTTTCATCATCTTGACTGAATCTTTTTTAGAATGAAAAATTTTAATTTTTATGGAATCCAACTTATCCATTTTTTTCATTCTTTTTTAGTTCATGATTCTGGTGTCATATATTAGAATGATTTGCCTAACTCCAGGTCATGAAGATTTTCTCCTACGTTGTCTTGAAAAAGTTTTCTAGTTTCACATTAGATCTATGATCCATTTGGAGTTAACATTTGTCTAAGGTTGAGGATCATTTTTGCAGCTACTGATGTCCAGGTATTTTAGCACTATTTATTGAAACAATTCTTCCTCCTCCACTGAATTGCCTTTGCACCCTTGTCAAAAATCAGGTGAGTATATTTGTGTGAGTCTATTTCTAGCACCCGATATTTTTAATTGAGCACATCGCAGTGAGAGGAAACGTGGGTATTGGACCCATCCTGACTGTAGAGATGCCATAGTCACATGGGTTTAGAGATGGCTTCTGTTATTCACTTAATACTGACAAAAGGTAGATCTGCTGTGACTTCTCTCCACCAAGCACAACCCTGTACATCAACCTTACTTCTTGTCAGCCAGCCAGAAGAGGGAGGGCAGAACATGAAGTGGAGGATGTCTTAAAGTCCATTTGGATTGAAAGAGTCAGCCAGTTCTCTTTAAAGAAATGGATGTAAACACAGGGAGAAAATATATTATATAAATGAGCATTTCAGTTCTCTTAAAGGTAGCTTTAAAATATTAGTACTTTAAAAACAAATGACATTTATAAAAATGTGTGCTCAATAAAACATTACTTAGAAATATTTAAAATTCAATTACTCTTCCCTAATTTTTTTCCATATTTTACATGTCCATTTTGAATTTTTTTAATGTTTATTTATTTTTGAGACAGAGAGAGACGGCGTGAGCAGGGGAGGGGCAGAGAGAGAGGGAGACACAGAATCCGAAGCAGGCTTCAGGCTCAGAGCTGTCAGCGCAGAGCCCAATGCAGGGCTCGAACCCACGGACGGTGAGATCATGACCTGAGCCGAAGTCAGACACTCAACTGATTGAGCCACCCAGCCGCCCCTATACATGACCATTTTGTTATATTTAGGTGTAGTACCCAGATTTTTCTAATATTTAGATTAATATCCAACCATATAAAATTATCTTCCTAAAGGAAAAGAATGATAAGCATCAGAACATGAAAAAGACAAACTGGGAATTTGAATAACTTACCCGATCATTTGTGGTATTATTTATTTATTTATTTATTTAAAGTTTATTTATTTATTTTGAGAGTGACAGCAAGCAGGAGAGAGGCAGAGAGAGAAAGAGAGAGAGAGAGGATCCAAAGCAGGCTCTGTGCCGACAGCAGAGAGCCCAATGCGGGCTCTAACTCATGAACTGCAAGACTGTGACCTGAGCCAAGTCAGATGCTTAACCAATTGAGCCACCCAGGCAACCCTCATTTGTGGATTTTAAATCCTGGATTGATGGATGTTTGAGCAGTCTTCACTTAATTTAATGTTTGCTGATTGCTTACCATGTTAATCATATCATGACATTTGTAAATGCATTGTGTGAAAACTTTATGTGTATATAAAAACTGATACTTTTCCATTCTAGGTATTATAAATTTATTTTCTTGAGGAACTTGACCTTCTTCCAAGTAAGTTTTATTTGTTATAACTCCATTTACGAAGAACTTCCTCTTCTGATGGTATTTATAGAGCATCAGAAATCCTTTTTTACATTTTTTATGGTGGTAAAAAAAGCACATAACATAAAATTTACCATCTTAACCAATATTAAGTGTGGACTTCAGTAGTGTTAAGTATATTTACACTGTTATGAAATAGATCCGCGGAACTTTTTTATCTTGCAAATCTGAAACTGTGTACCCATTAAACAACAATTCCCTAACTCTCTTCCCCACTCAGTTACTGGTAACCACCACTCTACTTTCTGTCTCTATGAATTTGACTACTTTAGATATCTTATTTAAGTGGAATCATGCAGTATTTGTCCTGTGGCTTCTTTCACTTAATATTATGTCCTTGTGGTTCGTCGATGTTGTAACATGTGACAGTATTTTGTAAAGCTCAATAATATTCCATTATAGATGTGTAAATAAATACATACACACATACACATAAATACTATGTTTTGTTTATTTATTCATCCATCAATGAACATTTGGATTGCTTCTACCTCTTGATTGTTGTGAATAGTGTTGCTCTGACTGCGGGTGTGCAAATATCTCTTCAAGATCCTACTTTTGAATCTTTTGTATATATACTTAAAAGTGAGATTGCTGAGGGGCACCTGGGTCGCTCAGTTGGTTAAGTGTCCAACTTCAGCTCAAGTCATGACTTCACAGTTCGTGAGTTCGAGCCCGGCATCAGGCTCTGTGCTGACAGCTCAGAGCCTGGAGCCTGCTTCCAATTCTGTGTCTCCCTCTCTCTCGGCTCCTCCCTTGCTCTCTCTCTGTCTCTCTCTCTGTCTCTGTCTGTCTGTCTCTCTCTCTCTCTCTCTCTGTCTCTCTACAAAAGTAAATAAACATCTAAAATTTTTTTAAAAAAAGATTACTGAGATCTATGGTAGTTCTAATTTTAATGTCTTTGAGAAACCTCCATAATGTTTTCCATATCAGTTGCACCTTATTTACAATCCCAGCAACAATGCACAGGAGTTCAAGTTTTTCCACATCCTCACCAAACTTGCTACTTTCTGGGGTTTTATTTTTTGTTTTTTGTTTTTTGTTTTTTGTTTTTTGTTTTTTGTTTTTGACAGCCATCATAATGGTTGTTAAGTAATGTCTCATGGTGACTTTGGCATTTCTCTGATGATTAGTGATGTTGCACATCTTTTTGTATGTTTGTTGGCCATTTGTATAGGATTTTGGAGATATATCTATTCAAGTCCTTTTCCCATTTTGCAATCAAATTTTTATTTTTTTGTGTGTTTTATTTATAGGGTATATGTGTATATATATATATATGTACATATATATATATACACACATGCTTTTTCCCACTTTTTAATCAAATTTTTATTTTTTTGATTTTTGACATACAGAGTATATGTATGTATATGTATATCTTTATACATTCTAAATAGTATAGCGTATATGTATTATATATATGTTTTCCCACTTTTTAATCAAATTTTTAATTTTTTGTTTTTGATTTATATAGTATATATGTGTATATGTATATCTTTATACATTCTAGATAGTAACCTCTTTTTAGATACATGATTTAGAAATATTTTCTCTCATAGGTTGCCTTTTTGTTCTGGTCATTATGTCCTTTGGTGTACATTTTTTTGTTTGCCTGTTTTTGCTTTTTAAATATTTTTTTTTAATTTTTTTCAACGTTTATTTATCCTTGGGACAGAGAGAGACAGAGCATGAACGGGGGAGGGGCAGAGAGAGAGGGAGACACAGAATCGGAAACAGGCTCCAGGCTCCAGGCTCCGAGCCATCAGCCCAGAGCCCGACGCCGGGCTCGAACTCACGGACCGCGAGATCGTGACCTGGCTGAAGTCGGACGCTTAACCGACTGCGCCACCCAGGCGCCCTGCCTGTTTTTGCTTTTGTTCACTGTACTTTTGTTGTCATATCCAAGAAATTATTGCCAATTACAATTTCATGAAGTTTCCTCTATGTTTTCTTCTAGGGACTTCATAGTTTTAGGTCTTTAATGCACTTTGAGTAATTTTTGTAAAAGGTATGTAATAAGGGTCCTACTTCATTCTTGTGCATGTGAATATCCAGGTTCCCAAAGTTGTTTGTTGAAGAGACAGCCCTTTCCACATTGAATAGTCTTGCTATTGTTAGCAAAGATCATTTGACTATTTATGTGAGGGTTTATGTCTGGTTTATTTCTCTATTCTTTTCCGTTGGTCTATATGTCTGTCTTTATGACAGTACCAAAATTATTTTCATTACAGTAGCTTTGCAATATGTTTTCAAGTTAGGAATTGGGAGTCTTCCAAATTTGTTCTTGTTTTTCACAATTGTCTTTGGCCATTTGAGGTTTCTTGAAATTCCATATGAATTTTAGGGTGATTTTCTTTCTAATTTTTCAAAAAGTGCCATTGGGCTATTAAGCAAGGTTGCATAGAATTTATACATCTTTTCGGTAGTATGGATATCTTAATAATATGTCTTCCAAATGATAAACAAGGGATATCTTTCTATTTATTTGTGTCTTATAAAATTTCTTTCAGAAATGTTTTGTAGTATGTATATATGTATGTATATATGTATGTATGTATGTATATTTTATTTTAGACATAAAATGCATGCACGAGCAGAGGAGGGGGCAGAGGAAGAGAAAGGAAAAATTTCAAGCAGGGTCCATGCTTAGCATGGAGCCCAACTCAGGTTTCTATCCCATGACCCTGGGATCATGACCTGAGTCTAAATCAAGAGTCGAATACTCAACCGACTGAGCCGCCCAGGTGTCTCTGCAGTTTTTAATATAAAAGGCTTTCATCGTCTTGGTTAGGCTTATTCCTAAACATTTTATTCTTTTAATGCTATTGTAAATGGAATTTTTTCTTAGTCTTCTTTTTGGCTTGTTCATTGTTAGTGTATAGAAACAGAACTGAGTTTGGGGTGTTGATGTTTTATCCTGCAGCTTGGCTGAATTCTTTTATTAGTTCTAAGTTTTTTATGGGCTCTTTAGGGTTTTCTACATGTAAAATCAGGTTATCTGCAAACAGAGATTCCTTTACTTCTCCCTTTACAATTTTCCTTTTTTCTTTTCTTGCTTAATTGCTCTGGCTTGGATGTCCAATACTATGTTTAATATAAATGGTGAGAACAGGCATTCTTTACTTGTTCTAAAGCTTTCAGGGGCGCCTGGGTGGCGCAGTCCGTTAAGCGTCCGACTTCAGCCAGGTCACGATCTCGCGGCCCGTGAGTTCGAGCCCCGCGTCAGGCTCTGGGCTGATGGCTCAGAGCCTGGAGCCTGTTTCCGATTCTGTGTCTCCCTCTCTCTCTGCCCCTCCCCCGTTCATGCTCTGTCTCTCTCTGTCCCAAAAATAAATAAAAGTTGAAAAAAAAAAATTTTAAAGCTTTCAGCTTTGACCATTGCTTATGATGTTATCTATTGGCTTCTTATAAATGGCATTTATTATGTTGGGATAGTTTCCTTCTATTCCTAATTCATTGAATGATTTTATTATGAAAGACATTTGAATCTTTTCAAATGTTTTTTTCTGCTTTAGTTTAGATTACATATGGATTTTGTCCTTTATTCTGTGAATGTAGTGTATTATATTGATTTTCCTATGTTGAACTATTCATGCATTTTAGGAATAAATTTTTTGTTGTTTTATTCATTTATTTTGAGAAAAAGAGAGAGGAGAGGGGCAGAGAGACAGAGAGAGAGAGAATCCCAAGTAGGCTACACACTGTCAGCACAGAGCCCAATGTGGGTCTTGAACTCATGTACCATGAAATCATAACCTGAGCCAAAATGAAGAGTCAGACATTTACCTGACTGAGCCACACAGGCACCCCTTAAGAAAAAACTTATTTGGTCATCGTGCACAATCCTTTTAATGTGCTTTTGTATTTGATTGGCTAGTATTTTATTGAAAACTTTTACTTCAATATGTATCAGGGATAGTGGTCTATATAGATTTCTTTTTTTGCACTGTCTTTAGCTGCTTTGGTGTCAAGGTAATGCTGGCTTCTTAGAATAATCTTAGAAGTACTCTGACCTATTCATTTTTTTTTTGGAAGAGTTTCAGGTGGATTGGTATTGTTTTTTCTTTAACTGTTTGGTAAAGCTCTCCAGTGAAGCCAACTGGTCCTGGGTTTATACTTCTCGTGAAGTTTTTAATTACTAGTTCAATCTCTTTACTCATTATTGGTCTGTTCAGATTTTCTACTTTAAGATTCAGTCCTGTTAAGCTGTACATTTCTAGGAATTTATCCATCTAAGCTAAGTTCTTCTGTATGCTGTCATACAATGTTTAAGGTATTCTCTTATAATCCTTTTTATTTCTGCAGCATCAGTTGTAATGCCTCCTCTTTCCTTTCCGATTTTATTTAAATATTTTCTTTTTTTTTCTTAATATAACTAAGGTTTTGTCAATTTTGTTAAACTTTTCAAAAAGCAACTTTTACTTTCATTGATATTTTCTTTTTTTTTTTTCTATTTCTTGTTTATCTCTGGTCTAATCTTATTTCCTTCTTTCTGTTAGCACTAAGTGTAGTTTATTTTTCTAGTTTCTTGACGTTTAAAGTTAGGCCATTGATTTGAGATATTTCTACTTTAATACATGCATTTACAACGATAAACTTCTCTCTTAGCGCTGCTTTCGCTAAATACCATAAGTTTTGATATATTGTGTTTCATTTTCATTTGCCTCAAGGTATTTTCTAACTTCCTTTGTGGCTTCTTTTTTACCCATTGGTTGCTTAGAGGATGTTGTTTACTTTTCACATATTTGTGTATTTTCCAGTTTTCTTTGCACTCTTGATTTCTAGTTTTATTTCATTGTGATTTTGTATAATTTCAGTCTTCTTGAAATCATTAAAATTTGATTTGTGGCCTAACATCTGGTCTAGTCTAGAAAACATTTTATGAGCACTTGAGAAGAATAAATATCTTGTTATTATTAGAGCACTGTTCTGTATATGTCTGTTATATCCAATTTGTCTATAGTGTCGTTCAATTCCTCTATTTTTTATTGATCTGTCTGCTTGCTCTGTCCATTATTAAAAGTGGGGACTTGCAGTATCCTATTATGATTGTGTTGCTGTCTATTTCTTCCTTCAATTCTGTCAAGATGTCCTTCATATATTTTGGAGTTCTGAGGTTTAGTGCATATTTATAATTGTCATATCTTCTTAGTAAACTGACATTTTAATCATTATATAATGTCCTTCTTTGTCTCTTGTAATAGTTTTTAACTTAGAGTCCAGTTTGTGTGATATTGGTGTGGCTACTCCTGCTCCATTTTGGTTACCACTTGCATAGAATATCTTTTTCTATTTTTTTTTTTTACTTTCAGCCTACAAGTGTCCTTAGATTTAAAATGAATCTCAGGGTGCTGGGTGGCTCAGCTGGTTAAGCACCTAACTCTTAATTTTGGCTCAGGTCCTGATGTCAGGGTCATGAGATTCAGCCTCATATTGGGCTCCAGGCTTAAGAATCTCTCTCTCCCTCTCCTGCTCCTCAACTCGCTTTCTGTCTCTCTCTTTCTCTCTCAAAAATAAATAAATTAATTAATAATAATTTCAAATTAAAATGATTCTCTTGTAGTCAACATATAGTAGGGTCCTGTTTTTATATCCGTTCAGCCAGTCTATGTGTTTTGACTGGGGACTTTAAGTCATTTACATTGAAAATAATTAATAATGGGGAAAGATTGACTATTGCTTTTTTGTTGTCTTCTGTATGACTTGGAGTTTTTTCTCTCTCCTTTCCTCTCTTACTGTCTTCCTTTGTATTTCATTGACTTATTTTTTTGTAGTGATATACTTTGATTCCTTTCTCATTGCCCTTTGTATACATTCTACAACTATTCTTTTGTGGTTACTATTGAAATTCCATAAAACATCTTAGAGTTATAACATTCCATTTTAATTTGATAGCAAATTAATTTCAATTTCATACCAAAACACTACTTCTTTACAATCCTACCCCTTCCCCTTCATGTTATTGATGTCATAAATTATATCATTATATGTTATATATCTATTAGCACAGATTTATAGTTATTTTTTATGTTTTCATTATTTAAATTCCATGCGACAATATTACAATAGTGTAGGTTACTATATTTGTACAAGTATTGACTCCTACTGGAGAACCTTACACGTTCATATGGCTTTGTGTTGCTGTCTATGATTTTTTCATACCAACTTGAGAGGTTCCCATTAGCATTTCTTGTAGAGCAGGTTTAATGATAAGTAACTCCTGCAGCTTTTATTTATCTGGAAAAGTCTTAATTTCTCCTTCATTTTTGAAGGACAGTTTGCCAAATACAGTATTCTTTATTGACAGATATTTTTCCTTTCAACACTTTGAATATTTTATCCCACTCCTTTCTGGCCTGAAAAGTTTCTTCTGACAAGTCAGTCCACTGATAGTCTTGCGGAAGCTTCCATGTTTTTGCTGGGAATTGATTTTCTTTTGGTGCCTCTTCGTCTTTGACTTCAGGCAGTTTGGCTATAATCTATGTGGTCTCTTTGAATTTAG